>NC_052309.1:19792366-20144866 GCF_016432855.1 Salvelinus namaycush | reverse complement strand
ATGACAGCCCGCTTGGAGTTTGCCAATAGGTACCTAAAGGACTCTCAGACCATGAGAAACAAGATTCTCTGGTCTGATGAAACCAAGAATGAACTATTTAGCCTGAATGCCAAGCGTCACGTCTGGAGGAAACCTGCCACCATCCCTACGGTAAAGCATAGAGGTCAGCGCATCATGCTGTGGGGATGTTTTTCAGAGGCAGGGACTGGGAGACTAGTCAGGATCGAGGGAAATATGAACAGAGCAAAGTACAGAGAGATCCTTGATGAAAACCTGCTCCACAGCACTCAGACTGGGGCGACGGTTCACCTTCCAACAGGACAATGACCCTAAGCACACAGCTAAGACAATGCAGGTATAGCTTCGGGACAAGTCTCTTAATGTCCGAGTGGCCCAGCCAGAGCCCGGACTTGAACCCAATCTAACATCTCTCGAGAGACCTGAAAATAGCTGTGCGGCGATGCTCCCCATCTAACCTGACAGAGCTTGAGAGGATCTACAGAGAAGAATGGGATAAACTCCCCAAATACAGGTGTGCCAAGCTTGTAGCGTCATAGCCAAGAGGCTATAATCACTGCCAAAGATGCTTCAACAAAGTACTGAGTAAAGGGTCTGAATAATTGTGTAAATGTGATATTTCCATTATATTTTTTTATACACTTGCCCAAAAATCAAAAAACATATTTTTGCTTTTACAGTATGGGGTATTGTGTGTAGATTGATTAGGGTGAAAAAATAATTTGATACATTTTAGAATAAGGCTGTAACGTAACAAAATGTGGAAAAAGTCAAGGAGTCTGAATACTTTCCAAATGCACTGTATATATTGTAATGAAACAGCAGGGAGCAGGTCCGGCGCGCTATCGGCTGTGCCGCAAAAGCATGCTCATGCGGCAGAGTCGATTTCCGCGCTTATAAACCCAGGGTCGTTACAATATTTACAAAAAATATATATGGGTATTGGAAATGATGCAGACAATTACACTGATAGAGGCCACAAAAAAGCTGTTCTACCCTCAACAACAAAAAAACGGAGAGAAAAAATAAATAAATATTGTGTTATTTCTAAGCGTCCAAAATGTGGGTTTTTGTAGCTGTAGTTTCAACATACTGTAGTTCTCTGACTTTCACCATGGCACGGCTTTGCCAACGCATCTGTGTTATGCCATAAAATGAAGTGGCCAAGCTGTAAAGTATAGTGTAGGCTGTGATTTATGTAGCTTAATGTACAGTACATGTGTATTTGCAGTAGAGGGGTAACTTTAGTGCTCTCTGAGGGAGGAAGCAGGCAGGCTGTGCTGAGAGAAAGACTGTGAAGGGAGAGTTTGTTTGGCCAAGACGTGTCATACTGTACCTAATGCAGTCTCTACATCCCTACAGGACATGGGTTTGATGTCTCGGTACCCCTGTAGTTTATGCTCGGGATCCTTTCATGTAGGAAGAGGTAAGGGGTGCAGTGTATGGATGGGAAGTGGGGGGTATAGTATGTGGTGAAGTTTCGTGGGGCCCAGGGTTGAAACATTTCTCTCTTGGCCAATGTGCTTTCCTGCTGGCCCCGGCTGCTTCTCCACAACCCTCCAATCAAAATACAGGGTTTATTTATTTAAACTGACGTGCCAAGTCTGTCAAAAAGTCTACCCACTGGTCAAGCAGAGCAGACCACCAGTTCCCCAGTCCTCAAGTCCTGATGAGAACAGTTTTGCAGGGGAAAATAAACACTGGCAGATCAATGGGTTGTGTGTGTGTGTGTGTGCGTGCATGTGCACAAGCTTGTATTTCTCTCTCTGTGTTTGACTGGGTGGGGATGTTAATGTGGAGTTTTACAGCTAGTCTTGAGAGCAGTAGATTGGCCACTGATTGCTTTGGGCTCTAGTTCAATCAGGCTGTGAGGAACCCTTTTCCCTCCCCCTCCTTGAGTTATTTGGCAGTATGACCGGTGGCACCATGTCAGCACCAACTGGTGCAGCACACAGCCATGCAGGGAGGCCATCTGCTAGTGGGACACAAGATGGTACTGGAACATGGTATGCTATAGACACAAGGAAAACACTAGGAAGACGCAGGGAAGACACAGGGAACAGTACACTGTAGACACAGTGAAGACACAGGGAACAGTACACTATAGACACAGTGAAGACACAGGGAACAGTACACTGTAGACACAGTGAAGACACAGGGAACAGTACACTGTAGACACAGTGAAGACACAGGGAACAGTACACTATAGACACAGGGAACAGTACACTATAGACACAGTGAAGACACAGGGAACAGTACACTATAGACACAGTGAAGACACAGGGAACAGTACACTATAGACACAGTGAAGACACAGGGAACAGTACACTATAGACACAGTGAAGACACAGGGAACAGTACACTGTAGACACAGTGAAGACACAGGGAACAGTACACTGTAGACACAGTGAAGACACAGGGAACAGTACACTGTAGACACAGTGAAGACACAGGGAACAGTACACTGTAGACACAGTGAAGACACAGGGAACAGTACACTGTAGACACAGTGAAGACACAGGGAACAGTACACTGTAGACACAGTGAAGACACAGGGAACAGTACACTATAGACACAGTGAAGACACAGGGAACAGTACACTATAGACACAGTGAAGACACAGGGAACAGTACACTGTAGACACAGTGAAGACACAGGGAACAGTACACTATAGACACAGGGAACAGTACACTATAGACACAGTGAAGACACAGGGAACAGTACACTATAGACACAGTGAAGACACAGGGAACAGTACACTGTAGACACGGTGAAGACACAGGGAACAGTACACTGTAGACACAGTGAAGACACAGGGAACAGTACACTGTAGACACAGTGAAGACACAGGGAACAGTACACTGTAGACACAGTGAAGACACAGGGAACAGTACACTGTAGACACAGTGAAGACACAGGGAACAGTACACTATAGACACAGTGAAGACACAGGGAACAGTACACTGTAGACACAGGGAAGACCCAGGGAACAGTACACTGTAGACACAGTGAAGACAGGCTCTCCATTCCCTGTTGTTGAAGTGTCAGTGCTTTTAACTAACAAGGTGGTAAAATTAGGTTATTATAACATAGCTAGTTGAGAACAGAATATGTTCCTCGGGCAAGTTCTGACCTCTCTATTTAAGGCCTGGTGAAGTCACCTTACATGGCAGCTTGGTTGACAGCAGGGTACACTAGATCAATGTTAATGTTTTACTCTATTACAAAATCAACTCCATATAGTTGGACAAAGACTGTAATGCAATTGGTCCAGAGTGGCCGATATCTGTTATCTCCACAGACTGGAAGAGGATAGATAGTGTACACAAACTCCTGCTTGATGGGCCAAATGGTTCCACCCTAACGTTCTTTGAGGTCTCTACCAAGTGTTGCATGACCAGCAGGTGTGTGTGTGTGTGTGTGTGTTCTGTAATCTGTATGTATTTATATAGGCCTCCTTGCCCAGCGTGTGCACTGGGGGGAAGCTCATTCATTTCTAACGGAATCTCAGTGTGGCTGGCTGCCCATTGTATGACAAGGCCGTCTGAGGTAGTGACAGGTGCTCAACTAGACTCCTGGCCTTAAACCCAGGCTCTGCTCACCATCACACAGTCACACTCTAGGTGGATGGAGAACCACAACTACTATTGGCAGCCGTTGTCTTTTAACCTACAACTTACTGTAATTATTAACTATTCCAACTTGGAGTGATAGCCTAATTGAAACAAGGATGAGAGGAGGTAGTGTCAAGTTTTTCTAACCATACCTACAAAGACATGATCAAACAGTTTTAACAAAATGGTGCAACCAGTTTCACAGAAGGTCGGCATTAACAGGAAAAGGATAGAGAATACAAAATGGAGGGAAGAGGCAGGATTAGGGTGGGCTGTGGTTAGTGGTTAGGTTACCCCGGGCCCCTCTGGCTAACACATGCTCTGATGTATTGGGAGGATGAGGGACTGTGCTTTGTGGTGTGTGCCCCTGTCTGCAGGGCTACAGTGTGCCCTGTCTGTCTGTGTTGAGAGGATTACTGCTGCAGTGAGTATGCTCCTGCTCTATCCTCAGGCTGGGAGTGAAGAGGAGAGAAAGAGAGGCTCCATCGGGCCCAGCAGTCAGACAGAATCAAATCCAGGGTTAAGACTCCGTGTCCAGGGGGCTCCGCCTTTGAAGTGGGCTGTGGGATTCTGCTCTGGAGCGAGGGATCAGATGGAGAGAGGGAGGGAGAGAGTAGGAGGTGCAGGGTTCAGCTCAACGGACAGGCCTGCAGGCTAGCTGGGATAGCTTAAATATGTTAGCGCTCCTTGCAGAGCACAGAGCTCCACTAACGCAGAGTCACTGACCTCTCCCTCTGCTCCCATTCCATCGGTCTTCCTCTCTGTTTCTCTATCTCTATCTTTCTCCCTCTACCTTTCTTTCTCCCTCCCCGTCAACCCTCTCCCTCATTCTCTCCCTCCTATATCTCCCTCTCTATTTCTGCATGCCAGTAGAGGTTGTAGTATGGAGCCTGCTGGTTTGGAGGATTTAAGAGTAGAAAGCGGTGTCAGGTACACTGGTTCAAGGAAGGAGACTGTCAGGATTACTTTACAAAAATACTGCAGGGGAGGAATTACATGGGGCTGATGGATGATAGGGAGAGGCAATGTAATGTAAGGAAGAGGGAGGATGTGGAGAAAGAGAAGGAGAAAACTAGTTTAGCAGATTGTGTGGTGTGTGTGTGCGTGTGTATTATCCTGCAAAATCACCTAATGTTCTTAGCAACTTAAAGTAACTGTCCAGTGAAAATCTAACTTTTAAAAGTTAATATTTTGTTAATAATGTTGTTTACTCATCCTATACTCGTATTTTTAGCTAAAACATACATTTGAGAAAACTCACTTCAAAAACCCCATCTCCAACAGACCATTTAAAAACTGCTTGCTTTTCCTCATAAAGGATGATGTCATCCTACTGAGGAGGATGAGCTGGCCAATCAGCAGTCTACTCTCATTAATAATTTTAATGACCGGTTTGCCCAAACCATTCTGTTGTTGGGGTACACCCACACCATTCCAACACATAAAAGCTGTTTTCAACCTATTTAACTACCATTTAACTCATATTGCAATTAATTATAGGTACTATTTCATAGATATCTGGAAACACTGAACAGTTACTTTAACAACAATGCTTAAAACATCAGTTCCACCAGGTTGTTTGTGCGCTAACTAATCATGCTTTTACAACACTCCGAAGCTAGGAGACTCTTTACACAAAAAGGGAAGGGGAAAGTGATACCTAGCAGTTGCACAACTTCCACATGTAACCCAACCCCTCTGAATCAGAGAGGTGCGGGGGGCTGCATTAATCGACATCATCAGCACTTGGGACGCAGTTGTTGTTAGGGTTTTTTCCACCTTGCCGGCTCTGGGATTCGAACCAACAACTTTTCGGTTACTTGCCCAACACTCTTAACTGCTAGGCTACCTAGAGTTCTCATGGTTCAGTTTTTGTTCCTGTCTCAAGTAAATGCAGCCATGTTTTTGTGTTCCACAAGGCATGCCTTTTATCATGCAACATGGGAACAGCTGTTTCTCATCAGGCCCCAGTCACTTAGCCAATAAGCCATCCAGCGAGTCAGTCAGTTGCAGGCCTGTAGACTGCCTGTAGTCAGCCAGTTTTCTCCCTGGTCGCTGGATCAGATCAGAGGGGCCGGGGTGATCACACGTGAGACTGAAAGAGTCAGTCTAAAATGTCACCAATTAGAGGGTCATCCCAATTTGTTCTCCCATGTCCACGCTGCTCATCAGGCATCTCCCCCTCCAGCGAGGCGGTCTGCCTGAGAGGAGAGAGCTGGAGCCATCTGGGAGTGATTACCCATGTTGTACTTTCTCATTGTTTCGTGTTTGCTCTCTGTGAGGCTGAGCGCTGGCTGTGCTCTCTCTCTCCCTGTTCTGTTGGCTGGGCTCCCCTGGCCTGGCGTGTTCAAGGTTTAATCCTGTGTTATTTATGACTGTAATGTTGGACAGAGTTGGCTGGTACGCAGGCCAAATTAGCACAATTTAGCTGCTTTATCAGGAGCAGGAGTCTGCTCAGCGATACGTAAAGAGAGATGCAAAAATATTCCCCTCTCACGCTCTCTATAGTTCTCTCGGTCTCTGTCTCATTCTCTCTCTATTTTTGTTTTGCTCTCATTTTCTCTCTCTCTCGTGCTCTCTAATTTTCTCTCTTTCTATTTCCCTCCCTCTTATTTTTCGAAGGTCTCTATCCATCCATCCCCCTCTCCATCTCTCTCTTTACCTCTCTCTCGCCATCTCTGTCTTTGCCATCTACATTTACTGGATCTCATCTTCTCACATTTCCAATTGTAGCAGGGGCCCGGCTAGTGTGTCTAGACCTAAGATTACACCAGTGTACATTTTGGAGCATGTTGTGGGGTCTGGAGTCCTGTCCCACTAATCACATCTGTGTTCCTTGTGATGCTTCTGGGAGCTGGCAGCCAGAGGAGACAGGAAAGGATTGTCAGTGGCCCATGACCGGAAAACTGACCATTCTGCCTGCCATTTTGGGGGAGATGTGAGTTGTCTTTGTATCCAGTTCAGCCTGTGCCTCACATGTGGAGAGTTGAGGAATTGCGGTGGCAGTTTTCCATTTTCTCCCGGCATAGCTCAATGTTCTCTGAGCTGAGTCTCTCCTGTCTGGGCTGGTTTGCGCTGCTGTGTGGTAGGTAGCAGCTCCCCGTCTTCATTACTGTCACAGCCATTAGGACACACCAACAGGACTGACAGCCATGGTCTTCTAATATGACGTCTCAGCAGCTGTTCCCAATATCCATCATTCCCTAAGTTAACGTACAGTACCAGTCAAAAGTTTGGACACACCTACTCATTCAAGGGTTTTTCTTTATTTTTACTATTTTCTACATTGTAGAATAATAGTGAAGACATCAAAACTATGAAATAAACACATATGAAATCATGTAGTCACCAAAAAAGTGTTAAACAAATCAAAATATATTTTATATTTGAGGTTCTTCAAAGTAGCCACCCTTTGCCTTGATGACAGCTTTGCACACTCTTGGCATTCTCTCAACCAGCTTCAAATGGAATGATTTTCCAACAGTCTTGAAGGAGTTCCCACATATGCTGAGCATTTGTTGGCTGCTTTTCCTGCGGTCCAACTCATCCCAATCCATATCAATTGGGATGAGGTCGGGTGATAGTGGAGGCCAGGTCATCTGATGCAGCACTCCATCCTTCTTGGTCAAATAGACCGTACACAGCCCAGAGGTGTGTTGTGTCATTGTTCTGTTGAAAAACGAATGATAGTCCCGCTATGCTGTGGTAGCCAGGTTAAGTGTGCCTTGAATTCTAAATAAATCACAGACAGTGTCACCAGCAAAGCACTCCACACCATCACACCTCCTCCTCCATGCTTCCCGGTGGGAACTACACATGCAGAGATCATCCGTTCACCTACTCTGTGTTTCACAAAGACATGGCGTTGGAACTAAAAATCTCAAATTTGGACTCATCAGACCAGAGGACAGATTTCCACCGGTGTAATGTCCATTGCTCGTATTTGTTGGCCCAAGCACCTTTCTTCTTATTATTAGTGTCCTTTAGTAGTGGTTTCTTTGCAGAAATTCGACCATGAAGGCCTGATTCACGCAGTCTCCTCTGAACAGTTGATGTTGAGATGTGTCTTTTACTTGAACTCTGTGAAGCATTTATTTGGGCTGCAATCTGAGGTGCAGTTAACTCTAATGAACTTATCCTCTGCAGCAGAGGTAACTCTGGGTTTTCCTTTCCTGTGGCAGTCCTCAAGAGAGCCAGTTTCATCATAGCACATGATGGTTTTTGCGACTGCACTTGAAGAAACTTTCCGCATTAACTGACCTTCATGTCTTAAAGTAATGAAGGACTGTCGTTTCTCTTTGCTTATTGAGCTGTTCTTGACATAATTTGGACTTTTACCAAATACGTCTATCGTCTGTATACCACGCCTACCTTGTCACACCACAACTGATTGGCTCAAACGCATTAAGAAGGAAATAAATTCCACAAATTAACTTTTAACAATGCACACCTGTTAATTGAAATGCATTCCAGGTGACTACCTCATGAAGCTGGTTGAGAGAATGCCAAGAGTGTGCAAAGCTGTCATCAAGGCAAAGGGTGGCTACTTTGAAGAATCTCAAATATAAATATATTTTGAAATTGTTTAACACTTTTTTGGTTGCTACATGTTTCCATATGTGTTATTTCATAGTTTTGATGTCTTCACTATTATTCTACAATGTAGTAAATAGTAAAAAATAAAGAAAAACCCTTGAATGAGTCGGTGTGTCCAAACCTTTGTCTGGTACTGTATATACTGTATATGCACTGTATAAGGGAGGCGGAATAAATGGCCTGACTTGCCATGAGCGCTAGTGGCTGTTAATGAACGCGCTGTAACGGATGGAGAGGGACTGGGAGTTGAAGGTTAGGGGCGCAGAAAGGAGGTTCGGTTTGATGTTCCTGAATCCAGAAAAGCTGAGGCTTCTCTCTCACTGTCAAACACTTTAATAAGCATTTGCTACTGGTACTACTCTTTCCCTCTCTGCCTGTCTCCTCCTGTGCCTGTATATCCCTTTATTTTGCTTTCCTACAACCTGTGATTTGGGAGGTTAAAGACATGCTCCGGAACTTTGGCAACATCTAAGTATTTTTGAAACTTCGCACAATGGGCTGGATGTGTCAATGTGCAGTATGACGTAGTACCCAATTTTCAGGGACCACTTCTGGCTTGTGAGCGCAACTTTCAGAACTACTGTCCAAGAAATTATACAGAACTACTGGATTATCCCTTTTGGCTGTGGGGTGTGAGTCCAAAATGAAGTGTTCTCTGTCTGGGTTTGGGGCTGTAAATGTCAGAGGTCCAAAGTGTACTTCACCCTAATGTAATTACCCCCTCAGTCAGTGTTGTTGCTCTTAGAGCTACGCTAAACTGAATTTGCCTTCACAGCCACAGTAAAAAATAGCAGTGACAGAAAACGGAGAATTTGACCTAGAAGAATCAATAGCAAAACATTCCAATATAAATGATAAACAGCATTCCATTCAGTAGTCTCAGGTAAACACACTGTTAGTCAGTGGGACTCTAGCTGGTATAATTATGGTGTCACACATGTATTTGTCATCAGACTCCCGTGGCCACTAACAATATAGTATATTTTGACAGACGTACATAATTTTGCTGTACCGATAAGGTTGTAGCGTCGTAAGCAACATGAGTGAGTATGCAAATTCTATTCATACCCAAATGTCAGGCACGTCTGTGATTACTCTCATTTGCATACATCACTGGTGGTTTGCATAGATGGGCTTACATGGCTTTTACAACATGCATGTTCCCTTGATAACCACCAACTGTTAAATATGACAGTTAGACATTCTGGAAGACTCTATACATTTTTTTTGTGATGAGTTCATGTAAAATTAATTTGTTAGCTGTAAGACATTATTCACTTTTGAGTGTGCACACAAATTCAACCTAGACACAGAGGAATGTCTTACAATACAGTACAATGTAACATAATGTCATATTGTGTAATGAGATAAAATATAGTGCCTGGTATTGAAATGTAGGGTAATGCAATGTGCTTCAATGTAATCTATGCAGTGAAATGTAATGTAATGTAATCTGGTTTGGGGAGACAGTGTTGATTAAATGCTGGCAGCGAGGGGACTGGGGAGAAGGGAGGGGGGCATCATTAACTGTATTGGGAATAGAGCCTGCCAGCTTGTAGTCCTAAAACCTGGAAATAAGTTACATCTGGTTTGTTCAGCCATTCCAATGGGGAAAATGAATGGGGAAAGATTAGTGTTTTCGGATAAACGCTGAAAATAAGTTCTGAGGTTAACACAGGCTTATGAGATCTTATACGTTTTGTTCTATGAGATAATATCAGTCAATTAACATGACCTTTTGTAACGACAGTCTAGTTCTTCCTCCTCCTCGGACGAGGAGGGGAGAGAAGGATCGGAGGACCAAAATGCAGCGGGTTGTGAATACATAATGAATTTATTTAAAGACGAAGACGAACACGAAAAACACTTGGAAAATTACAAAACAAAAAACCGACGTAGACAGACCTGAACATGGAACTTACATAAATAACCGAAGAACTCACGAACAGGAACAGACTACATCAAACGAACGAACAAACCGAAACAGTCCCGTGTGGTGCACATACACAGACACGGAAGACAATCACCCACAAACAAACAGTGTGAACAGCCAACCTTTATATGGTTCTCAATCAGAGGAAACGTCAAACACCTGTCCCTGATTGAGAACCATATAAGGCTAATTACAAGTGACCTAAACATAGAAACACAAAACATAGAATGCCCACCCCAACTCACGCCCTGACCAACTAAACACATACAAAAATAACAGAAAACAGGTCAGGAACGTGACACCTTTATGCATTATGAAGCCTTTATGTGCTTTTTTTAATTAACTTCTAGTTCCTCCCAATCCCGGATCCGGGAGCACCCCCGTCAGTAAAAAAGCTGACTAGCATAGCCTAGCATAGCGTCACAAGTAAATACTAGCATCTAAATATCATTAAATCACAGGTCCAAGACACCAGATGAAAGATACACATCTTGTGAATCCAGCCATCATTTCTGATTTTTAAAATGTTTTACAGGGAAGACACAATATGTAAATCTATTAGCTAACCACGTTAGCAAAAGACACCACTTTTTTTACTCCACCATTTTTTTACTCCATCAGTAGCTATCACAAATTCGACCAAATAAAGATATAAATAGCCACTAACCAAGAAACAACTTCATCAGATGACAGTCTGATAACATATTTATTGTATAGCATATGTTTTGTTAGAAAAATGTGCATATTTCAGGTATAAATCATAGTTTACCATTGCAGCCACCATCACAACTCTCACCAAAGCGACTAGAATAACTACAGAGAGCAACGTGTATTACCTAATTACTCATCATAAAACATTTCTTAAAAATACACAGCGTACAGCAATTGAAAGACACAGATCTTGTGAATCCAGACAATATTTCAGATTTTCTACGTGTTTTACAGCGAAAACACAATATAGCGTTATATTAGCATACCACAATAGCAAACATCACAACAGCATTGATTCAAGCCAAACATAGCGATTACGTATAAACCACCAAAAGATATTAATTTTTTCACTAACCTTCTCAGAATTCTTCAGATGACAGTCCTATAACATCATATTACACAATGCATATAGAGTTTGTTCGAAAATGTGCATATTTAGCGGCACAAATCGTGGTTATACAATGAGAAAAGTAGCCAAGCTGCAAAGAAAATGTCAGGAGAAATCTTGGGAAAGGCACCTATTCTAATCGAAAACTATTCATAAACTTGACTAAAAAATACAAGTTGGACAGCAAATGAAAGATAAATTAGTTCTTAATGCAATCGCTGGGTTAGATTTTTAAAATTAACGTTACTGCGCAATACAGCGTGCGCTAAAGCGAGACCGCCCCATAATTCATGGCGGAATTATTATTTAACATTTGTCAACATAAGTACGAATTAACAGCATAAAGACTGCTTACTATTAGCTGAGCTTCCATCAGAATCTTGGGCAAGGTGTCCTTTCTCCAGAACAATCGTCTTTGGGTTGAAAGATGTCCTCTTGTCCGGTCGAAATAGCCGCTAATGTTAGCCACCAACTGGAGAGGTGTCCAACTCGTGAAAGCTCATGACAAAGAATATCCCAGAAAATCGCAATAAACTGCTATAAACTGCTATAAGTCGGTTTAAATTAACTACCTTATGATGTCTTTAACACCTATAACGAATAAAAACATGACCGGAGATATAGAACTACTAAAACGAAAGCGTTTGCAGGACGCCATTGTGATGTCTTCTTGCGTCAGGCGCACCGTTGAAAAGGACGGTACTTCCATTCCACGGTCTTATATAAGGTCCCAGATTGCGCAATCCACTCCATTCAAATTCTCCCCGCTTACTGACATCTAGAGGAAGACGTATGCAGTGCATGTAGCCCGATGGCTTACATGGGGACTTATAAACTGACCTCAGAACAGGGACCTCGATTTCTGAAATCTCACTCCCCGACAGGAAATGTGCTGCAGAATGAGTTCTGTTTCACTCAGAGAAATAATTCAAACGGTTTTAGAAACTAGAGAGTGTTTTCTATCCAATAGTAATAATAATATGCATATTGTACGAGCAAGAATTGAGTACGAGGCAGTTTAATTTGAGAACGATATTTTACAAAGTTGAAACAGCACCCCCTATATTGACAAGAGGTTTTAAGTAAATGCTTCAAAATTCATAAAGGGTGACGTTAACTGATGAAGATTATCTCTTAGAACAAAACATATATCTCTTAGGCCTGTGTTTAACACATAACTTATTTTCGGCATTTATCCAACAAGCATACAAAAACTCCATTTTTTTCCCCTATAGGCTTTGTTCAATGAACCATGGCGGAGTTAGTGCCTACAAAAAGACACCATTACTATTGCTCTCTATAGAATGAAAAGAGCTGCGGAGAAGGGATGAACAATTTCTCCAATTTATGAGAGCATGATGTCCCTCAGGGTGTAGTCGCTAACTCGCTGTACATTCATCCAGAACGGGCTGGGAAGACAATGACTGGGACTCTGGGATTGACTGAAACAGCCTGGACTGGGCTGAAATAGCTGCTCTATTTTTTCTACTCTTCTCCTTTCTTCTTTTGTCTTCTCTTCTCTTCCCATCTCTTATCTTCTCTTCTCTTCCCATCTTTTCTCTTATTTTCCCATCTCTTCTCTTCTCTAGGCCTCTGTTAGCTAGGTCAGTACGCCAGTATGTTCATCCCTTCTTCAAGTCCAATCAGTGTCTAAATATCACCAGGAGCAGATACAGTAGCCTGTCTTCGCTCCCTGACAAACTCATTGTCTCTGTAGTCAAAACAGAGCCTCACACAAACGTATGATACCATTACCATTCACCTCCACAGCCATATATTCACTAACTACCATTACACTGTAATTGTGTCAGGCTGTTATTGCTGTGTGATTAGTGTGATTAGGGTTGCAAAGCTATCGATAGTTTACCAAAGTTACAGGACTCTTCAGCAATTTAGGTAATTAACAGAAAATCTATGGCAATCTATCGTAACTTTGGTAATTTATACTTTAATAAAACTTTTTTTTATTCATATAGAGTATTCATTTTTATATCTGCGTCCATATTGTCCATGAGTTTCTAGTAGATAGACTATATGGTTCAACAGAAAATAGCCAAATTAATGAAAAAGCATCTAATAAAAAATTGCATTATTTTCAGTTAACTCTGCAACTCTTCCAACTATTGACTTTTGTCACAACTGTTTGAGGCCGAAACATTGACAACAAATGCATACTGACATGGTAAAATAAATAAAATGTTTAAGTAAATGATATTTCATGCTGAAACCCTCATATTAAACACCAACGTTAGTCACTAAGTTGATGGTTTATATTTAAGATAATGTTTTACTGCTTTGTCATTACATTTTTTCTTTGGAAATCATGTTATTTCATATATTTTACATGTGATAAAGCCACATGTAAAGCAACCCTATGTATAATGTATCGAGATGTTGCGTTAATGGTCCTTAAACCTTTGAAGATGTTGAGTGTGTGTTTTTCACCTAGCTAGCTTGTTAATGGCTCTTGCGAAATATCCACCTATCTCTCTTGAAGTGTTTGATGGGCAAACATTGTATGGAAACATTAACTGGAGAGGTTGTATTTTGTTCGTGTTTATCTCACACTTCAAACAAAGTTCCTGGGAGTCGTAAATGGGATTGTGATGCAAATGTTTGCCTGTGTGTTTGTACGTTCCCTCAGGGCTGGAGTGGAGAGTGACAGTGGAGAGGCAGGTGGGAGAGAACTAGTCTAATCAGACAGAGAGAGTGGTAGTCCTATACCACTAAAGCACATCAGGGATTTGACCCAGCCCCCCGAGACCACTTTACACTATAGCATTATATCATGTCCAGATACCTCAAGACTCTATCTGTGATGGACATGATTGACTGCCTTTGCTCAGACTTCAGAGTTTTGTCATTACACATCGAGAGTCTGGTCATAATAGTCTTGAATATTTGACACGTATACCCTGTCCATTGGTGCATTAGCGAATTTTTTTGGGGTGCCTTTTTTTCTGTTTCATTTCGACCTGCAATGTACCTGCAATGCTAACAGGCCATTAACCCCTCCTCTCTTCTGTTCCACAGTACTGCGTGATGACTTTAGACAGAACCCAGCGGATGTGATGGTGGCGGCGGGGGAACCTGCCGTACTGGAGTGCCAACCCCCCCGTGGGCATCCTGAGCCCACCATCTCATGGAGGAAAGACGGTACCAACATCAATGACAGGGATGAGCGCATCACGGTAAGACACAAGCTCTGCTAACATCGGAGCACACTCTCTGTGTAGAGCATACACGGCACTGCCCTGGGCCTGCACGTCACACACACACACACGCGCGCGCGTGCACACAAACACTGCCCACTGCTTGCTGGCGAAGCTCCAGGAAGATCAAAGTGTCTCTGTTGGCAGACGTGTGGCATAATGAGGAGAAACAAGTGCATCATCTATTTGACAAACATAATGAAATCATATTGCACTGTGGTTTGGCCAATCAATGTCTATTTGGAACAAAGGCTATCTGGGGAAGCGTGAAAAGGAATCAGGGGAGGGTGTGTGTGTGCATGCAAGCATGTTTGTTTGTTTGTTTGTCTGTATAGGGTACTTGTTAGTTGGGATCCAAGGCTTATCCTCCTCCGGATTGACAGTTAGTCTGTCTCTGAGGAACTGCAGTGGACAGAGCAGCTCTCCTCCGCACCAACAAGAGGGAGGTGGAGGCTGTGTTGACTTTGTACTTCCCTCTTTTCTCCTGATTTATGTCCAGGATATCATGAGGACCAACACCTACAGTATATAAAATAAAATACGAAGTCAAAATCAACTAAGGTCTTGTAGTGTCAAGTCAGGGCAGCCATGTTGGCCCCAGTCCCTATAGCGTATGTGGTTTTCCCTAGTGTACTGGCTCAGTGTGTAAACAGAAGGCCGGCTTGGTTTCTGTCTCATAGCTATAGCTCGGCTCATTGGACTAATGGGCCTGCAGATAAGACTGTTTCCTTTTTTTTTTTTTACTTTTTTTTTTAAATTTTATCCCATTTTCTCCCCAATTTTCGTGGTATCCAATCGCTAGTAATTACTATCTTGTCTCATCGCTACAACTCCCGTACGGGCTCGGGAGAGACGAAGGTCGAAAGCCATGCGTCCTCCGAAGCACAACCCAACCAAGCCGCACTGCTTCTTAACACAGCGCGCCTCCAACCCGGAAGCCAGCCGCACCAATGTGTCGGAGGAAACACCGTGTACCTGGCCCCCTTGGTTAGCGCGCACTGCGCCCGGCCCGCCACAGGAGTCGCTGGAGCGCGATGAGACAAGGATATCCCTACCGGCCAAACCCTCCCTAACCCGGACGACGCTATGCCAATTGTGCGTCGCCCCACGGACCTCCCGGTCGCGGCCGGCTGCGACAGAGCCTGGGCGCGAACCCAGAGACTCTGGTGGCGCAGTTAGCACTGCGATGCAGTGCCCTAGACCACTGCACCACCCGGGAGGCCCACATAAGACTGTTTCCTAATGAGTCCTCAGGCCCTGTAAACAATACAGCGCTGGTGATGGAGTGTTGTGTTTGTACTCTGTTTCTAACACAACATCCACTCCCAAAGTTGTTGTTGTTTCTTAAAACCACGGCGAGTTCTGGGGTTCTGTTGTGGCCAAGCTTGAAGTAATGGGGTGAAGGACGTTTGGGGGAAGGTTTTGAGTGGGTGGGCACTGGACAAGCGGCCAGTGGTGCAGATGCATCATCAGTGCAACAATGCATCAGTGCAACAGTGCATCAACAGGAGTACTTCTAGATAGAGTACTATACTGTGGCATAACATCATATAACACCCTATATTGACTGTAGTGGGGTCAGGTTGGGTGGTGATGTGGCAGATGCATAAGGAAGGGTGAGAGCGAGAGAGAGGGATAGGAGAGAGGACGAGGACAGGAGTGATGTATTTGCTGGTGTTGTTGTGGATCTGACGTTGAGAGAGCTGGTAGTCCCATTCACCAAACTACCAGGTGTGAAACAGGGAAGGGACTCAGGGGGTATGCTAATTTGGTATAGAGCAGACCTAACTCACTCTATTAAATTAATAAAAACAGGAACATTTGGCTAAAAATTCAAAAGGAAATGATCTCAACATAGAAAAATGTCCTCCTGTGTGCTACCAATATCCCACTACTAGAATCCCCATAGTTAATTGGCTTCTCCATCCTGGAGGGGGAAATCAATAATTTCCAGGCCCAGGGACATGTACTAGTCTGTGGCGACCTAAATGCCAAAACTTGACAATAACCTGACACCCTCAGCACACAGGGGGACAAATACCTACCTGGAGGTGACAGCATTCCCTCCCCCATATGCCCACCTAGGCACAACTACGCCAACATAACCAACAAACAGGTCACAACTCTTGTAGCTCTGTCACATGCTGGGTATGTACATGGTCAATGGTAGGCGTCGAGGTGACTCGGTAGGTACACCTTCAGTATAGCTCATCTCTTGGCAGTAGTACTGTAGACTACTTTATCACTGAACTCAATCCGAGTCTCTCAGAGCGTTCACAGTCAGCCCACTGATACACCCTATCAGATCACAGCAACATCACACTTTCCTTGAACAGAGCAATGCTCAATCATGAGGCATCAAAGCCAAATTAACTGAATAATATTAAGAAATGCTATAGATGGAAGGAAAGTTGTGTGGGAACATACCAAAAAACAATTAGGCAACAACAAATTCAATCCCTTTTAGATAACTTCCTGGACAAAACATTTCACTGTAATAGTGAAGGTGTAAACTTGGCTGTAGAAAACTTAAACAGTATATTTGACCTCTCAGCTTCCCTATCAAATCTAAAAATTTCAAGCAGAAAATCGAAGAAAATCTAAGAAAATTGGAAAACACTAAACAAACAACAACACGAAGAGTTATCTGTCCACAATGGAGATGTATGGGTAAGCCACTTCTCCAATCTTTTTGGCCCTATAACAAAGAACAAACAGCAAAAACATTATACATGATCAAATACAAATCTTAGAATCAACTATTATAGACTACCAGAACCAACTGGATTCTCAAATTACATTGAATGAATTACAGGACAAAATGCAATCCCTCCAACCCAAAAAGGCCTGTGGTGGTATCCTCAATGAAATGATCAAATATACAAACCAAAAATTCCAATTGGCTATACTTAAACTCTTTAACATCATCCTTAGTTCTGGCATCTTCCCCAATATTTGGAACCAAGGACAGATCACCCCAATCCACAAAAGTGAAGACAAATTTGACCCCATAACTACCATGGGATATGCGTCAACAGCAACCTTGAGAAAATCCTCTGCATTATCATTAACAGCAGACTCGTACATTTCCTCAGTGAAAACAATCTACTGAGCAAATGCCAAATTGGCTTTTTACTTAATATGGTATGATATGGTCAATACGACAGACCACATATTCACCCTGCACACCCTAATTGACGAAGAAACAAACCAAAACAAAGGTAAAGTCTTCTCATGCTTTGTTGATTTCAAAAACGTTTTTGACTCAATTTGGCATGAAGGTCTGCTATTCAAATTGATGGAAAGTGGTGTTGGGGGAAAAACATTATAAAATCCATGTACACAAACAACAATTGTGTGGTTAAAAGTGGCAAAAAACACACATATCTTTCCACAGGGCCATGGGGTGAGACACTGTGACGGACCCACACTTAAGGAAAGCTTTGACTATGTACAGACTCAATGAGCATAGCCTTGCTATTAAGAAAGACCGCCATAGGCAGACCTGGCTCTAGAGAGAAGACAGGCTATGTGCACACTGCCCACAAAATGAGGTGGAAACTGAGCAGCACTTCCTAGTTGCTACATGCAGACAGAATGCACACCCACAAAGACACAAGGATTTCCCACATATTATCGCCAAAGGTGGACTTATAAAGGCTCGCACATATCGCACTGAATGTGGATCTATGTTTCATCTGCCCATCGTTCAGTGCGCTGTTTTAGGGACCACCTTCTGTAGTGGTCTGACTGACGAAATGTTTAACCATTTGTACATGTAAAATCGATGCGCATTCGGTTCGCAAATTACGTTCAGAGGTGCTAAATACTCTCAGCTAGCAACCGCTATTGTTGTGTCTGTGCCCTTACGGTGTTGTGTGTTTGTACTGAGTGGCTGAGTTGCATGCTGTTAATGCAAAACACATGCACGTGTGGGCATGCACTAGTGGTGTAACGGATCGTAGTTGATCCGTGATCCGTACGGATCACCCCCCACGGTTCGGCCTGCATGTGAACCGCGGATCAATTGCAAAGTTTAACCATCATAGTGTGAAATACAGTTTTACTGCCGCTGTTACTTTTTAAAGTAATAGTTCCCTAAATCTCGATGCAGAGTTGCAGTGAAAAGATAAAGACAAGACAGATGCTGTGTTTTACTCTGAAGCCTGAAGGTTGATTTGATTATTGTTAAAAAGCAGTTATGTGTACTGTTCACGTGAATGGGGCATGTTGAATCCCAACGAATCAATCCTGGATGCTCGTGTTGCAAAAAGCAAAGCAGAAAAAAGTGCAGTGACAGCCATGGCTAGCGGAGGAGCTGAAGAACTGGAAAAGCCTCCCGCTTCATTTAAGTCTCATGTATGGGGGCATTTTGGCTTCCCTGTCAGATATGATGACGGAAGAAAGGTGGTGGACAATACCATTATGGTGTGTAGGCATTGTGCCACAAGAAAGCCGTATGATCATGGAAATACATCACACATGGCCACACATTTAAAGCGTCATCACCCTGGTGTGTCAGTGACGGGAGCCAACTCAGCCAAGAGACAACAACTTCTCACCGCGGCATTTAAGCAGCCCTTTGCTGCAGAATCAGACCAGGCTAAAGCCATCACCAAATCTATTGGGATGTTTATCACTGCAGACATGAGGCCACCCTCTGTTGTGTAAAACAAAGGGTTTAAAAATATGGTGAAAGTGCTTGAGCCACGCTACGAAATCCCCTCTCGCCCACTTCAGTATGAAGATCGTGCCAGATCTTTATGAACAGGAAAATATCAAAATTGTCGACAAATTATCCAAGGCATCCTCTGTTGCCCTCACCACAGATGGGTGGACCTCCAGGGCAACGGAAATCTATGTGAATGTGACTGATCACTACACCACAGAGGAGTGGGAGATGCGAAGTCCGGTGCTACAGACACGCCCCCTCTATGAGAGTCACACAGGCACAAATCTGGCGCAGGTACTGCTAGAAGCAGTAGCAGAGTAGAAGCTAGAGAGGCCCAATAGCAATATCCCAATCACCACAGATAATGCCAAGAACCAAGTAAATGCATTGATAGAGGCTGGACTGAGGCCAAAGATAGCTTGCTTTGCACATGTGATTAATTTAACGTCCCAAAGGGGAATCTCAGTGAACCAGATGGACCGCCTCCTTGGGAGGATTAGGAAGGTGGTTTCCTTTTTTCACCGAAGCACAACAGCCACTCATGTGTTTAAGACCAAGCAAGAAATGCTACAGCTACTGTCCCACAAGCTCATACACAATGTCACAACAAGATGAATACTCTGCACTGCCAGACAAGACCCTGAAAAAAATAAAGACATCGTGGCAGAGGAGGTCCTCCAGGTGCTCAAACCCCTCAAACCAGTTACAACCCTACTGAGCACTGAAACTGCACCGTCTGTGTCCATGATCCTACCTCTGAAAACAAGGATTCTACAATCCATGGCCCCAAGTGAGGAAGACAGCACCATCACTACAGATGTCAAGGCTGCCATTAGAGAGGACTTGAACCCCAGATACCCCGCTAATGTACAGGACTACCTTCATAGATCTACTGCACTGGATCCAAGGTTCAAGTCCCTGTCTCACCTAGACCCTTGCCCTACACCGGGGGACATACAGTGATCTCACCACTGAGATTATGGCCACTGAAGAGGTAAAAAAAAGAAATAAGAGTGAATTACTTAAATATTAAATATACTGCAGTCTAATCTTAGTCTATGCTATTGCTATTAGAATCATCCATTTTTGGGGGGGGAATATGAAATATGAAATATGAAAATAAATAATTAGTCAGTTTAATAGATCATGTCATTTTTTCTGCAAGGTCAAGCCACTGAGCCAACAGGAGCTGACTCAGAGGCATCTCCTCCACAAAATAATTTGGCCATGAAGGAGCTTTTTTGGGAGACCTTTGCGAGCAAGGACACAGGCAAGACGTTTTCCAACACCATCAAAGAGGAAGTGACTTCCTACAAGGCAGCAAGCGGCATTCCAGTGGATAGTGATCCACTGGCATGGTGGAAAAACAATGAGTGTAAATACCCTTCCATGATGGCAAGACGCTACCTGGCTGTGTCTGGTACTTCAGTTCCTAGCAAGAGGGTGTTCTCCACGACAGGGGACATAGTGACTGCAAAGAGGTCTACCCTCTCCCCAGACAATGTAGACTTTTAGAAAAATAATGTGAAGTTATAAGCTCAGGTTTGCTTCGCTTTCTTTCTTTTTTAACTTTTTTGTATGACGGGTTGACACAGGCTATTTTTACATTCACTATTGTTCAAAGGAAGAAGGTATCATGCCTCATATTGCACTTTAATTTAACAATTGAGTATTGAATATTTCATTTAAAGATTTATACATTGAAAAGTTCCTTGCTTTAAGTGTTCTTTAAGTAATTAATGGAAAGCAAAGTTATATTTGTCTCCCTTTTTTTTTGCTGATCTGAAAAATGATCCCATCCGTGACTCAAAACCGTGATCCGAACTGTGAGATTTGTGATCCGTTGCACCACTAGCATGCACACACACACACACATGCACACACACACATGCACGCAGGCACAAACTCACACTCACACACTCACACTGAATGTATCACACTCCTCTGACCTTTGCCCCCCATTAAATGCACGGTAATGTGATGGCACTTTAAAAGTTGCCAACACCACAGGGGGTGGAACATGAAACAGTTCCTGGCCCAGTGACCTCTGAGACCTCTGGGATTTGAAACCTGGCCACTGCCCTCTCCCCTCATCTCCCTTCCTCTGCCCCTTCCTCTTCCCCTCCTCTCCCCTGCTCCCCCCCTGATCTCTCCTGCTCTCCCCTCCTCTCCCCTGCTCTCCCCCCTCCTCTCCTCTCCCCCTCATCTCACCCTCCCCTCCTATCCCCTCCTATCCACTCCTATCCCCTTCCTCCCCCTCCTCTCCCCTTCCAATTCAATTCAAGGGCTTTATTGGCATGGAAAACATATGTTAACATTGCCAATGCAAGTGAAGTAGATACACTCACAGAAGTTCCAAAAGAATAAAGACATTTCAAATGTCATATTATGTATATATACAGTGTTGTAACAATGTGCAAATAGTGAAAGTACAAAAGGGAAAATAAGTAAACATAAATATGGGTTGTATTTACAATGGTGTTTGTTCTTCACTGGTTGCCCTTTTCTTGTGGCAACAGGTCACAAATATTGCTGCTGTGATGGCACACTGTGGTGTTTCACCCAGTAGATATGGGAGTTGGGTTTGTTTTCGAATTCTTTGAAGATCTGTGTCTTTAATATTGTCATACACTGCAGAAGGTTAGGAAGTGCAGCTCAGTGTCCACCTCATTTTGTGGGTAGTGTGCACATAGCCTGTATTCTTTTGAGAGCCAGGTCTGCCTATGTTGGCCTTTCTCAATAGCAAGGCTATGCTCACTGAGTCTTTACATTGTCAACGTTTTCTTTAAGTTTGGGTCAGTCACAGTGGTCAGGTTTTCTGCCACTGTGTACTCTCTTTTTATGGCCAAATAGCATTCTAGTTTGCTCTGTTTTTTGTTAATTCTTTCCAATGTGTCAAGTAATTATCTTTTTGTTTTCTCATGATTTGGTTTGGTCTAATTGTATTGCTTTCCTGGGGCTCTGTGGGGTCTGTTTGTGTTTGTGAACAGAGCCCTCTGCATGCAGAGTCTCAATTTGATGTTTGTCCCATTTTGTGAATTCTTGGTTGGTGTGCGGACCCTAGACCTCACAACCATAAAGGGCAATGGGTTCTATAACTGATTCAAGTATTTTTAGCCAGAGCGTGACAGAACGTTCCTCTCCCTTCCTATCCCGTTCCTCCCTCTCCTCTCCCCTCCTAACCCCCTCCTCCCTCTCCTCACCCCTCCTCCCTCTCCTCTCCTCTCCTCTCCTCTCCCATCTTCTCCTCTCCCACTCTTCTCCTCCTCCTCTCCCTGTGTAACACATGATGACTTTTATGGCCTGGGAGAATATGTCAGTGTGAAGAGGGAAGGTCAACCTCCTCTCAGCAGGTTTCAGGTATTATGAGGGCGAGAGGGGCAAGGGGGGACAAGAGGTGGTGAAGAGGGTTAGTATTTGTGTATGAGGCAGAGAATGGGCGGGAGCTAGTCTGCTGTAAATCAGGCTGTGAGTAGATTAGCTATGACTGTTTGGCTGGTCTTCCCAGCATGGTTTACATACAAGAAGTTGTAACCTACTGGCCTGGCCATATCAGGACTCCTCCACTTCCCTCCTTTCTGACAGGCTCTGGTGCCTTATGATACCTCACACTCACTAACCAACGTCACTCTACACTGCACTTTACCACTGGGAAACAAGAGGCAGGGACTATAGAAAGGTTTTCCTTCACCCAACCTCACCCTAGTGTTTGAATAGCAATCCCTCTTTCAAGACATTTTAATGTTATTTGAACATTTCTGATGCATGATTTGGCTTTTACTTATCAGTTATGTTTGCAGAAACCCTGATTCCATATTTTCTGCACGGAGGTTCTTCTTTGAAACTAGCATAATTCTCCAACCCAACCATCTAAAGTTATTTCCCATTACAACAATCCTGTTGCATGTCACAGTACAGGATCTCTAGGCTGGTGCTGTAGCAGTGTTCTCTGAGGCCTGAGATATTGTGGGCTCACTGCTTCCTCTTTCAGTGGAAAAAAACCTGTCAGGCACTGCCCTCCCTGCCACGCAGCCAGCCAGCTGGGGCAGCTGGGAATGCACACTGTTTACTTCTTAAAGCTTCTGCCTTAAACCTACCAGATCTTTGTCTGGGCTCTATAGCAGTGGTCACCAACTGGTTGATCGTGATCTCCAAGGTATTCATAGTCGGTCACCAAACATTTCTGTGACAAACAACAACGATAAAGCCTTCGCGTTCCTGCTTTTTTCATTCGGTAAGTACACTTGATTCAGCAGGCAAAGTGTTCCAATTTTGAACTATTTCATGTATCTAAGTGTAGAACTCTGCATACCTGGCAGGCCCAGAGAGCAAATCAAGTGCACCTATAGGCCTACCGCTGGCCAATCAGATCACCGTATCTGCACAGTTTCCTCGAGACATAGGCTGTAAAAAGAGGCCTCGAGCGCACAGCAAAGTTGATGCTGTGAGATTTCAAAACTGTTAAAACCATCATGTTTAAGTTGTTATTCAGCACTGTCAACCGTTTCTTCAACACTTTTATAAGCCATAAAATGTGTATTCTCCCTACATCCACTCACACTAGAACCAGCACTGCAGCAGCAATGAATGAGTATAGCAAAGTATTTCGATAGGCTTGCGCTGTTATTATTAGCTGCTTGTCTTTTTTAATAGAGAGGAATATTTCACTTTCTCTGGTCATAGGAGTAAAAATTCTTATTACAAGCCCTTAACCAACAATTCAGAGTTTTGTTTTTTTAAGTAATTAAGAAAATATTTGCTAATTTTTTAAATAAAAAAAACCATTTAAATACAATGTACCACAATAAAATAACAACACAGAGGCTGTACACAGGGGGTATCGGTACCGAGTCAATGTGTGGGGGTACAGGTTAGTCAAGGTTAGTCAAGGTAATTGAGGTACATGTCGGTGGGTGTAAAGTGAGTAGCAACAGCGTAAAAAAGGGGGTCAATGCAAATAGTGTGGGTAGCCATTTGATTAACATTTAGCAGTCTTATGGCTTGGGGGTAGAAGCTGTCCTAGATTTAGTGCCTTCTAAACCACAAATAATTTCACCAAATCGCTTTTTGATAGCCTTTCAAAGCATAACTTGCCATATTCAGTGTGGTGTTATTTATATTTGGTTTATATAGGTATCTAGTTACAGATATGACCTTATAACTTGTATTTTTCTTCCCTCCATCTTTCAGATCCGCAGTGGGAAGCTGATGATCACCAACGCCAGGAAGAGTGACGCAGGGAAATACATTTGTGTGGGGACCAATATGGTGGGAGAGAGGGAGAGCGAGATTGCAGAATTGACTGTTCTAGGTAAGACCTTCTTTTTGTCTGTCTGTCTGTCTGTCTGTCTGTCTGTCTGTCTGTCTGTCTGTCTGTCTGTCTGTCTGTCTGTCTGTCTGTCTGTCTGTCTGTCTGTCTGTCTGTCTGTCTGTCTGTCTGTCTGTCTGTCTGTCTGTCTGTCTGTCTGTCTGTCTGTCTGTTTGTCTGTCTGTCTGTCTGTCCCTCTAGTAGAGTCTGTTTCCCTCTCCCTCCTCTCAGCCCCATTCAGTGAGTCTTAGTTGTGTCAGTGAGTCTGCATGTCCCCTTGGTAAAGGTTTTTCTCCCTGGCACATAATCCAATAATGGAACAGGTTACATAACAATGGCCCCCAGCCCTGCAGCTGTGAAGGCATTTCTCCTGAATCCTAAACTCAGGGTGACCCTGTCTTCCCACCGTGACCCCTGTCACCCCCCAGCTGTCCTGGACCAGGTTGTATCCCCACCCTCATCCCCCACTCTCACTCGTTCTTCTTGCTGCCAAGTGTCCCAGACCACTGACTCCTAGCCTGGTTCCTCTCTCCACCCCCACCTCCACCCTATGCAGTCCCCCTCTCCACCAGCACCCACCCCCTCTCCAAACACTTCCATTGTAGCAGACTGAGACATCTTATCACGGGAATGGCTAGGCTGGGCTGGGCGACTGGCCAGGGCACACCACACACATTTATAATAACTAGTAAAAACTTCTAGGGCTAATAGAATAATACTGTGTATTGAATAAACAGATCTGTTTTCAAATGTGCTCTGGGACCAATGTGAATAAAATGGCCCTAGTTTTAACAAGCCCTACTAGTTTTAAGTGGATTTAAGTTGTTTTCATTCACATAAATGAATGTGTTTTAGTGAAAATAAAATTAATTGTGGAACTACTTGTCCCAGTGGGTGAAAGAGGGTAAAACACGGGGGGAATGTGCGTGTGCTACATCCGTCCCATGGAGAGAGAGTTACAGGGTGCTAATGGTATTCAGAGGTAGCGTTTTTAGGTGCTTATCTAATAGCATTGTATAAGCCTGATTTTGCAAGGGCTAAGGGTTGGAGATCCAAGCAAAAATATCAGTCTATCACACAACTTTAAACACATTATGATAATGATCTCCCCCTTCTTCAGAGCGCCCAGGGTTTGTGAAGAGGCCAAGTAGTGTTATGGTTCTGGCAGATGAGAGTGTGGAGTTCCACTGTGAGGCGCAGGGAGATCCGGTCCCCACTGTCCGCTGGAGGAAAGAGGATGCAGACCTACCCAAGGGGAGGTATGGATGGATGGCCCAGCAGTACTCTTTATATTACGCTGTTACACATCATAGACACACACTCTAAACAAAATTAATATGCACACTTAGGTTAACGTCTGGTCATGGAATTAGATGCGTGGTATATTACAGTGTGCATGCCATCATGTGAAGCTCCTTTGTCTCATGTCCATCTCTCTCTTTATATCTCCCAGTCCCTTTCTCTCACACTGTGTGTATGTGTCTGTCTGTCTGTCTGTCTGTCTACAGGTATGAGATCCTAGAGGACCACACCCTGAGCGTACGAGATGTAAGACTGTCAGACGAGGGCTCCTATACATGTGTTGTGGAGAACATGGTGGGAAAGGCTGAGGCATCCGCTACACTGACCGTACACGGTCAGTGCAACCTCCACCGAGCGTAACCCTAACCCCAACCCTAACCCAGGTCACACCTGCTGTTTGACATGAAAGTGCACAGACTATGTAAAGTGCAGACTGGGTTTATGCTGTGCAGCTGTTGCTCTGACATTCATGAAACGTTAGATAAAGTGTGAAGGAGAAGACAGCTGTTCTCAGAGCAGTTGGATATCTTACCTAAACCTGTCTAGCCACACCAAAGAGTGTCATACCACTGATTTCTGGCCTGCCCTGATTTATTTAGCATGGATCAGTTTACATTCATATGTCGAGTCAAGCAGGTGCCAGAGTAACCGACTGAGTTGGGTTATCAGTTAAATGTGAGGTCATGTACAGTTGAAGTCGGAAGTTTACATACATTTAGGTTGGAGTCATTAAAACTCGTTTTTCAACCACTCCACACATTTCTTGTTAAACAAACTATAGTTTTGGCAAGTCAGTTAGGAAATCTACTTTGTGTATGACACAAGTCATTTTTCCAACAATTGTTTACAGACAGATTATTTCACTTATAATTCATTGTATCACAATTCCAGTGGGTCAGAAGTTTACATACACTAAGTTGACTGTGCCTTTAAACAGCTTGGAAAATTCCAGAAAATGACGTCATGGCTTTGGAAGTTTCTGATAGGCTAATTGACATCATTTAAGTCAATTGGAGGTGTACCTGTGGATATGGTTCAAGGCCTACCTTCAAACTCAGTGCCTCTTTGCTTGACATCATGGGAAAATCAAAAGAAATCATCCAAGACCTCAGAAAAAAAATAGTAGACCTCCACAAGTCTGGTTCATCCTTGGGAGCAATTTCCAAATGCCTGAAGGTACCACGTTCATTTGTACATACAATAGTACGCAAGTATAAACACCATGGGACCATGCAGCCGTCATACCGCTCAGGAAGGAGATGCATTCTGTCTCCTAGAGATGAACGTACTTTGGTGAGAAAATTGCAAATCAATCCCAGAACAACAGCAAAGGACACTGAAGATTATGGAGGAAACAGGTAAAAAAGTATCTATATCCACAGTAAAACGAGTCCTATATCGACATAACCTGAAAGGCCACTCAGCAAGGAAGAAGTCACTGCTCCAAAACCGCCATAAAAAAGCCAGACTATGGTTTGCAACTGCACATGGGGACAAAGATCGTACTTTTTGGAGAAATGTCCTCTGGTCTGATGAAACAAAAATAGAACTGTTTGGCCATAATGACCATCGTTATGTTTGGAGGAAAAAGGGGGAGGCTTGCAAGCCGAAGAAAACCATCCCAACCGTGAAGTACAGGGGTGGCAGCATCATGTTGTGGTGGTGCTTTGCTGCAGTAGAGACTGATGCACTTCGCAAAATAGATGGCATCATGAGGCAGGAAAATGATGTGGATTTATTGAAGCAACATCTCAAGACATCAGGAAGTTAAGGAAGTTAAAGCTTGGTCGCAAAGCGGTCTTCCAAATGGACAATGACCCCAAGCATACTTCCAAAGTTGTGGCAAAATGGCCTAAGGACAACAAAGTCAAGGTATTGGAGTAGCCATCACAAAACCCTGACCTCAATCTTATAGAACTCAGTTACACCAGCTCTGTCAGGAGGAATGGGCCAAAATTCACCCAACTTATTGTGGGAAGCTTGTGGAAGGCTACCCAAAACGTTTGACCCAAGTTGAACAATTTATAGGCAATGCTACCAAATACTAATTGAGTGTATGTAAACTTCTGACCCACTGGGAATGAAAGAAATACAAGATTAAATAAATCATTCTCTCGCCTATTATTCGGACATTTCACATTCTTCAAATAAAGTGTTCATCCTAACTGACCTAAGACAGGGAATTTTTACTATGATTAAATGTCAGGAATTGTGAAAAACTGAGTTGAAATGTATTTGGCTAAGGTGTATGTAAACTTCCGACTTCAACTGTATTTACTTGGCTTGAGTTCATATTAGTTCTGCAGCAATCAGCACTCTACTTGCCTTGTTCCCTACTCGTACAACTCATAGTCTAACCATGACTGGATCAGTGTAACAGTTCTGAATAGGTGCCCCGATGGGACTGTTGATGAGGCACCAGGAAGTGGTTTCATTTATGAGCAGGGATGCCCTTCCACAATGACCCCCACAGCACTGGGACTGATGGCAGGAAATGAGCAGCAACACCCCACTACTCACACATACTTGCGTGTACACGAATGCACACACACACACACACACACACACACACACACACACACACACACACACACACACACACACACACACACACACACACACACAGACACAGACACAGACACAGACACAGACACAGACACAGACACAGACACAGACACAGTGGCCCAGTGGCCCAGTGACACAAAGCAAGAGAGAGATAGACAGACAGTGAGGAGGAGCAGGGCTTAATTAAAGACAAGCCTGAGTCCCATGCAGGGAAATGACATGGTTCCAATTACAGAATCTACTCTACACAAAACCTGCCTGCCTCTCTGTCAAATTGGTGAAGTGAAATTAAAAAAAATAACTTGTTTAAAAAAGTTCAAATTAAAAAATATACAGAAAAGTGGTGCGTGCATATGTATCCATCCCCTTTGCTATGAAGCCCCTAAATAAGATATGGTGCAACCAATTACCTTCAGAAGTCACATAATTAGTTAAACAATGTCCACCTGAGTGCAATCTAAGTGTCACATGATCTCAGTATATATACTTGTTCTGAAAGGCCCCAGAGTCTGCAACACCATTAAGCAAGGGGCACCACCAAGCAAGCGGCACCATGAAGCCCACGGAGCTCTCCAAACAGGTCAGGGAAAAAGTTGTGGAGAAGTACAAATCAGGGTTGGGTTATAAAAAAATATCAGAAACTTTGAACAGATAACCCTGAAGGAGCTGCAAAGCTCCACAGCTTAGATTGGAATATCTCTCCATAGGACCACTTTAAGCCGTACACTCAGAGCTGGGCTTTACGTAAGAGTGACCAGAAAAAATCCATTGCTTAAAGAAAAAAATAAGCAAACACGTTTGGTGTACGCCAAAAGACTCCCCAAACATATAGAAGAAGGTACTCTGGTCAGATGAGACTGAAATTGATATTTTTGGCCATCAAGGAAAACACAATGTCTGGCGCAAACCCAGCACCTCTCAGCACCCCAAAAACGCCATCCCCACAGTGAAGCATGGTGGTGGCAGCATCATGCTGTGGGGATGTTTTTCATCAGCAGGAACTGGGAAACTGGTCAGAATTTAAGAAATTATGGATAGCGCTATTATAGCGCTAAATACAGGGAAATCCTTGAGGGAAACCTGTTCTAGTCTTCCAGAGATTTGAGACTGGGACGGAGGTTCACCTTCCAGCAGGACAATGACCCTAAGCATACTGCTAAAGCAACACTTGAGTGGTTTAAGAGGAAACATTTAAATGTCTTGGAATGGCTTAGTCAAAGCCCAGATCTCAATTGAGAATCTGTGGTATGACTTAAAGATTGCTGTATATCAGCAGGAACCCATCCAACTTGAAGGACCTGGAGCAGTTTTGCCTTGAAGAATGGGCAAAAATCCCAGTGGCTAGATGTGTCAAGCTTATAGATACATACCCCAAGCGTCTTGCAGCTGTAATTGCTGAGAAAGGTGGCTCTACAAAGTTTTGATTTTGAATAGTTATGCACACTCAAGTTTTCTGTTTTTTTCGTCTAATTTCTTGTTTGTTTCACAAGAAAAAATATTTTGCATCTTCAAAGTGGTAGGCATGTTGTGTAAATCAAATGATACAAACCACCCAAAAATCTATTTTATTTCCAAATTGTAAGGCAACAAAATAGGAAAAATGCCAAGGGGGGTGAATACTTTCGCAAGCCACTGTATATTTTTGTTTTCTCATGATTTGGTTGGATCTAATTGCGTTGCTGTCCTGGGGCTCTGTTCTCAAACACAAACAGACCCCACAGAGCCCCAGGACAGCAACACAATTAGACCCAACCAAATCATGAGAAAACAAAAAGATAATTACTGGCATAAATGAAACATAGCTCTATGGTTTCTCTGTTTTCTGCCCCAAACATAAACAGTCTAGTGGGCTTGCTGTGTTTGAACATATCCACTCGGCAGGCAGGAGATTAAGGGTTTGTTTCCTCTTTAAACAGTCTGGCCGTGTTATTGTTGCAGCCAGGCCACGTTATCAGTAGTGAAAATCAAAGCATATTGGATCCCCACTCCAGTCGAGCTGCGTTCAATCCCAACACACCAAGGCTAAGCTGTTATTTAAAAATAAAACGTTTTTCTTTTGTCTATTTATTATTATTTATTTAGCATTATTTCCATCATCTAACACTTTTACTGACGTCGTTCCTCACTCTTTAACTAGTGCCAACACTCCAGATCATCTTGTAGCGTTTTAATGTATTTCCTCCTCAAAGTCAAGTCTTCATTTCTCACCCTTTTCTGTTCTTACTACGGCTATTCTGCTTCATTCATTCATTCTTTCACCCCCTACTTTTTCCCTTTCTCTCTCTCTCTCTCTCTCTCTCTCTCTCTCTCTCTCTCTCTCTCTCTCTCTCTCTCTCTCTCTCTCTCTCTCTCTCTCTCTCTCTCTCTCTCTCTCTCTCTCTCTCTCTCTCTCTCTCTCTCTCTCTCTCTCTCTCTCTCTCTCTCTCTCTCTCTCTCTCTCTCTCTCTCTCTCTCTCTCTCTCTCTATCCATCCATGCATATCACTGTTTATCTCCAATAAGACTCACAGTGTGCCACAGCCTTCACAGAGAAATTAAGCCCTCAGTCAATAAGGCTCTATAGGCCTAGCTCGACACCCAGAGTTCCAGTCTCCGAGTGTCTGTTTTAGTTAATCCAGCACATGGAGCTGTAGTAGAATCCATCCCCCTTTCTTTTCCCTCAGGTTTATGTGTTTACGGGGGGGGTTGTAACTCTGTCCAAACAGGCTGCAGGACTGGCTGGCCTTGTAACTCAACCCAACACTCCCATGCAAGGCTTTTCACACCTTTGAGTCAACAGGTCCAATGGGTCTTGAAGGGTTGGGAACGCTGTGCCCCAGCAGCCTTACTGAGCACACATAGTAATATACACACACACACACACACAGGGGCACACACTCAGGGACACACACTCAGGGGCACACACAGGGACATACACAGGGACACACACATGGGAGCTCACACAGGGGCACACACAGGGACACACACACAGGGGCACACACACAAACACACACAGGGGCGCACACAGGGACACATACAGGGGCACACACATGGGGGCTCACACACGAGGGCTCACACAGGGACACACACACAGGGGCACACACAGGGACATAAACAGGGACACACACATGGGGGCTCACACAGGGGCACACACAGGGGCACACACACGAACACACACAGGGGCGCACACAGGGACACACATGGGGGCTCATACATGCACAACAAACAGGGGCACACAGATGCACGACACACACACAGGCACGCACGTACACATCAACGCAAATACACACACACACACACACACACACATTCACAAACACGCTTCAAGATACACTCTCACACTCTATCTTCACCTTTCACTGGCCCATTCAACTGACCAAACACAAGAGCTCACGTGTTCCCTCAGCACCACCTCCAGTCACCCCATAAGGCTGCCAGGGGACTTCCTGCCTCTGGCCCCAGATAGCTCCATAAAACACAAGCTACATGTCAGGGGTCATCACATTGGCTTTCAGTGTGGACCTATAAGCACGACACCAAACCTTTCAAACACTTCCAACAATATGTGTTTGTGTGTGTCTGTGTGCGGGTTTGCATGCATGTGCCAAGGAAATGTTTTCCTCCAAGATCCTGGGTCCTAAATATTACACAGACAAACATAGTGAAGGAAACATGGCGTTCTCCAGAGGCCAATGGAAATAATTTGGAAATAATTACATACGACTATATGAAATATGGTGGGAGCCTGTAGGCTGCGTATGTGGCCCGTAGAGGGGGTCTGGTCTGAGCTAAACACACTGAGGCAGGACGCTCCACTTCCTTTACCATACAGCATGGCATGCTGGGAGCTGGACCTCGGCTCTTATGATGTCCATGGTCACACATTCATCAAGTCCCGCTCCGAAAACATGGCTGTCAGGGGGTTAGAGGGTTAGAGGGTTCAGAGGGTTAGAGGGTTCAGAGGGTTAGAGGGTTCAGAGGGTTAGAGGGTTCAGAGGGTTAGAGGGTTCAGAGGGTTAGAGGGTTCAGAGGGTTAGAGGGTTCAGAGGGCACAGCCAAATTCAACAACAACAACACACTGCTTTCTCCTGTCTGTGTCCTCCCTTTCTCTCCGCCCTCTGTTTGGTCCTTTCTTTATGGTCTCATATGTCCCTCTGTGTCCTCCCTTTCTCTCCGCCCTCTGTTTGGTCATTTCTTTATGGTCTCATATGTCCCTCTGTGTCCTCCCTTTCTCTCCGCCCTCTGTTTGGTCCTTTCTTTATGGTCTCATATGTCCCTCTGTGTCCTCCCTTTCTCTCCGCCCTCTGTTTGGTCCTTTCTTTATGGTCTCATATGTCCCTCTGTGTCCTCCCTTTCTCTCCGCCCTCTGTTTGGTCCTTTCTTTATGGTCTCATATGTCCCTCTGTGTTCCGGACATTCTCTTCGTGTCTTTAAGAAAGGAGATTTCTACTTATCTCTATTAGTAGTGTAATAGTGATAAAATAGTAAAAGGTACATTGCTGTAATGTGCGTGTATGTGTGAGAGTGTGTATGTCCACAGTAACTACATGTGTGTGTTTTGCTAGTGTTGAGGAATTTAGATAGAGGGAGGGAGATGTATTTACGGTCAAACACACACTAAAGCATTCCCCCATTGGGGTCCCATTCATTGAACACACAAGCCGACTCCTCCGAAGATCAGTCTCAGTCAACACACCCTACCACGCATATCCCCCATTAATGACTGGAAAGTAGTCTAGCACACAAACAGAGCTTCTGCGCCTCATGGCCCCACTGTGTGTTAGATTGTTGTTTGTTCCATTCATGTATTCATTCATCAAAGTGTTTGTTGAAAATGTTTAATGATTGACTGATAATCTTTTCCCATTGCATGTGCCATCATTATTCATCTCCCGTGTTTGTGTCTCTTCTCTTCTCTTCTCTTGTAGTCTTCACTGGTAAGTTATCATCATTATGTCATCCTATTTCTATGAGATTTTAGTTGTTTATTCGATTATTATATTGCAATGCTTGCAAAGTTTTTCAATGGCTTGTCCTGTTAACCAAGCCACATCTCTCCACCCCTGCAGTGCCCCCAGCGTTTGCCATGCGCCCCAGAAACCAGGTGGTGGCGGTGGGGAGAACGGTCACCTTCCAGTGTGAGGCCACTGGCAACCCCCAGCCTGCTATCTTCTGGCAGAGGGAGGGCAGCAATGTGAGATACCATCTAGTCCATCTAATTTGTAAATGTAGATGCATAGAGTTTAAGTTATTGATCCATATCCTAGTGTAGGATATAGGATATTGATAACACCATGTCCAGTGGATGTCTCAAGCATAGACATGTAATTCCAGTCTCTCAAGACCCCTCTGTCTCTTTCTCTCTGTCCTCCAGAGCCTGCTATTCTCCTACCAGCCCCCCCAGCCCTTCAGCCGTCTCTCTGTGTCCCAGACTGGCAGTCTGACCATCGCAGATGCCCAGCGCTCTGACGCCGGGTACTACAGCTGTCAGGCCCTCAACATTGCTGGCTCCGTCATCACCAAGGCCCTGCTGGAGGTCACTGACAGTGAGTGAGGGAGTGAGGGAGTGAGGGAGTGAGGGAGTGAGGGAGGGAGGGAGGGAGGGATGGAGGGAGGGAGGGAGGGATGGAGGGAGGGAGGGAGGGTTTCGTCTTATCAACTGACCAAAGCTCCTCCGTTATGTAAGTTGACTCCACTGGCCTGGTTGGCTGAGTTGTCTCTCCATGATTGGAAAATACAGAATCTGTGGCCTCCAATGTCATGACTAAAAGATCACCACTGTGTAGCTGAATAGCTACTTGCTGCTTTGCTGACTGGATGTATGGCATATCAGCCTTTCCTGTAGACTGCTGAGATGCTGTGTCCTCTATGGTTCATTGTTTCTTACTGTTACTAATTGTTGTTGGAGTGAATTCAAGAACCCTCAGCTGCAGGCGTTTGGACTCCAAACCCCCTGTTCCCATGGTGACACTGCATGCAGACTGCCCATCCCCTCCTTACAAACTGAACCCTCCCCCAAAACCCACACACATATACTCACATTTTCACACACACACATTTTTACACACACACACACACACATATTTAAACAGACACCTTTCGTTCTCCTCCCTAATGTCATGCTGGTGAACCGAATGATGATAATCCTGATAATTGCATCAGTTATTAAAAACTGAATTAAAATGGTGAGGCTGGCTCAAAGGCCTACAACTGTAATTACAGCAACCATCACCACCAGCAAAGTCTACTTGGTTATAATAAACTGACTTGAGTGTGGGCATGCGTGCGCATGTGTGTGTGTGTCTTCACTATGTACATATATTATGTTAATTCACATAATTGCCTGAGGCTGGTACAGGCGGCAAGCATTGTCTGTGCATAAAGGTGACTTCAGCAGTGGTAGCTATTGGTTCTGGCTAATCATATGGTGATGATAAAGCTTTCTGCAGCTGCCAAGGTGTCGCAACGGACAAATAAGAGTCACCGACGTAATGTACACTCAATTACACTTAATGGAAATGAAACAAGGATGTAGCATGTTTAATCCAAGGAGGACTTCTCACTCTGCTATCCCTTATATTTCCTTCAAGTGAATAGGCCTACCCGTCTCTCCTCTCTCCCTTCCCCCTCCTCCCTCCCTGTTTGCGAGGTGTATTTGTATGGAAATAACTTGCTGCCATTTCCTCTGGCGGTTTTCAAGGTGTTTCCATTATTTTTCCCTCTGCCTCTGATTTTGGAGAGCTTTCCCCCCCCTATTTCCACAAGGTTGTGAAGTGGGAGAGTGATGGCTGCGTGACTGCTGTCTAAATGGGATTTGTTATTAGTTGGTCTGTGGTGCTCTGGTTATTGCCAGCTCCTACTGTTCCTGCTACTTCCCAGTGATTAGCCAGTTGCTCTGGGCATTGGGATAATCTGATTTCTATTCCCTCCACTGCCCCAACCGATCACTCCTATTGTGTTCTCCTCATATCAATTTCGCTCAATATCTCTCACATCACATCTGCCCTTGTTTTTCTCTCTGTCTTTCCCCATTCCATTCTCTTCTATACATTTTTTATTTCTCTCTCTATCTGAAGGGGTGATTTACTGAACTATTTACTCTCACAGTATAACTGGTATTAAACAGTACATTCTCCCGCTCTCTTTCGAATAGTGGTGTCGGACCGCCCCCCTCCCGTGATCCGACAGGGCCCGTCCAATCATACGGTACCTGTGGATAGCACAGTGGTCCTGGGTTGCCAAGCAACAGGGACCCCCACACCAACAGTTCACTGGAAGAAAGACGGGGTGATGGTGTCCCCCGAGGAGGCCCGCATCACCCAGATAGACACAGGAGCCCTGCAGATCCGCTACGCTAAGGTAGGGGGCAGCGTAACACCACCACCAACATACACTCACAGACCACCACTCAGCCACCACCAAATGAACCCACTCTTACACTGTCTCTGTGTCTCTGCTCCTCAGCTTGGAGATACAGGCGTCTATACATGCGTGGCGTCCAGCCCCAGTGGAGAGGCATCCTGGAGGGCTTACCTGGAGGTGGAAGGTAGGTTATGGACATCATAATGATCTTTTCAGCTGTATCTTTCACTCTCTGGAGTCATTGCTGTGAGTAAATGGGTATTTATTTGATTGTTTGATTGCCACTCTGACCTCTCTGTTTCGTGTGTGGCAGAGTTCGGAGTAGTAGTCCAGCCAGGTCGACCCACAGACCCTAACCTGATCCCCAGCGGCCCGTCCAAGCCTGACGTGACTGACGTGAGCCGCACCTCAGTCACTCTGTCCTGGAAATCCAACCCAAACGCTGGGGCCACGCCTACCTCCTATGTCATCGAGGCATTCAGGTAAGTCTAGGAAATCCAACCCAAACGCTGGGGCCACGCCCACCTCCTATGTCATCGAGGCATTCAGGTAAGTCTAGGAATTCCAACCCAAACGCTGGGGCCACGCCCACCTCCTATGTCATCGAGGTATTCAGGTAAGTCTAGGAAATCCAACCCAAACGCTGGGTCCACGCCCATCTCCTATGTCATCGAGGCATTCAGGTAAGTCTAGGAATTCCAACCCAAACGCTGGGTCCACGCCTATCTCCTATGTCATCAAGGTGTTCAGGTAAGTCTAGGAAATCCAACACAAACGCTGGGTCCACGCCCATCTCCTATGTCATCAAGGTGTTCAGGTAAGTCTAGGGCTGTATCTATATGCATGTATGCACTCATTTTTAAGACCTTGCCTGTTGTGAATGATTGACTATTGTTCCTCCATCTGTGTAGTCACGCGTCGGGGAGTAGCTGGGTGACTCTGGCTGACCACGTGAAGATGGAGACCTTTGTCCTGAAGAACCTCAAGCCAGGTGCAGTTTACCTGTTTCTGGTGAGAGCAGCCAATGCCTACGGCCTCAGTGACCCCAGCCCCATCACTGATGCAGTCAGGACACAAGGTGAGATAACCCTCTCCTCTACAAGCTTTACCTGATGATCGAATCACATTTAGCTGATGTCAGAGACACTGAGACTTAGTGGTCCTCATATTGTAACCAGCTGGCTTGGCAGGGGCAAAGTGAGTGCCTGAGTGAGCTAACATGGCCAATCTGTTTGAACCCTTTCCTCTCTCTGTGTCCCCACTCAGACACCCCTCCCACCAGCCAGGGGGTAGACCATCGTCAGATCCAGAGGGAGCTGGGGGATGTGGTGATCCATCTCCACAACCCCACCATTCTCTCTTCCTCTTCCGTCAGGGTGCAGTGGACAGTGAGTAGAACCCTGACCCTCGACCTAACTGGGCCTGGCCCGTCTGCAGATACTATCCATCCTAAGGAAAAGTTACCCTAGTGTCTGTCTGTGTCAGCTGATTGTGAATGATTACTCCCAGCTTCTTAGACTGCATGGTCTGTTGGTCTCCCTACACAAAGGAGGGGGGGAAGTACGGCACTCGGGCCGTATCTGTTCCACCGGGAACTTCAATCCAGCCCGTGAGACATAAAATAATAATAATTTTTTTAACCCCTTTTATCTCCCCAATTTCATGTTATTCAATTGTCCCATCGCTGCAACTCCCGTACGGACTGGGGAGAGAAAGGTCGAGAGCCGTGCGTCCTCCGAAACACGACCCAGCCAAGCCGCACTGCTTCTTGACACAATGCCCGCTTAACCAGCCGCACCAATGTGTCGGAGGAAACACCGTACACCTGGCGACTGTGTCAGCGTGCATGTGCCCGGCCCGCCACAGGAGTTGCTAGAGCGCGATGGGACAAGGAAATCTCGGCCTGCCAAGCCGTCTCCTAACCCAGACGAAGCTGGGCCAATTGTACGCCACCTCATGGGTTTCCCAGCCCATGTGACACAGCCTGGGATCAAACCCAGGTCTGTAGTGATGCCTCAAGCACAGCGATGTAGTGCCTTAGACTGTTGCGCCACTCAGGAGGCCCCCGCAAATTGATTTTAACAATTGTTCCCCCATAAAATGAGACCCTCCATTGAATTTCAAAATCCCGATGTGGCCCTTGAGCCAAAAAGTTTGCCCACCTCTGCCCTAAACCTTTCTGTGCTTGCGTGGCTATAACTGATATTCACAATAGGCTAATTTGATTGATTGAGAAATGATGTATTTCAGAACACATAGAGCATAGAATGTGCTGTATAACCAGCTGTGTAGAGCTGTGGGCAGGATGCAGGGGTTGGAACCTAAATTATTTTCCAATCGTTTCATTCTGAACAGAATCATACTTTTTTTCATTCCGTTCCAATTTTCCGACCAGCAAAGTCAAGTTCTGAACTGGTTCCAATCCCAAAAAAGTGATGGTTTATGTTGTTCCTTTCTGTTCCTTTTTAACCTTTCAGTAATACCCATCCCGGATCCCGGAGCATCCTCATCAAAAAAGCTGACTAGCATAGCCTAGCCTAACGCGACAGGGATATCATATAATATAATTTCATGAAATCACAAGTCCAATACAGCAAATGAAAGATAAACATCTTGTGAATCCAGCCATCATTTCCGATTTTTAAAATGTTTTACAGCGAAAACACAATATGTATTTATATTAGCTAACCACAATAGCCAAACACACAACGGCATGTTTTCACCATGTTTCCACCACATAGGTAGCTTTCACAAAACCCATAAATAGAGATCAAATTAATCACTAACCTTGAACAACTTCATCAGATGACAGTCTTATAACATCATGTTATACAATACATTTATGTTTTGTTCGAAAATGTGCATATTTAGAGCTGCAAATCGTGGTTATACATTGTGAATACGTAGCAACAATTCACCAAATTGTCCGGAGATATTTTGGACAGTCATCTAATCTAACCAAAGAACTCATCATAAACTTTACAAAAAATACATGTTGTACAGCAAATGAAAGATACACTGGTTCTTAATGCAACCGCTGTGTTAGATTTAAAAAAAAATAACTTTAGTACAACATACAGCATGCAGTATTGTGAGACAGCGCTCACATATTCTCCGCCTTGTTGGAGCCAACATTTACCACAAAAATACGAAATAACATCATAAATATTCTCTTACTTTTGCTGATCTTCCATCAGAATGTTGTGCAAGGAGTCCTAGGTCCAGAATAAATCGTTGTTTGGTTTTAGAATGTCCATTTCTTCTGTCGAATTAGCAACTTTGGCTAGCATTGTGGCGCGAACATGCCCATCAACTCTTGGCGCTTGAAACGAAAAATTCAAAAATTCCCAATAAACGTCGAATAAACTGGTCAAACTCGGTTGAAAATCCTACTTTATGATGTTGTATATATCCAATAAAATGAGAGCCGGAGCAATTCGTACTGTATACCGAACGCTTTTCAGAAGACAATGTGAGGTTCCCCTGCGCGCCGTCGAAAACTGACAAAAGACCGGACCTGCCACTCCAAAAGCTCTTATTCGGCCTCACATCAAGCTAGACACCCCATTCAAGCTAGACACCCCATTCAACCTTCTACTGCCTGTTGACATCTAGTGGAAGGCATATGAAGTGCATACAGATCCATAAATAAAAGCCAGTTGAATAGGCAGGCCCTGACACAGAGCCTCGTTTTCAGATTTTTCACTTCCTGTATGGAAGTTTGCTGCCAAATGAGTTCTGTTTTACTCACAGATATAATTCAAACAGTTTTAGAAACTTCAGAGTGTTTTCTATCCAATAGTAATAATAATATGCATATTGTATGATCTAGAACAGAGTACGAGGCCGTTTCATTTGGGCATGATTTTTTCCAAAGTGAAAACAGCGCCCCCCTATTCACAAGAAGTTTTAAACCTCTGAAATATAAAAATATATTTTTTACATGTCTTACCTTTTTGGACTTATTACAATGTGAAAGATGATAACTAAAGTATCCTTAAGTAGCATTGAAAAAGTGAATCCATTCTTCTCTCATAAAAAATCTTTCTCCCTAATTTCTGAATCACGCTTTTAACCTCTCTGCGCTACGGATCCCTTTAGCGGGATCATTTTCCTAAACAACCGCTGAATTGCAGGGCGCCAAATATTACTAAAAATATTTATAATCATGCAATCACAAGTGAAATATACCAAAACACAGTTTAGCTTGTTGTTAATCCACCTATCGTGTCAGATTTTGAAAATATGCTTTACAGCGAAAGCAATCCAAGCTTTTGTGAGTGTATCAATCAATGCTAGAACAGCTAGGCCCAAATTAGCATGGTCACGAAAGTCAGAAAAGCAATACAATTAATCGCTTACCTTTGATAATCTTCGGATGTTTGCACTCACGAGACTCCCAGTTACACAATAAATGTTATTTTTGTTCGATAAATATTACTTTTATAACAAACAACCGCCATTTGGGTTGCGCGTTATGTTCAGAAAACTACAGCCTCGTTCCGTTCGACGAAAATTCCAAAAAGTATCCATAATGTTCGTAGAAACATGTCAAATGTTTTTATAATCAATCCTCAGGTTGTTTTTAACATACATAATCGATAATATTTCAACCGGACCGTAACCTATTCAATAGAAGAGAGAAAGAAAATGGAGAGCTACCCCTCTCGCGCGCAGGAACTAATCAAAGGACACCTGACTAGTTTTGAAAAATATCGCTCATTTTTCAAAATAAAAGCCTGAAACTATGTCTAAAGCCTGGTCACAGGCTGAGGAAGCCATTGGAAAAGGAATCTGGTTTAAATGGTTTAAATGGAAGAAAGACGGGAAATGAAACACAGATTAAAAAAAAAAAATCACTTCCGGGTTAGATTTCCTCAGGTTTTCGCCTGCAAAATCAGTTTTGTAATACTCACAGACAATATTTTGACAGCTTTGGAAACTTTGGAGCGTTTTCTATCCTAATCTGTAAATTATATGCATATTCTACGATCTGGACCTGAGAAATAGTCCGTTTACCTTGGGAACGTTATTTTTTAAAAATTATAATAATCTGACCCCTAGCGTCAAGAAGTTAACATCAACAGGCTACAGTAGCCTGTGCTTTGGAGGGGGAGGGGCATGTAACCTACACACGTACACACACGTAAAGATTTTCAGCTAGCAGGCAGACACTGGAAAAAGTTTCTGAGTGACTGAGTGAGGGTTTTGCATTGGCACCTTGTTGTGTTTTTTGTGAGACTAGAAAAAGATTCCCTAAACGTAAAATAACGTTATTAACCAGTTCCCATGATTTTAAAATAACGTTTCTGTTCCAGAACAGTATAGATCACTTTCGTTCCCGGTTCTGATTGTTATTTTACAGTTTTCGGATCTGTTCCCTGAACCTGTTTCAACCTCTGGTAGGATGTGGACCGATGGCCTAATCAAGACCGCCTGATATTCACAATAGGCTATACAAATATAATTTGATTGATTGAGAAATAATGTACTTCAGAACACATAGAGCATAGAATGTGCTGTATAGCCAGTTGTGTGGAGCTGTGGGTAGGATGTGTACCAATGGCCTAATCAAGACCACCTGTGCTGACAGAGTGAGTTTTGATCCTGGTTTATGAAAGAGGACTTGTATATGTTGTGAGGCCTTTCTCCCTCTCTCCCCCAGGAAGGGCCAAGGGGCTCAGTGATGAATGAGCACATGTCAGGGGTGCAGTACTAAACAGAGTCAGAATGTAAATAGTTTAGCTGAGCAGGCCCAAAGCCAGACTGACAGGGAGAAGGCTCCCCATGGCCAATGTCTGTGGAACTTGGCTGCCTGGAGAGTTTTTGAGCTTTCCGCATACTTGGACCAAAAATTATTAATAGGGCCACTGGACAGTACAAATTAACATGATCCCCTTTAAAATAGGTGAGAACACTTTGTTATGGGCCATTGCCAAGTAAAAAGTATTGGGCCCAGTCATTCATAAAGTGCTTATGAAGTCCTAGCTTCCTTAGCCATATCTACGACACCTAACTCTGAGGCCCATGTTTCTTTGTGTGCTGGTTAGCAGTGCCCTCCTGGCAGTGTCCTAACCAGTCCCAGGCTCTCAGGAAACTGGTGGCTGGTGATGACCTCATGCTGTGGTTTCTCTGAGCTCTGGAAGATGAGAGGGGGTGTAACCTAAGAACTCCCCGTGGGCTTGGGGGGCAACATAGCACAGAACTAAAGACTTCTCCTGGAGGATGTTCATAATATGGTTAACAGCCCAACACACGCAGCAGAAGAGTTATGGTTTTATAATGTGTATTGTTTTTTTATTTCATCATGTGACACACTGGCCCAACATCTGAGATCGCTGTACCATTTCCTGCTGTTGTAATGGCTCTTTGACACTTGTGTCATAGATCCCAGGGCTTACTATGAAATAGTTTTGGTTGGAACTATAATATTAAATATCAGCGGCCATGGCAACCAAAATGTTATAGCAATTTAATAGACTAATTTACAGTAGGGTTCCTTTTTCTAGCGTTAGAATGTGTTCCAAAGTTCAAAGTGAGAACACATGGTCATAACACTGCTTATAAAATGATGTTGTGTTTTAGATGCCTTCTAAGAAACCCTAAAATCTGTTCCCCCTTTCTGCCACTAGGTGGAGCAGCAGTCTCCATACATCCAGGGTTACAAGGTGATGTACAGGGCGTCTGCGGAGCTGGGCCAGCCGGGGGGGCAGTGGGGCGTGTTCGAGGTGTGGAACCCTGGGGAGGACGGTGCTGTGGTGCCTCAGCTGAAGAAGGGAGTTACCTACGAGTTCAAAGTGCGTCCCTTCTTTGATGAGTTCCAGGGAGCGGACAGCGAGGTGAAGGTGGCCAGAACGCCTGAGGAAGGTGAGAGGCTGAGGCCAGGGGTCAGGGATCATGGGTCAAGGGCTTCTGTTAGAGAGGGTAGTGATGGGATGTCTGAGTGGAGATTAAAGGTTTCATACAGGAGTTATAGTATTAGAATGGAGTAGGTTGTTTTGTGAGAGTTTTAGTAGTCCAGGGAAGTGGTTGACAAAATCATCCTTTCACGTGTAGAAATAAATGAATGAGATTTCTGAGAAACCATAACACATCTCGGTAACACATTATTTGGATAGTCCATCTGTAGATGCTCTACAGACTATCTACAGACAATCAGTAATATTTCAACTCTGTACTAACCTTAGTTCTAACCCTAACCTTAAACCTTATCCACAGGAGGTTGGTGGCACCTTAATTGGGGAGGACGGGCTCGTGGTAATGGCTGGAGCTGCATAGGTGGAATGGTATCAAATACATCAAACACATGGTTTCCATGTGTTTGATGCCATTCCATTTACTCTGTTCCGCCCATTATTTTGAGCCGTCCTCCCCTCAGAAGCCTCTACTGCCCTTATCCTAATCCTAAACTTAACCCTTACCCTAACCCTAACCTTAACCATTACCCTAACCCTTATTCTAAACCTAATAGTAACCTTAGCAAGCAGTTGCTTATCAACAGATAGTTGGTGATACTATCTACAGAGCTTTTACCGATGGAAAATCTGTACTATCCAAATAAAGTGTGCTAATTGTTCCAGAGATGTGTGGGTGTTACTGTATGGTTGTTGCATAGTAATCAACATTGGTGAGATTTGGGAGTTTCACATTGTTTAAAGCTGATGTGTGTCTGTATTCTGTATAGATGAGTGTGTAGCAGCAGCTGTGCAGACAAATTGCGCTGCTAATTGTTTTCTGAGTTCATGCGTAGAGCCCCAGCCAGCCCGAGACAACAGACATGCCTGCTTTCATTATCTTTAACTAGGCGATGACTAAGCTCCTGAGGCCAACGCGCTACTGATTCACTTGAATTGCTCTCATCAGGTGACTAGCACCACCACCACCATCAACACCGTGGCACAGCACACAAAGCCTCCAGGCATTACTAGAGCTCGAGCAACGTATCATTCATCACAACATCAGCTCAGTCAATTCCTGTATTATACTGGTGACAAACTTGCTACATCGACCTGTGGCTTCATGTGGGTTTCATACCCTTAGGCAGATAATTGCAAGAAGATGTAGTGGGCTGGGCTAGATAGATAGATATGTGGAACGTTCAGTGCCCCAGCTCGTCAGAGATAACATTGTGTATACACATTTTTTTTTTTATCTTCTCATCTTACAAATACTAACAATTATCACAACATCCATACAAAGTCCCCACTGTCCCACTGGGCAAAAACTGGTTGAATCAACATTGTTTCCACATCATTTCAACAAATAAAATAAATGTGAGGACGTTGAATCAACCTGGAAAACAGATTATATTTGTAAAAAGTCATCAACGTAAGGGCATTTCATATTTTTTTACCCAACTTTTAACCTAAATCCAATGACATGGTAAAATGTTTTGTTGATTTCACATTGAATGCACGTTAGTTTACAACTCAACCAAATGTAAATCCAAACTATGCGCTGAACTGACATCTGTGCCCTGTGGCTATTCACTCTAGTTCCATACCCTTACAATTTAAAACTTCTAGAATATCAATCTGTATTTATTCCACATGCTGTTCATTAGCGCTTTATGATCATTCTGTTCAGTAACATTAGTCTTGTTTAGAGCTTTTGCATCACCTATTGTATTGAGAATAATCTGACTACTGCAGGTGAAGCAGTTGCATCTGATCTGAATTGTCACTAAATCTTCTTTAATGTTCAGTAAGAGACATGGCAGACGCTGAGCGGAGCTCTGACATGTACAGGATCAAATGAGAGTGGGGGTCTTTGATGTCATCATGATGTCTGTGCATCTGTCTGATGGTGTGTTCCCGTCTCAGCTCCCAGTGGAGCCCCCCGAGGTGTTACCGTGACGAAGAGTGATGCCAATGGGACCGCCATCCTGGTCGCTTGGCAACCGCCTCCTGAGGAGGAACAGAACGGAATGGTACAGGAGTACAAGGTAAGATGGAGAGAGGGTTTGATTTTCTGCTGAAGGAAAGAGGGGAACAAACAGAGAGAGGTATGGAGCAGAATCTCAAGCCTCCCACTTCCTCCCTCTCACTTCCTTGGGTTCGTGTGTTTTTAGTTGCTTCAGCAGAGGTGGACTAAGCACATTGATGTGAGACACTGTCATGGGCTAATGTTGATATGTCACATCAAATACAGTTTTTGCATTTACTGAAAAAAAATCCACTGACTCTCACCATCACACTCCTTCTTTCACCCTATCCTCTACAGATCTGGTGCCTGGGCAATGAGAGCCGTTACCACGTCAACCGGACAGTAGATGGCTCCACCTTCTCCGTGCTAATCCCCAGCCTGGTGCCAGGGATACGCTACAGTGTGGAGGTCGCCGCTAGCAACGGTGCTGGCCCAGGGGTCAAGAGCGATGTCACCTTCTTTCAACTTGGTGAGCTGCTCAACTGTAACACTTGATAGTCTCCCCTAAGTTTAGAGCATGTAAAAATACATTAAGAATGTTATCTTATCTCAGAACCAAGAAAAGAAGAGGTCAATTAACAGTGTTAATCCATTATCTATGCCTGTCGACTCACAAGCTTCAGGTCAACACCATTTCAATCGCTACCTGTCTACGGTCTTTTCAGTTATAGCCATGTGATAGATGGTCTGTGTGATTTGCACACTGTGTCAGTTCTCACCATGACAAATGTAAAGTACAGGTGTCTATCTAAAGTCCCAACATGAATATGTCTCTGAGTCATTTCACAATGCCTTTAGTTAAATAATTTGCATTCAGCCTCTCCTGCCCTAGTCTCAGGTTCACTATATGTGACAAAAAGCACACACACCACAGACATTTTCAACTCGATTTTCCACCTCTCCATCATATTAGTACATTCCAGCCTTTTCACATTACCAATATAAAGCTTTTAGAGTTACATGATGAAGCCCATTCACTCCAGTTCACCTCTTGGCCTAGCACTCTGATGAGCAGAGAATGAGAACATTCTCCATGACAGATTGTGTGACCAGATGTATTTAAAGATATCTCCTTTCAGCTGACTCTCCTGTCTCCTCTCTGTGATGTTGTTTTCCATCTCAGACTCCTGCCCATCAGTTGAACTTTAATGTTTTGAAGGATTGATGTTTGTCCTTCAGGATCCGCCTCAATTCTTCCCCGTCATTTTTCTATGATGGAGTTCACTATATACATGTCCTTCGTGTCAATCTCCTCTCCTCCTCTTCCTCCCCCAGACTCTACAGGTCAGATGATGGACAGTCGTGAGGATCAGGACACATTGTCTCAGATCTCAGACGTGGTCAAACAGCCGGCGTTCATCGCGGGCATTGGTGCTACCTGCTGGGTGGTCCTCATGGTGTTCAGTGTGTGGCTCTACCGCCACCACAAGAAGAGGAGTGGCCTCAGCAGCAGCTACGCCGGCATACGCAAAGGTCCATAGTGGATGTGGGCTTGGGTGTATTTATCAGTGGACATGTTTAACTATACTTGTGGGGATCAAGAAAAGTAAACGAACAAAACTTTGACCAACTGGGGACATTTTGTAAGTTTAGGGTTAGGCTTAGGAGTTTGGGAAAATATGATTATTTAATTAGTAAGTAGAGTATCAAATGTTGATCACACCCAGCTAATATTTTGTTGTGTAGAGATTGGAGGGAGATGAGAAGAGACTGGGATGGTGATAGTAATTAGATGTGGGGAGGTGGATAGAGGGAGGACATTAGGTTAGTGTTATGATCATTCAGCTGAACACTAGCAACCTAAGCCCTCTGACACACAAGTTTGAGACGGGACACTGTCCTCTGTGTCACCAGGGTAATTGCATTTATTCACTTCAATCACATTCTTTTAATGTATTTTTATTTCACCTTTATTTAACCAGGTAGGCCAGTTGAGAACAAGTTCTCATTTACAACTGCGACCTGGCCAAGATAAAGCAAAGCAGTACGACAAAAACAACAACACAGAGTTACACATAAACAAACGTACAGTCAATAACACCAAATAAAAGAAAAATAGAAACATCGATGTAGTGTGTGCAAATGTTAAAGAGTAGGGAGGTAAGGCAATAAATAGGCCCTAGAGGCAAAAATAATTACAATTTAGCATTAATACTGGAGTGATATATGTGCAGATGATGTTGTGCAAGTAGAGATAATGGGGTGCAAAAGAGCAAGAAGGTAAGTAATAATATGGGGATGAGGTAGTCGGGTGTGCTATTTACAGATTGGCTGTGTACATGTACAGTGATTGGTAAGCTTCTCTGACAGCTTATGCTTAAAGTTAGTGAGGGAGATATAAGACTCCAGCTTCAGTGATTTTTGCAATTCGTTCCAGTCATTGGCAGCAGAGAACGGGAAGGAAAGGCTGCCAAAGGAAGTGTTGGCTTTGGGGATGACCAGTACAGTATACCTGCTGGAGCGCGTGCTACGGGTGGATGTTGGTATGGTGTCCAGTGAGTTGAGATAAGGTGGAGCTTTACCTAACAAAGACTTATAGATGACCTGGAGCCAGTGGGTTTGGCGACGGATATGTAGTGAGGGCCAGCCAACAAGAGCATACAGGTCGCAGTGGTGGGTGATATATGGCGCTTTGGTGATAAAACGGATGGGACTGTGATAGACTACATCTAGTTTGCTGAGTAGAGTGTTGGGGGCCATTTTGTAAATGACATTGCCGAAGTCAAGGATTGGTAGGATAGTCAGTTTTACGGGGGTATGTCTGGCGGCATGAGTGAGGAGGCTTTGTTGGGAAATAGGAAGCTGATTCTAGATTTAATTTTGGATTGGAGATGCTTAATGCGAGTCTGGAAGAAGAGTTTACAGTCTAACCAGACACTAGGTATTTTTAGTTGTCCACATATTCTAGGTCAGAACCGTCCAGAGTAGTGATGCCATTCGGGCGGGAGGGTGCGGGCAGCAATCAGTTGAAGAGCATGGAATTAGTTTTACTAGCATTTAAAAGCAGTTGGAGGCCACGGAAGGAGTGTTGTATGGTGTTGATCTCATTTGGAGGCTTGTTAGCACAGTGTCCAAAGAAGGGCCAGATGTATACAGAATGGGGTCGTCTGCGTAGAGGTGGATCAGAGAATCACCAGCAGCAAGAACGACATCATTGATATATACAGAGAAAAGAGTCAGCCTGAGAATTGAACCCTGTGGCACCCCCATAGAGACTGCCAGAGATCCGGACAACAGGCCCTCCGATTTGACACACTGAACTCTATCTGAGAAGTAGTTGGTGAACCAGGCGAGGCAGTCATTTGAGAAACCAAGATTGTTGAGTCTGCCGATAAGAATGCGGTGATGGATAGAGTCAAAGCCTTGGCCAGGTCGTTGAAGACAGCTGCACAGTACTGTCTTTTATCGATGGCGGTTATGATATTGTTTAGGACCTTGAGCGTGGCTAAGGTGCACCCATGACCAGCTCGGAAACCAGATTGCATAGTGGAGAAGGTACGGTGGGATTCGAAATGGTCGGTGATCTGTTTGTTAACTTGGCTTTCTAAGATTTTAGAAAGGCAGGGCAGGATGGATATAGGTCTATAACAGTTTGGGTCTAGAGTGTCTCCCCCTTTGAAGAGGGGGATGACCGCGGCAGCTTTCCAATCTTTGGGGATCTCAGACGATACGAAAGAGAGGTTAAACAGGCTAGTAATAGGGGTTGCAACAATATTGGCGGATCATTTTAGAAAGAGTGTCCAGATTGTCTAGCCCGGATGAATTGTAGGGATCCAGATTTCGCATTTCTTTCAGAACATCAGCTGTCTGGATTTAGGTGACGGAGAAGCGGGGGGGGGGGGGGGGGGGGGGGCAAGTTGCTGCAGGGGGTGCTGAGATGTTGGCCGGGGTAGGGGTAGCTAGGTGGAAAGCATGGCCAGCCGTAGAGAAATGCTTTTTGAAATTCTTGATTATCGTGGATTTATCGGTGGTGACAATGTTACCTAGCCTCAGTGCAGCGGGCAGCTGGGAGGACGTGCTATTATTCTCCATGGACTTTACAGTGTCCCTCATTTTGGGGGAATTAGTGCTACAGGATGCAAATTTCTGTTTGAAAAAGCTAGCCTTAGCTTTCCTAACTGACTGAGTATATTGGTTCCTGACTTCCCTGAAAAGTTGCATATCGCGGGGGCTATTCGATGCTCATGCAGAATGCAACAGGATGTTTTTGTGCTGATCAAGGGCAGTCAAGTCTGAGGTGAACCAAGGGCTATATCTGTTCTTAGTTCTACATTTTTTAAATTGGGCATGCTTATGCTTTAAGATGGAGAGGAAAGCACCTTTGAAGAGCAACCAGGCATCCTCTACTGACAGGATGAGGTCAATATCCTTCCAGAATACCCGGGCCAGGTCGATTAGAAAGGCCTGCTTGCTGAAGTGTTTTAAGGAGCGTTTGACAGTGATGAGGGGTGGTCGTTTGACCGCGGACCCATTACGCATGCAGGCAATGAGGCAGTGATCGCTGAGATCCTGGTTGAAGACAGCAGATGTGTATTTAGAGGGTAAGTTGGTCAGGATGATATCTAAGATGGTGCCCATGGTTACTGATTTTGGTTGTACCTGGTAGGTTCCTTAATAATGTGTGTGAGATTGAGGGCATCTAGATTAGATTGTAGGATGGCCGGGGTGTTAAGCATGTCCCAGTTTAGGTCACCTAAAAGAACAAACTCTGAAGATAGATGGGGGGCGATCAATTCACATATGGTGTCCATGGCACAGCTGGGGGCTGAGGGGGTCTATAGCAAGCGGCAACGGTGAGAGACTTGTTTCTGAAAGGTGGATTTTTAAAAGTAGAAGCTCGAATTGTTTGGGCACAGACCTGGATAGTATTACAGAACTCCGCAGGCTATCTCTGCAGTAGATTGCAACTTCGCCCCCTTTGGCAGTTCTATCTTGTCGGAAAATGTTATAGTTAGGGATGGAAATGTCAGGATTTTTGGTGGCCTTCCTAAGCCAGGATTCAGACATGGCTAGGACATCGGGGTTTGCGGAGTGTGCTAAAGCAGTGAATAAAACAAACTTAGGGAGGAGGCTTCTAATGTTAACTTCTTATGGCTGCAGCCCGGCGTCGGTACACTTATGACAACAGCCACTTCAAGTGCAGGGCGCGAAATTCAAAAGATATATTTTTTAAATATTTAACTTTCACACATTAACAAGTCCAATACAGCATATGAAAGGTACACATCTTGTGAATCCAGCCAACATGTCCGATTTTTAAAATGTTTTACAGGGAAGACACAATATGTAAATCTATTAGCTAACCACGTTAGCAAAAGACACCACTTTTTTTACTCCACCAGTTTTTTACTCCATCAGTAGCTATCACAAATTCGACCAAATAAAGATATATATAGCCACTAACCAAGAAACAACTTCATCAGATGACAGTCTGATAACATATTTATTGTATAGCATATGTTTTGTTAGAAAAATGTGCATATTTCAGGTATAAATCATAGTTTACATTGCAGCTACAATCAGAAATTGCACCGAAAGCAGCCATAATAATTACAGACACCAACGTCAAATACCTAATTACATTTCTGAAAAATACATAGTGTACAGCAAATGAAAGACAGGCATCTTGTGATTCCAGCCAATATTTCCGATTTATTAAGTGTTTTACAGCGAAAACAAAATGTAGCGTTATATTAGCTTACCACAATAGCCAGAAACACTTGGGCGCCGACGACTAGTTCACATCTACGACAGATATATGAAATAGCATCATAAAATGTTTCTTACTTTTGCTGATCTTCCATCAGAATGTTGGACAAGGTGTCCTTTGTCCAGAACAATCGTTGTTTGGATTTAGAACGGCAACTTTCCCTCTTCATTTAGCAAGCACACTAGCCAAGTGGCACGACGCTCTCCATGTCAACAAACGGAAGAGAACGGAACATGGCAAAACTCCCGAAAAATTTTCAATAATCTGATGAAACTATATTGAAAAAACATACTTTACGATGATATGGTGACATGTATCAAATAAAATCAAAGTCGGAGATAGTAGTCGCCTATAACGGCAGCTAAACAAAAGGCAATCCCACTGTCCACCTCGCGCTCTTCAGAGTACCGAAAATGGTGGACACGTCATTCCAAGATGATGTGTTCCATCTCAGACCAAGATAATCACCTCATTTCTTCTCTCACAGCCTCTTGACACCCAGGGGAAGGTGTATGACGTGCATGTATACTAATAGGTCTCGTGCCCATTTATAGGCAGGAAGAAGAACAGAGCCTCGATTTCAGACTTTCCACTTCCTGGTCAGGAAGTGTGCTGCAGAATGAGTTCTGTTTCACTCAGAGAAATAATTCAAACGGTTTTAGAAACTAGAGAGTGTTTTCTATCCAATAGTAATAATAATATGCATATTGTACGAGCAAGAATTGAGTACGAGGCCGTTTGAAATGGGCACCTTTTATCTGGCTACTCAATACTGCCCCTTGCAGCCCAAACAGGTTAACATGCATGAAACCAATGCTTTTACATTAAGGTGTGTTTTTCTCCAGTAGCCCATAATGTGACTTGCCTAGTGTCAGCTGCTTTTATCCTCAAAGTAAGGAGCCTGATAACCACATCTCATATGGGGAATAAAGTAAGGAGCCTGATAACAACATCTCATATGTGAAATAAAACGGGTTTGGTCTAATCTTCTCCCCTGACTCGAAGACCTCAAAGGGTAGTGACGATGAGCCGGCACATCCCAGAATACGCTGACATTCAAACACTGACATTTAGGGTTCATTTCCAGGGCACTGCCCGCCGCCTCTCCCCGGTGAGGCACAGTTAGAGTAGGGACAAGCCTGTCACCCAGGTAATATGACACGTGTTCTGCTATCTCTGTTATCTCCTTCCGTCTGACCACAGGTGACCTCCATTACCAATAAGGCCACATGTTCCTGATTGATGAAGGACAGGGAGCCTCATCTGACTGTGTGTGTGTGTTTGAGTGTGCGTGCATGCGTCAATATGTCTGCCAGTTTTTGTGGGGCTTTTTTCACAGGCTTACGAAATGTCTATTTTGCAATCAATAAATGAACCATCTTCTCTCTTTCTCTCCCACCTCCTTTTCTTTTTATTCCCTCCTCCTCTGGTTGGGTTGGGTTTGTTCCTGCAGTTCCATCTTTCACCTTCACTCCTACAGGTATGTATGAAGGAATGTGTTCAGCTGTAAACATGTATTTGTTATTTAGCGGTATGTGTACTGACCTTGAAGCCCCTATGATTCAGAGATGCCTGTACACAAACACAGTTCTCTCTCTATGTCCTCAGTTCCTCCCAGCACTCACAAACAATCTGTTCCAATACACAAACAGCTAATGGAGCTAGTGTTTATCTTTGGTGGCCTCACATCCACAAACCAATGATATAAAATTCAAAATCTCACGGAGGGAGGTGCATTCAGGGCTACACAAAGGGGTGTTCTGACATAAGGTGAATCAGGGGGCAGACAGCTCCTAAAGAGGTCATTAGCCCATCCCTATCCCACCCTCTTAGACCAGGCATAGACAACGACACACAACATGGCCACCAGTTGGCCTGTCCTGTGGTTGTGGTGAAGACAGTTTAGAGTACTGCTGAGTCACTGTGCTTTGTGACAAGTAGAGAGGCAGTTAGTGCCATACAAAGCATAACCACAGTCCCATGTCCCCACTTGTCCTTTACACAGTGACCGTAGAAGTAGTAAAGTGTATCTAATCATGTGGTTGAAATGACTCACCCTCCATTGAAGAGGATGTGTCTGAAATGAAGGGTTATCAGTCATTGTGAAGTGTGCCTCAGGGTCAAGATATCATGTTTAACACTCTGATACTGATTTTGTTTTTCTACATGTACACCTCTCAATGCCAAGTGCCCCAGGTGTGTGTTGATGTGTGTGTGTGTGTGTGTGTGTGTGTGTGTGTGTGTGTGTGTGTGTGTGTGTGTGTGTGTGTGTGTGTGTGTGTGTGTGTGTGTGTGTGCGTGCGTGCGTGCGTGCGTGCGTGCGTGCGTGCGTGCGTGCGTGCGTGCGTGCGTGCGTGCGTGCGTGCGTGCGTGCGTGCGTGCGTGCGTGCGTGCGCGTGCGTGCAGAGTATGACTCATGACAGGATGTGTCTATCAGATGCGATGAGTCAGACTGACCTAAGGACAGCTGTATGAGTACAGAGTGACAGACAGGTCACACCAACCTGGATTCCCTCTTTCATTTGTCGTGCAGGTTGCTTTCTTGTGTTTCTCACATTTGGTCTCTTTCTTTAAATCAGTGAACTATCAGAGAGGAGGAGAGTCTGTCTGCAGTGCTGGGAGGTAAGGGGTGTGGTTTTATGTGTACACTTGACTGGATATGATTTCTCCACTGTCTATATAGGGCACTTATGATGGTGTTCAGAAATGCAGGAGGGAAGTGGTAAAAGCAACAGCAGTGTATTCCCTACTTGAACCACCAGAGGGAGGTCTCCCACTGTCTGAAAAATGACTGAGGACAGAAACTCCCATGCCCCTCCCTGACTGAAACCCTGTTTGTTCTGTGTGATAATGGTTCTGGTTTCATGCTTCTGGTTCAGACCCGGGCTGCTGAACATGGGCGAGAGTGTGAACCAGCCGTGGCTGCCAGACTCCTGGCCCAACGCCTGTGCCAACCACAAAGACTGCAGCATCAACTGCTGCAACACTGGAAACGGCACCAGCGACAGCAACATGACCACCTACAGCCGCCCAGGTCAGTACCGTTAAAGCTACAGACCTCCTCTGGGGGTGATAGTGGTTAGGTCCCAGCAATGGAACTTATAGTATAGAGATATAATGCAAATCAAATAAGCAATGAGGGTTATCATGGAAATGAAACATGGCTTCAACATGATAATTAATGGTGTTATGTGACTTCCTGTGTGAAGGGTTAATGAATAGGTAAAGTGTCTCTAACCCTAACCCCATGTGGTCTCCTTTCCTCAGCTGACTGCATCGCCAACTATGGCAGCCAGTTGGAGAACCAGCAGGGGGGTCTACTGGGGCCTGAACAGGCCGTGTACAGCGACGTGGACCTCTCCAACAAACTCAACGAGCTCAAGACCTTCAACAACCCCAGCCTGTGCTACATGGGCCCAGGGGCAGGGCCGCCCACCCCCTACGAGCCCACCCCCTACGCCACCACCCAGCTCATCCAGTCTAGCATCCTAAACAAGGCTGGAGCTGCAGGGGCTGCGGCTGGGGCCCCTGATATACGCTGTTGGAACCAGCCCCCCTCCCAGCTGCAGAAAGCACATATGCAGTACAACATCATGGAGCAGAGCAACAGGCTCAATAAAGGTGAGAGGATTGGACATAGCGTAGCAGTGGTGGGAGGGAGGGTATTTGGGAAGTTTCTTCTGTTTGTGTTTATTTGTTTTACTATGTGTAGTCTACATATCTGTTTAACTCTGTCTCTTTCTCTCTGTATCTGCTGTGTCTTCAGACCACTATAGAGGAGATGGGCCTCTGCAAGGCACCGTCCCGTACAACCAGGCCCACGAACACCACACAGGAGGCTCCCATCACAGCTCTGACAGGGGCAGCAACAGCACCTCTGGTGAGACACTGATTTCCCGGATCATAGCAATAGGACAAATAAGTATTTGTTCTGCAGTATGTTCTAAGAGTTTGTTCGATTACCTCTGCAGGGAGCCAAAGTCATAAGAAGGGAATTCGCACCCCCAAACTGCCCAAAACGAACACAGTGAACCGGGGTGAACCTCTACACCCTTCCTCTGCCAAGCCCCCACCAAGCCAAAGCTGTGACGAATATACCCTGCCCATGGAAAAAAGCTTTAACCCAGATGCCCTATGCCCAATGCTTCCCTCGCGGATGTACCTGCATCCGGATGAGATGGAGGAAGAGGAGGCGGAGGAGGGGATGGATAGGTGTCCCACCCCCCCTGTCAGAGGGGCAGCCTCATCCCCTGAGGGTCTGTCCTACAGTCACCAGTCTACGGCAACTCTCACCCCCTCCCCCCAGGGAGACCAGCACAACGGCCTACACAATGGAACAGACCACCACAGGTAACTATGAGCCCAACTCACACTGCATCTCACTCATCCCTGCTACAACCGTCAGCCATTTGTATTAATCAATGCTTTGATCCTTTCCCTTTTTCCCTTCTTAGACAACACGTGGCCAGCCCCCCTCCTTCCCCGCTCCCCCTCTCCCCCCCACATACCTACGGCTACATCTCCAGCCCCCTGGCACTGGATACTGACGGCCAGGAGGAAGAGGAGGAGGAGGAGGATGAAGAAGAGGCAGGGGATGAGACGGATGCAGACATGGCACAGAGTCACTACCACCAGCACCAAAATAACCACCAGCCCCACCAGCAACTGCGCCACCACCAGCACCCCCGTTCCCCACGCAGGCTGCACCTCCGGGGGCTGGAGCAGACGCCGGCCTCCAGCACGGGGGACCTGGAGAGCTCCGTGACGGGCTCCATGATTAACGGCTGGGGCTCGGCCTCCGAGGAGGACAACGGCTCGTCAGGACGCTCCAGCGCAGTCAGCTCCTCAGACGGATCCTTCTTCACAGACGCAGACTTCGCCCAGGCTGTGGCCAACACTGGAGACTACACAGCAGGCCTACGCATGGCCAGGTTCCCAGAGGACACAGGACCAGCAGGTGAGGAGGAGAGAGGGGCAGGAAACTGGGTCAGGGGAAAATATCAGAAATAAAATTCATAGATATGCCTTCTTAGATAAACTTTCATGGACTGACTGTTTGTCTGTTACCTCAGGGCGAAGACACCAGCGTCCCAGCAGCCCACTGTCCACAGACAGCAACATGAGCTCTGCAGTGATGCAGAAGAGACCGCCCAAGAGGCACAAGCAGCACCAGGCCCAGGTTGGCCACCAAGGTCACCAGAAGAGGAACGACTTCACAGACGGTAAGGGACTGGGTCTGAGACATGGGTCACTGCATGGAACAGCTCTCACATTGACTTCTCTAGCTATACAGTACATATGCCTTGGTGAATAAAGTTCCAATTTCCATGTCTGTGTTCTTCTCTCCTCAGACTCATGCATGCCCTTGAAGTCCCCTAGTCACATGTCGCGGTGTGGCTATGAGGTGAGAGGTGCCACGCTCCCGAGGATTGGCTCTGGGGAGGGTCGGGGCCGGAGAGGGAGTGCAGGAGGCCAGAGGACCAGAGAGGGCTCTGTAGAGAGACGGGAGGGCCAGGACAAGAACAGGACTCCACAGGGAGGCAAGGGGAGTAGCAAAGCCCATCAGCCACCAGGTACTTACTGCAATGTAGTTTACTTCCAATGTGGTTTGTGTGTTGGAACAAAGTACAAATATAAGCTTTATAACATTATGCTTGTATGTGGTTCCTACATGTCAAAATAAATCCCCTTGAAAACTAGATGATTCATCACAATGGAGTTTATCCAGCACAAACTAAGTAGAATGTGTTTAACCAACCACCATCTCTCTCTGTCTCAGGTTCTGAGGACATCCCCCCGTACAGCAGGCCCTCCTTCCCCTCGGTGCAGGGCCAGAGCCAGGCTCAGAGCTCCTCCAGCTCCATGTCCTCCCGGGGCTCAGGAGGACGGAGGAGAGATGGGGCCCGCAGGAACCCCACAGACACACTGCCCAGCATCACAGGCTTCCAGACCCAGGAAGAGGAGCTAGAGGTGAGAACAAGATACTCATAAAAGTGTCCATTTACTAGTTTCCAAGAGTTGAAAATCTAGTATGTCTATGATCTTCTTTTTATGGCAATTATTCATAAGGTTATATTATAAACTTGTGTCTTGAGTCTACAGCTTCTGGAGAGCTGAGGATCATGGGAGAAGAAAAGGAAAGGGGATCTGACATCACAATTCAGTGACTATTATGTAAATTACTTTTCATATCATACAGAACAAAAAAAACAGAACAATATTGAATATTTGTTTTTCTTATTACAATTTCTCATTCGATGTCCATCTTCCAGGAAAAAAGAAAGTGAGAAAAAAGGTGCAATCAGTGTGTTAACTCACTGGTATGAAGCACCATTAGATCATTGTTTACTTGACTTGTTGGTAGAGAACTGGCTTCCATTCGCCTCGACGAAAGTAGTCACAGCCTCAATGAAAGTACATGCACATTAGATGGCTGTTGTCAATGTATACAGATACCTTGTCTTGGACCACCTGATGTGGTACATGTCTGTTGCCCCTGTAATTCATATTTGGACATCACTATCCATCTTGTAAATTGTTTGTTAATTTTACTGCCACAAAAATTGCTACAATGGGAAATTTACATTTGTTTTTAATGTATTTTTGTAATGCACTGTTATTGTTTTGTTATTGATGTTGGTCTTGTCAATGTGCATTATTTGTTCTACTTTGGTTTCAAAAGCACAATCACTTAACTTTATTTTAAACTATTGTTATCTATGACCTTCTGTCATACAAGAGGAACAATGATACAAATGATCTTGTTAATCGTTGTCTATATACACGATTGGACCAGTGTTATGTGTCTTAATATTCTGTTTCTGTTAGGGGTTGGGATGGAAACTTAACTCCCCTGTCTAGTTTAGGTTTAATTCAAACCACTGTGTTCATTTGGACTCAAGGGGACACTGCCCAAAGCAGTGTCCCCTTGAGATTTATTATGACACAAACTACTGTGTTAATCGGACTATACTCTCATGTCTAAAATTGCACTTATGAGGAAGTGAGAGAGACAGTAGACAAGCTGACGGATACATTGTACCAATAGAGAAGGGTGAGGAAGCCCCATTAGTAGGAGTCTCCCCATCAGTAGGGAACGTTGATGGATACATCCTGGAAAATGGATTTCTCCATGCCTGATGATGGATAGCGTTTTCTCCATGAGCAACCAGTACACAGTGACACATCCACCATTGTTTCCCAGCAAGACAGAGGGCAGAGGAAAGTGACATTAATACTTACCCTAAAGAAGGACTCTATTACAGAAAGAGGACAACAGGTGACAAAAGACTGGGACTTGAAAACCATGCTGCTTGGCGATGGAACAGCATGTTGGGTTTAGGTTCTTTATGGCTACATCTAGGCCAAGCTTTGGGTACATTTTTTGGTACATCTACAAAATGTGTAAAACATTGTTCGCTGAGGACACCTGACATTTGTTTGGAGTTTGACATGTTTTAAAGAATTGCAACTATGTTCATGATGTCAGCCATGTTGTGTCATTACTGAGTATGTTATAAACGGGGATGAAAAAAAATATTGTCATTTTTACCACATTATTTATTATTAAAATGTCTTCAAATGACAGTGTCCACTTGGAATTTTTTTGTGGTTCAATCTTTGTTCACTTGTTAGGTTAATACCTTACTTCTCTAGCATTTCACCAGTCAATACATCCTAACACAAGGTTGAAGTGAAGAAGGAAAATGGAAGAGGAAGAGGGAGAGGCACCCAAAAGCCTGTTCTTTATGGGAATGTGATGACATGCTGCTTAATTAACCTCACTCATGAACCCTTGTGGTTAATTAACAGAGCAGCTGTGTGCTGTCAAAGGGAAAGAGATGCTCTGAAGCCGAGCACAGGTGTGGCTCTGTGTATGTGCCATGTATGTGTGTATGTGTAGTGGGGGGGTGGATAGCAGTCAAAACTACAGCTACGAGCGGCAGCCAAAATTCTTCTCTTTGTCCTCCTCAGAGCGCAAGATTGTGATGGAGAGAAAGAACCTGTCCATCAGCCACCCACACACAGATTCCTCCAGAAAGATTCTAATGTGTTCATATTGTTTAACTGTAAGTACATCTCTGCATAATCAGCGAGAGCAGAGCAGGAGACAGATGCTGAGCTGCTGGAAGTCCTATCACTGATTGAACTACACAATTGCATTCCATGAGAGATGGGACAGGTTGCTGATATTAGCTGGAGCTTCTCTCTCCTCTCTCCATCAGAGTGGAATGAAACCAGTGTCCCGGCAGCTGTACAGGGCTGTCTGTAAAGGCTAGCTACCTACATTTTAACATCAACAGCCCCAGTCACCACAGTGCTAATTCAGTGCCATAAAGGGTCGACACAATTAACCCAGAAAGACCACACTGTAGCCTCCTCTGCTTCTAGCCCACTCTATCTGCCTCCTCTATGTAATTCCCTGTGGTCCCGCAGTAGGACCTGCTGATTGAGTCATACTCTATCCTGATTGCTCTTTCCATTAATTAGGTAATCATCTATATTTCCCCTGCGCAATTCTCTTGTCTGTGGGAATGGATGACTCAGATTTACTGCTTTAAGTTACAGTAACAGTAAAGTGGAGAGGCCTTATGCCAGTTTTTTACCGACTCATCTGGTGGGCCCCACTTAAATTCTATATTGCATACTTATCAAGATATTGAAGTAACTCAGTTTAAAGGTCCAATGGAGCCGGGATTTTTTAAATCTCAGTATCAAATAATTTTGGGGTAATAATTAAGTAACTTACTGTGATTGTTTTAAAAGAAAATTGTCAAAAAGAAACAAAATAGCTTCTTAGCAAAGAGCAATTTCTCAGCAGGAATTTTGCTAGGACTATCTGGGAGTGGTCTGAGTGGGGAGGGTAAAACTGAAAACGAGCTGTTATTTGCAGAGAGATTTGGAACTCTCTTGTTGGTCTATTAACTAATCTACCGCCCAGTGATTCCATCCCAGCAAGATAAGCAGAACTTTAAGGCAGCCTTTTCAAACAGCTCTTACTCTAAAAGGGCATTATCATCATTTCCCCAATTTAACAGTTTTATTCCAAACTCATAGTTCGTAAATATATACACTCAGTGGCAGGACCGCTACCTCCGCCTTTGTGCAAGGAGGTGCACTGCCAGAGCCCTGCAAAATGACCTCCAGCAGGCCACAAATGTGCATGTGTCAGCATATGGTCTCACAAGGGGTCTGAGGATCTCATCTCGGTATGCACATTTGTGGCCTGCTGGAGGTCATTTTGCAGGGCTCTGGCATTGCACCTCCTTGCACAAGGCGGAGGTAGCGGTCCTGCTGCTGGGTTGTTGCCCTCGTACGGCCTCCTCCACGTCTCCTGATGTACTGGCCTGTCTCCTGGTAGCGCCTCCATGCTCTGGACACTACGCTGACAGACACAGCAAACCTTTTTGCCACAGCTCGCATTGATGTGCCATCCTGGATGAACTGCACTACCTGAGCCACTTGTGTGGGTTGTCGACTCCGTCTCATGCTACCACTAGAGTGAGAGCACCGCCAGCATTCAAAAGTGACCAAAACATCAGCCAGGAAGCATAGGAACTGAGAAGTGGTCTGTGGTCACCACCTGCAGAATCACTCCTTTTTTGGGGGTGTCTTGCTAATTGCCTATAATTTCCACCTTTTGTCTATTCCATTTGCACAACAGCATGTGAAATTTATTGTCAATCAGTGTTGCTTCCTAAGTGGACAGTTTGATTTCACAGAAGTGTGATTGACTTGGAGTTACATTGTGTTGTTTAAGTGTTCCCTTTATTTTTTTGAGCAGTGTATATGCCGGTGTCTACTCTGCTCGTGTTAATTTCCTGCTTCAGTGGAACAAGTCACTCCAGGAGTGGTTTGTGACAATATCCCGAATACCAAGCTGGAGAGAGAACCCTCGAGTTGTCGCTTACTGTTTAAATTATTACCAGTAATGGTGCCAGTGGTGTGGAGCCACTCACAGTCCTCTGTACCTTAATTTCACCATTTAGGAATAGGAGAGGAGTGGGGGGACAGACATTTCTTCTCCCTGTTATTTCAATCTACTAAAATATCATGAAATGAGCACGTCAGCATTCACAGAAATGTTACCATCCAATTATAATGCTATTTCTGCATGCTGTTTGTTGTTGTTTATAGATTGTATGCAAATGTAAACCTTATGCATGTGCTCCAGGACAATGAACCAAATGCAATCCATCGTGGTATACAAGCATTATGCAGTCTATTTAACAAATCTAAATGCACATGACTCTACAAGCTCTGCCATTATGACAGGCAGGCAGACAGACAGAGATGCAGACAGACAAGTAGGCAGACAGAGAGGTCATACGGTACACAAATCTATGAGGACATTGACATATCATTGTATTACCCTCCAGTCCCACATTGAAAGCAGTGTCAACGTAAATCCACATATAGCCCATGCAGCCCCAGGGAATCACACCTCATAGTTGACCTTCACAATGCACTAGGAGCAGGTCATATGGTTAGAGACCTGTCCTAAAGCGCTGGTGCCAAAGCAAACCATGTTTTAGAAACCATGTGTTTTTGATGTCTGTGTGTGTGTGTGTGTGTGTGTGTGTGTGTGTGTGTGTGTGTGTGTGTGTGTGTGTGTGTGTGTGTGTGTGTGTGTGTGTGTGTGTGTGTGTGTGTGTGTGTGTGTGTGTGTGTGTGTATGCACCACGCATTTCTGTGTTTGCATGCATGTGTGTGTCTGCGCATGTGTTTGTGTGTCTGCGTCGTGGTGTGTGTGCTTGCATGCATGTATGTGTGTGTGCACGTGTGTGTGTGTGGCACCTTAATTGGGGAGGATGAACTCATAGTTATGGCTGGAACGGAGTTATTGAATGGAATCAAACACATGCATGTATTTGATACCACTCCATTCACTCCATTCCAGCCATTATTATGATTCGTCCTCCCCTCACCAGCCGACTGTGCACGTGTGAGTGTGTGTATGCGTGCGTGTGTGTGGATTTATTTATCTCAGCCTGTTTATCCTTGGGCTCATAAGTGATTAATGGTGGTCTTCATGTCACTTTTTATTTGATTAAAAGAGAGACATAGCAGCTGCTTTGAAATAAAAGCAGGTAACTAGGCCATCTGCTGTGTTATTTACCAAAACTAAACTTTAGCAGAAGTCAGACAGGCAGCTGGAGTAGTGACAGTTGACTCTACAGTACGTGAAATGGCTAGGAAATGAGTTCATTCATGAGCTAAAATGCCAAGAAAAATCTATTATTTTGAAAGACAGAAGCAAAAATCTGAATTTAAGATACTGTATGTCTGTCTGTGCTGCCTATTTTCTCAATGTTATTCTTCAATTTAGAGATAACGGGCTATTGGTTACTCTGAAATCCAGTGGCAAAGAAGGCCTTTGTCTTGGACAACTACCTTATGTCTATTCAAAATGGTTTCTTAGATACTACAGGTGTGTGTGTGTGTGTGTGTTTGTTTTACATTTGAACTTTATTTAACTAGGCAAGTCAGTTAATAAGAACAAATTCTTATTTACAATGACGGCCTACCGGGGAGCAGTGGGTTAACTGCCTTGTTCAGGGGCAGAACGACAGATTTTTACCTTGTCAGCTCGGGGATTCAATGGTTAGAGCCCAACGCTCTAACCACTAAGCTACCTGCCGCCCCTCTAACCACTAGGCTACCTGTATGTGTATGTATGTGTTGTGCGTGTAGGTTTCCTTGTTTTCATTTCAAATGTCAGAATGTTTTCATTGCACTCTTGCCTCCCTCTGTTCACAAAGGGCTGTCCTTAATAAAAACCAAGGCTTTTAAAATGCAGGAGAATACCAGTGAGGCTGAGAGAGTGAAATTGAAGGCTGTCACCCCAGTAGGCCTACAGCACTTGATCAGAGCACACATCTACAGTACGTATCCGACATACAGAAATCCTGTCTCATAAATGATTTTATACAAAAGTATTTAAACTACAACATACTGTGTTCTGGGGTTTTCATCTGTATTGCGTAATGGTACACAATGATTTCAAGCATGGTGACAATGCACAATGTATCACACAACACTGACTCATGTTAATATATTCCCTATATTTCATATTGAGTGAAATGGCCTGTGTCACAGAGCCAGCATGGAAGTGCCCACTCCAGGGGGAGAGATTAATAATGACGGTGGGAGACAGAGACAAACTGGCCACTGAGGGAGCTGAAGATCAGAGGACCCCAAGTCTTTACCTACCCATCCATCTGGGGTTAGGGTCTACATACCCTCGTCAAGAACCAGGCAAGCCTGTTGAAGTCCATGGCACAAAATCAGCTAAAAAATCTATGTAAATCAGTGACGCCTTGCAACACGTCAAACCAATCAAATGCCTTGTTTGGGCGGAGGTGCTCACTAGATTAGTGTTGTAGGTACATCAGAGCGTGAGGATGGCCGAGAAATCGCAGATTAAAACCCCATCAAAATATATTGATATATGCCATGTTTCTGGTGAACCGTACAACTATAACAGGAACAAACATAACCTTTTGCAAGGTAAATCGTTTTTTATTGCGACCGGACTACATGATGGCTTTAGAAGAGATAACGGGACCTGTCACGCTGACTGATGGGTTTTTAAAAGCAGTATGTGGCCCCTGTCGCAATCTTCTACTCAAATATAAAAGAAGTGCCAATGACGTGGAAAGAATTGTCTGTTTGTGAGGGAAAGAGCAAGATTTAGAACGAAAAGATTTGCCGTGGCTGTCTTTACCCCCAGAAGTACCAATAATAGTTTCTGTTCAGGAAAGCACAGAGTCCGGTGAGAGGAGGCCTGCTGCTACCAGCTCTCACAGTCTCAGGTCAGATTTAGACGTTCATCCGTGCCTCTCAAACATCAAATTTCAAAGTTGTTCCAAACATCAATTTTCAAAGTGTTTAAGGTTAAGTTTAGGCATGAACTCTGAATGGTTAAGGTAAGGGTCAAGATTTAGGATAGGCTTAAAACAAAAATATCAAAAACAACTTTCTATCGCTTGATTCGAAATTGCACCCTTTGGAATCAGATGCTTATTCGAAACCTATTTGAAGGTAACAGCACTCACTTTTGCCACTAGCGGCTGGTTTTTGCATCACCTCCCGACGTCCTTAGACATGAAGGGACTTCGAATACTAACTTGTATCACATGACCTGGCTGGCCTATTCAAGGACCCAGCCCCAGCGACAGATGACCAGCCACCAGATAAAGGAATTCAACCACTACAAGCACTGTATTTTGGTGCATCATCGACTTTAAGTGACAACAACGAAAGTGATCACCGCATATTTAAAGTAAGTGCTCTATGTTTCGAACAACATAGCTAATCTACAGCAAACTTTTATCAATGCAATTTGATTTGTCGGAGTGTGACGTTTTGTCTGTCGATTATCCAGAGCGTGTGACTGGCTCATGCTAACTTAGGTACACTCTATTACTGGGTAATTAAAACAACTTTTGAGGTCATGAGAAGTATGAATTTAGGCAAAATGTGGGATTATTTACAAAAAGTTGTCGGAGGAGATATCGTGCGACTTCTTTCTACATCGCTCAACCGAAAGCTGTCCAAGAAACATTTTTCAACAGAATCGCCGGAATGAATACACCCCTGATCACACGTAAACACAGTTCACGTTCATAGCAGCCACATACAGTGCCTAGCAAAAGTATTCATCCCCCTTGGCGTTTTTCCTTATTTTGTTGCATTACAACCAGTACAGAGTGCTGTTGAGGCTACTGTAGACCTTCATTGCAAAACAGTGTGTTTTAATAAATTATTTGGTGATGTGAATATATTTAGTATATCTTTATCTAAAAAGTTTTTTAATGTTTCACTATTTTTTTAAATTAAATTTACTGAGGACGATGGTTCTCCCCTTCCTCCTCTGAGGAGCCTCCACTGCTTGAAATGTAACATCTAATCAAAATCTGGCCACTGGGAACCAGTAGACAATTCAACAAATTTTGCAACACAATATGATGGCTTGACTTTGGAGGTATGGCAATGCGAGACTAGGGCCCACCTGGGGTAATGGTGCTGTAGACTGGGGCCTCCACCCCCTCCACCTGGAGGTAATGGTTCTGTAGACTGGGGCCTCCACCCCCTCCACCTGGTGGTAATGGTACTGCAGACTGGGGCCTCCACCCCCTCCACCTGGGGGTAATGGTACTGCAGACTGGAGCCTCCACCCCCTCCACCTGGAGGTAATGGTTCTGTAGACTGGGGCCTCCACCCCCTCCACCTGGGGGTGATGGTGCTGTAGTCTGGGGCCTCTACCCCCTCCACCTGGAGGTAATGGTTCTGTAGACTGGTGCCTCCACCCCCTCCACCTGGTGGTAATGGTACTGCAGACTGGGGCCTCCACCCCCTCCACCTGGGGGTAATGGTACTGCAGACTGGAGCCTCCACCCCCTCCACCTGGAGGTAATGGTTCTGTAGACTGGGGCCTCTACCCCCTCCACCTGGGGGTATTGGTGCTGTAGACTGGGGCCTCCACCCCCTCCACCTGGGGTGATGGTTCTGTAGACTGGGACCCTCTCCACCTGGGGTAATGGTGCTGCAGACTGGGGCCTCCACCCCTCCACCTGGGGGTAATGGTGATGTAGACTGGGGCCTCTACCCCCTCCACCTGGGGTAATGGTTCTGTAGACTGGGACCCCCTCCACCTGGGGTAATGGTGCTGTAGACTGGCACCCCCTCCACCCCCTCCACCTGGGGGTAATGGTACTGCAGACTGGGGCCTCCACCCCCGACACTTGGGGGTAATGGTACTGTAGACTGGGACCCCCTCCACCTGGGGTAATGGTGCTATAGACTGGGGCCTCCACCCCCTCCACCTGGGGTAATGGTACTGCAGACTGGGGCATCCACCCCCTGCACCTGGTGGTAATGGTACTGCAGACTGTGGCCTCCACCCCCTCCACCTGGGGATAATGGTACTGCAGACTGGGGCCTCTACCCCCTACACCTGAGGGTAATGGTGCTCTAGACTGGGACCTCCATCCTCTCCTTCCCTCCGTCGTCTGCTGTCCTGTGGCCCATGTAATCACATCACACAAGATTACTGTTCAAACTTTGCAATTAGCCAAATTTCATGACTCATTAATGAGCTGTTCTAGCTCCAAGGCCACGGCTCTACAGAATCATTTCAAAGGTTTTGTCCACACACGGAATGGCAACACTGAATAGAGGAAAGGTGTTAAACATGATGGATGACTAAGCTGACATGGTTAATCGTTATTGCAATGGGTGTAAAGAAGGGTAATATTACAGAAATGTTAAGGAAAGGATGCGGGGTGGAATACGTTATAGCTTCCATTTCTGTCATTAGAGTTGTGTCCTGTTCCTCTGTGTTTGGCCAGTAGGAACAGCCAGGCTTAGCCCAGAAAGATGAGAGATGTACCGTATGTGACAGAGGCTGGAGCCAATGCAGTATGCAACAGTGATTTGGATAGTTGTAGTAGAAATGTGATCTCATGTAGCAGTTGTGATTCATTAGGTGTAGAGTGTACATTATATGATATGACAAATGGAGTTGAAAGGCATGGATGCCCCAGGAAAAGCCACCATAACTCTATAAATCAATGTAATTGCATTTCTTGAATGCAGTAAATGAGCTACAGTATGTAGACTGCTAATGACAAACATGTCTGAAATGTAATCACCACTGAATTCACATGCATCTTCAAAATCCCATAAAGATGATGGAAAATAACTGGAATAAAGGAGAGAATCATCGTCGTAATCTTTCGTTGTATCATGAAGTCCCCAAATTGCCGATGCTAGAGCTGTGTTCAATGTTTTCTTGGTAAATGGATAACTCTGACATTTCCTCCAGTGAGTAAATGTGTTCTGGTGTAGGAAAACAGAGAGTGAAGGGATGGATGCATAAAAATGGAGTAATAATTATTTAATTTTCCCATTAGCTCTGACTAATACTGATTTAACACGGAGACGCTTGAGAGAGGGAGACCGAGTATTGTTCTTATTCATATGTAACTAATCTCTGATCCTGTTAAAAGTGTGTGCATTATGCTAATGTGGAGCTTATAAGTGTATGCACATAATGTCCTAATGGGAAAATCAGTATTAAGAAAATCAGCATTAACATTTATCATATGAGGAGAATATCTTGGACCATCAACTCAAATGCATAGCACAGAGACTTATGGTTGATTCCACATACACATTTTATTTGTATCATAGGATTGGCCACACTGTACGTGTATTCCTGAGGGCAGACCGGCAGACCATACAAAGACCGGCAGACCATACAAAGAAGGGAATCAAAACACTTCATTGTGAATCTCTGCTGCCCTCCGTGACTGGTTACAGTGTTAAGGATATCCTCACTTGGCAAGGGGCTCACTATGCCTAGGTAACCATACGTGTCCTGATGAGCGTTCATCTGTTACCAGTCTGTTACCAGGGTGATAAAGGGGCCACATTATACTGCACCAGTAGGATTAAAACAGATGGCCATCACATCTATGATGGGTCTATTATTATAATCTAATTGCATATTGTTGTTAATCATGCTTGCTAGTCACTCAGAGCTCTGGAAACCCAGTCTGGGATTAGCTAGATTTCTAAAGGCCAATATCTCTTCATTTTAAGACCTGTCTCACTGTGTTATCACTCTATCCCCATGGGTAACACTGACAGAGTCCATCTGTGCACACAGCTGTCCACACCTGACCACACCTGAGTGGTGCTCTGTGGGCCCAACACCTCACTATCAACAACTAGCTATTGTCCTCTGCCTCTGCATTAACAGTTCCATTTGAAATGTTACACATAGATGGTTTAAATGTATTGATTATTCTGAACTGTCATTATTTGGAAGGTTTCAAGTACTGCTGTCTCACTGTAATGGGCATATAGTGTATGGGCAACATTGCACATCTGCCACATCATCCCCACGGACCACTGCAGATTGAAAAACAAAACATCATAACATGTGGGCGTCTTTTTCATTTCTGAATTTCTTTGTGTTTCTTATATCTCTCAATACATCTGTCTCTGAAAAGCATTTACTGTGTCAAATATTATATTTCTTAAATGTAAGGTATATTATAGACACTCCTCTTCATCATTCTTCTCTGAGCCTCAGCTGATGACTTTGTGCTTATCATCACAAAACGCTCTGTGCAAAGTAAACAACAATACAGTAGTTTCATCAAAATTAAGCAATATTTTGAGCATTTATGAAAAACAAATGTGGCACCACAGTCCATCAACTCACAATGTAAAATGACAAGTAAACGAGACAACTTCAATGTCAGAATTTGGCTTGCATAGCAAAGAAAAAAATTGAAAAACTGAAAATACAAAACCTATTTACAGGAAATGCAAGTCCTTTCACTTTCATGAGTCAATAGCTTAACTGTAGGGATTTTTATTTTTCATTAATGTGGAGTGAGTTTCTGTACATCATGTGACATGAAATAGGAGGGGCATGTGATATACAGTATATTCTTTTGGAAGGAGGGATGAAAGTAACACTGTAAAAAGAACACTGAGATGTGTGTCTGTGTGTCTGTACATCACATTTACAGCTCTGCGTTTCTCTCTGGCTCCCTCTTTCTCTCTCTTTCATCTTCCAGCCTTCTCTTTATATTCCATCCTGTAGCATTCGCAGAGGGGAAATCTCATTGCACTTATAGACAAGGTGTCCTGGGACAGGCAGCACTGGAGGGTCCGACTCACAAAGACTCTGAGAGATGAAGACACACAGACAGACAAAAGTGTGAATACAGTATATCACATATAACCAACAGAAAATTGCTTCACACCAACCAGAAACAATACCATTGTGTGACTACGGAGAGCCTGAATACATACATCGTTCTCCATAGCTATGCTCGGTGCTGTTGGGAGGCGGGTGGATGTTGTGTGGATGGTCTGTGCCCGCCCCAGCCGCAGCCCTGTGGCGTGTCCTGCCCAGAGTGGCCATGTTAGAGGGTCTGCCGCTCCAGGAGGCCATATGCTGCCGCTCCAGCGTTGAGACCATACACTCCTCTGGTGGGTCCGAGCCCCCAGACGCCCATGACCCATGCAGCCTTGCCCCCACACTGTGGACAGGCTCAGGGGTAGGAGAGGCCACTGATGAGGGAGAGGAGGACATAAGGCACTGGTTAATACTGCTCCCAAGATGGGTTATACACAGCGGCCTTTGTAATCGGTTGAACATGTCACAGAGATCAGCATGGCTATATACACTGAGTGGACAAAACATTCTGTAACATAGATTGACCAGGTGAAAACTATGAACCCTTATTGATGTCACTTAATAAATCCACTTCAATCAGTGTAGATGAAGGGGAGGAGACAGCCTTTTATGGCTGCAGTCCCGTTAACGGGATCGATATGACAACAGCCAGTCAAAGTGCAGGGCGCCAAATTCAAAAAACAGAAATCTCATAATTAAAATTCCTCAGACATTCATGTGTCTTATATCATTTTAAAGGTAATCTTGTTGTTAATCCCACCAAAGTGTCCATTTCAAATAGGCTTTTCAGCGAAAGCACTACAAACGATTATGTTAGGTCACCACAAAACCACAATAACCACAGCCATTTTTTCCAGCTAAAGATAGCTTTCACAAAAACCAGAATAGAGATAAAATTAATCACTAACCTTCGATTATTTTCATCAGATGACACTCATAGGACTTCATGTTACACAATACATGCATGTTTTGTTTGATTAAGTTCATATTTATATAAAAAAATCTGAGTTTACATTGAGGCGTTAGATTCACTAGTTGCAAAAACATCAAGTGACTTTGCATAGCCACATCGTTTCAACAGAAATACTCAACATAAATATAAATTATAATACAAGTAATACACATAGAATTATAGATATACCTCTCCTTAATGCAACCGCTGTGTCAGATTTCAAAAAAACTTTACGGAAATATAAACCATGCAATAATCTGAGACGGAGCTCAGATGATTAGCCAAATTAGCCACCATGTTGGACTCAACAGAAACCAGAAAATACATGATAAATGTTTCCTTACCTTTGATGAATTCATCAGAATGCAGTCCTAGGAATCCCAGGTCCACAATAAATGCTTGATTTGTCTGTTATTTATGTCAAATTAGCTACTTTCGAATTGTTTACCAAACGCCCTAACCAAAGTCCCAAAGCGCGACCACTATAACGTGACGAAATGTCCAAACGTTCCGTTACAGTCAGTAGAAACATGTCAAACGATGTACTGAATCAATCTTTAGAATGTTGTTAACATACATCTTGAATAACGTTCCAACCGGAGAATTACATCGGCTTCAATTGAGAGATGGAACGGAGCTCACTCTCACATGAACGCGCCAGTTCAATGTGTGGGCACCTCATGGCAGTGATTACTAATTTCTGTCTCCTTCAACCCCCCTTCACATTAGAGTCATCAGACTTAGTTATATTGACTGTTGACATCTAGTGGAAGCCGTAGGAAGTGAAAACCCATCCATATCTCTCTGTATTTTCAATGAGAGCTTGGTTGAAAATATGGCACCCCCAGAAAAAAATCCAAACAGGAAGTGGAACTTCTCAGGTTTTTGCCTGCCATATGAGTTCTGTTAATCTCACAGACATAATTCAAACAGTTTTAGAAACTTTAGAGTGTTTTCTATCCAATACTAATAATAATATGCATATATTATATTATTAAGAACCGCAACACTGCCTGGTTTTTCATGCTCAACAGTTTCCCGTGTGTATCAAGAATGTTCCACCACCCCAAGAACATCCAGTCAACTTGACACAACTGTGGGAAGCATTGGAGTCAACATGTGCCAGCATCCTTGTTGAACGCTTTCGACACCTTGTAGTGTCCATGCCCCGACAAATTGAGTCTGTTCTGAAAGAAAATGAGGTTGTGCAACTCAATATTAAGAAGGTTTTCTTAATGTTTTGTACACTCAATGTAGTTCGCTATAAACCACATTCAACAAAGAGAGATCCCATCCACCTTCCCCATCTCTCTCTCTGTCTGTCCTCTCTGCCCCCTCACCCCATGTCTTACCATCTGTGGGGGAGTCTCTCCGGCGGGGCAGTGTCCCAACAGTTTCTGCCTGGGGTTTGCGTCCAGTGTGTGTGGCCCTCTGGTGACCGAGGCTCTGTGTACCCAGAGCACTGCTCTCTGTGGAGCCTGAGCTGACTGGTCGACCCCGCTGGGAGTAACCTTTACCTCCAGGGGGCGATGGAGAAAGGACAGGGACACAGGGACAGAGAATTAGGGAGACGCACAACATAGTTAATCAGTTTAGATTAGCAAGAAATGACTCATTATCATAGCTTTGCACTGCTAAACTATATGCTAGAAATGATTCAGTGTAGTACTAAAATGAACTCAAGTATGAAAAAATACATGTTGTAAATCAAATTAACTGAGGAGAGGAAGATAGAGGGGGTACAAATCAGTGCAAGAAACCTTCCTAGATAAGACTGTTTGTGTGGGTAGTATGGGTAAACGTTCACATCTTGACAATTCAAGGTAAAGGATACGATGTGGTTATAATTCCTGGCTCCCACCCTAAGTGCATTGGACTTTCTGTGTGTGTGTGTGTGTGTGTGTTGGCCTGGTCTTTGCGGGAGAGGAGACAACGGAGAGACCATTGTAGAGATAAGCTGATCTAGCATAGCATTCTCCCCATAGAGGCAACACAGCAGATTACTGCACATCACCTACTTTATCACAGACACACCACAGTATATTAGCACAGTTTCCCGTGTCTCAGCCAGCACGCCATACGTTCCATGATCTCCTTGACTAGGACTGAACCATGGTCTCACTCTCCCCCACAACACAGACTAGTGGTCTACAAAAACACATCACACTTTTGACCTCTGGATCTGTCCCCACACCTTGTGCTCTCACTCTCCTCATAGCTTTTGAGGTTAGACACTCTTCCGAGTCATTCGCTTTAGAGAGGCTAAAAGACTAAGTGTTTAGACAATATGGTCATAAACTTGAAATGGCTTTGAGTGATTGAACAAAAAAACCAAAATTAGATATTGTGGAGAAATGATTGCTTCCATCTGAAATAAAAAAACTAGCCAGTTTAACGTTTCTTTATTTAATGGAGATGGATTTCACTCATGTGTCCACACCAGACTACAATACATCTTTCCCTTTCATTAAATTCCTTGTTCAAATTAATGAGTCTGAATATCACAATATGAAACAATCAGACAATTGGTTCTGAGTATGACACGATACGGTTGAGAAAATTGGAAATAATAAAACTGTCAGTCGAAACTGCATAATGAGCAAGGCATTTAGTCTCCGTAAGTGGTGACTGAATAAAACCATATTGCTATTGCCAATTTTTCTCACTGCTCCCAAATCTTTGTCATCCTGCTCGATGTAAAGACGGGTGCACCTGTCTGCACTGTGAAGAAATGTGGGGCATGATCTGAGTGTATGTATTTGTGTGTGTGTGTGTGTGTGTGTGTCTCACCTGAGTCCTCATGGTTGTCCATGCTGCATCTGGCCGTGTAGTCAAAGCCACAGAGCTGATGTGACACTCCGTAGGCTTCATCCTCCTCCTCTTCCTCACACGGGATGTTGTTTCCCAGGTCAGACCCAAGCGTGCTAGACACGTACCCCATCGGAGGGACAGGGGCCATAGGTGGGTGTTGGCTGCCCTTCATATGCCTGTATAGAACATGAGGGAACATGTTATGGCGCTGAGGTAGAGGTAGAGAAAGACACTAACAAACAGGAAGTAAAGGCCAAAACACAAATCCACGAACAACCAAATACCAGAGTGCAGTACTAGAGCCCCGTTCAGCATGTTTGAGTGAGTGCCTGTGTGGGAGATTGAATTAATTATTTTCCATGTGCGGCGCGCGGCGATTACTTTGGCTAATTCTGCGGTGCTCGTGCTCGCACTAACACAATGAACTGGTAATTGTCTGGGGGAAGGGAGAAGAATGGCAGGCTAGGCAGGGCTGTCAGTAACATGTCTGTTATCTCCCCCACAGCTGTCCCCTCTGAAGCCTCGCCCCACGCCTCGCCCCACGCCTCGCCCCACGCCTCGCCCCACGCCTAGCCCCACTATGGATGAGACACCCATGTAATTAGCAGTTCTTGTTCCTGTTGTCAGAGCAGCACGCTAGGCCAAACCCCATCATTACCACCTCAACGCTATTTCCTACTGACATAACAAGTTTCCCAATGAGGTGTAATCAATGAAGGGCTGTTTTTATATTTTGCAGGAAACATGAAACCAGGGGATAGGATGACATACCTAAATACCACACTGATATGAAACACTCAAAAAAACTGGCTATTGATATACAAAAGCATCCAGATCAATTGGAGAGAATGACACCTCATTCATCCACAGCACAAATCAGAAATTGCAGGGTAAATGTCTCATGATTGAAATATCATAGGCAATTTAGTCTAACAAGTACCTGTGGCAATTCAAAAGAACACAAAGTACAGTACTTTGTGTTCTTTTCATAGTGGAAAGTGGATACATAACACACTGAAAACATGTAGCAAAGACAATTGTTGTATCATATCATGATCTACGGATACATAGAAAGTAGTCTCTCTCGCCAGACTCAGACTTGAGAAGAGACTAGAAAGAAAGTAGTCTCTCTCGCCAAACTCAGATTTGAGAAGAGACTACATGGAAAGCAGTCTCTCTCACCAGACTAAGACTTGAGAAGAGACTACATAGAAAGTAGTATCTCTCACCAGACTCAGACTCGAGAAAAGACTACGTAGAAAGTAAAGAGGTATAATATATTTTTTTAATAAAGACATTGACAGATCCACAGTAAATTCTCTCCTGCTCACCACGTCTGTTTGGCCACTTGGTACTGGTAGGCTCTGGTCAGCTCATCCAGGTGGGCCTGCAGCATGGACTGCATCTCCTCGTGGTGGGTGGAGCTAAGGGAGGAGGATGACGGTTGGCTGTAGGGAGCTGCTGCCGGGGAGGAAGCCACTCCCCTGAGGGGCGGGGTGGGCACTCGCTCCTCCTCTAGATCGCTTTCCAATCCCTGGTGGAGGTACGTCTGAACAGGAAGGGGCGGGGCCCAGATGTCGCTGTCATACCTGCAACATGAACTACAATGTGAGTAATTTGAACTAAAACCGTATCCTGCACTTCTCTGTGGATGTGTGTGTTTAAGGTGTTTAGAATTCTAATTGTTATTGCTAGTGCACAGTGACCTGCTCTCAGTGTTGTACGCTTAGCTCACAGACAAATACAATTGTTTTTCTACTGGTTTGTATTTTGCCAGACCATTAAAAACATTGTTATCTGATGTTCTATCTCTCAGCAGAGGGAGAGAGGGAATTACACACATTTGCTGCTGTTTGTAATTACAAATCCACTGGCAGGGATGGGATGGTGAGATCAAATTACAAGATCTAACCACATGCTGTTTTGTCATAAGTGGTGGTTAAACCAGCCAAAGCTGTCTGAAACGGGCTGCAAGATATGTGTGCACACCCCAAGGGTTTCCCACTGCCATCCTTTCAAAAAATGCCTGTGACAAAAACAGTGTATTTTTCATGTAATACCAAGCAGAGTAATGAAGGTTTCCTCAGTATGACTAGTACAGGCATCGGCAGAGGGAGCTTACTACTCCATGTAGCAACCTCCTGCTCGTCTGTGCTTAGCGCTCTCCTTGAGTACACACACACACACACACACACACACACACACACACACACACACACACACACACACACACACAAACACACACACACACACACACACACACACACACACACACACACACACACACACACACACACACACACACACACACACACACACACACACACACACACACACACAGCAAGAGATATAGGAGAGTTCAAGGAGAGAGAGAGAGCCACGCTGGTTACAGCCAATTAGGAGAGGGTTTGCTTTCCTCTCAGTGGTTCACAGACATACCTCAGATCCCTTATAGACAAGAGAGGCTGCATGTGTTCCTTGTCATTATTTCACTTCCTGTGTAGCATCATGATATGATGTGTATAGGTGTATGTTTAGATGTGTGTCCAGACAGAGAGAATATTATCTTACCCTCCTCCATGGTTCTCTGGGGGGTAGTGGTCCACCTCGGTGCCTGGCAGAGGGTGCATGGGTGGGGGAGGCAGGGGCATGTTGACCCAACAGGACCCATTGGATTTGGAGGTCTTTGTCCCACCCTTTGACTTCTTTTTCTTGCCGCCCTTTCCACCTGAGGAGGAAAGAGAGAGAGAGAAAAAAAGACAGATAGAGAAAGGGAAGGGAAGTCAGAGATTGATAGTTTATCTTATCAGCCTGGTCTCTGCCTCACAATACGGAGATATCCCTATAGCCCTCAAGCTGTGGGTTTTAATGAGCTGATACTATTCCCCATTGGGTTCAAACACACACACATACACACACACTGCTGCTTGGAAAGCTATTTTATCATCACCTGGGCTTTCTCCCTCTCTTTCTCCCCCACCTGGCTCTCATTATTTCTCTCCTCTCAGTGTGCTGACGGAGCACTAAGACTTTTCCTCTATGTTGACATTTCTTAAAGAGGCGTAGAGACCTGGGGCCCGGGGCTGCAGGCTGGCTTCCTCCCTCCGTCTGTTCTCTCTCTTCCTCTTCCTCTCTGTTCATTATCTCTCTCAGGTAACCAGCATTCAGCTGAGCATACAGCCCAGAGCACATAAGAGAATGGACGTCCGACCAACAGACAGACAGCCTGAGACCCTCTCAACAATACGCCTCCCCTCCGCACAGCCAAGGTAATTGTATATCCACGGGTCAAAACACGGGTCAAAACACTGCCTCTGCTAATCAAATTAATCCAAAGAAATGTGCCTTAATTCTCTGACATTTCTAGGGTAGAAAAACTCCTGAGGCTGAGGAGTAAAAATCGACATGAGGAGAGAGGAGCGATTAACAACAATATCCTCAGGGTCCATTTTCAATGAAAATGTAAATATAACATTCTCCTCTCTCTGCTGCCCCCCTCTCGCTCCCTCTTTCTCTCGCTCTCTTTAATTTGTTTTTACGCAGTGTGTGTCTCTCTCTCTCTCTCTCTCCAAGGTGGCAGGTAGCCTAGTGGCTAAAATCTGTCAATGTGCCCTTAATTGCTCCTGTACTGTAAGTCGCTCTGGATAAGACCGTCTGCTAACATGTCAACTAAACATTCTGCTCTTTTCCAATCAATCTACTGAAAATAATCTCTTCTTCTATTGTTTCTAGACTCGAATGTTCTTTCTTCATCTCTCTTTCTCTACTCCTCCTCTACTAGTCCTATTGTTATTCCAAAAAGGCATCTAATGAATGCTAAGCTTCACTCTGTGACTGACCATCCAGCCGATGCTACAACCTAGCGAGATCTGATGCTATGCTTTAGAGCACGCTCCTTCGGGGCACACACACATTCACACATTCAAAACCACACAGCCCTACCCTGCCCATCCCCTCCCTGTGTTTCCCCAGTGTTGCTGTGGCGTACCGTTGCAGGGGCGTCCGTCGGTCATTGAGTAGCCCAGGTTGGCTATTTCCTGCTGGGCTCGAAGGGAAGCCTTCCAGCGAGGGTCTGGTCTGTCCACAGCCAGCTCATGGAAGCTGTTGGAATGCAGGATCTGAGTGGTGGCATAGGGGGTGGCCTGGCTGCCCCGTGCTGGGCTGCTGTAGCCCGCCTTGCCTGTGAAGTCTATACTGCTGTATATAGCACCATCAGACAGCATGGTACCTGTCTTTTCACCCGCTCCAGAGGGCAGCACGTCTGAGATGAGCGAGACAGCAGGGAACAGACAGAGATTCATGGAGAGATAAAGTTACCAATCTTTAAGGTCAGTGTGTAACACATTATCACTCCCTGCTGTTCCAGTGTTAGGCTCCCTGGATTAGTTAAACTGATATCAAATGAACTGAGATGAATCAAAGTGATTAGCTAGCAGAATAATTATCATGTTGTCATGCAATGCCTACGCTGTGACACAGGGAAAGGGCCTGTCACACAAGGCTGACCTTCAGCTTTACCCACAGGAGCCCCAGGCCTCTCATCAGCCTGGTGGGAGTTAAATGAGCTACAGGAAAATGGCACCAATACACACATAGCATCTCTCCTTCTCAAACAGCCACACACACAAGTACACAGACATAAACACTCACCACCACAAGCCCACATCTATTATTAGGAGATCAAGCTAACGAAGCTGGTGAAAACCTATTGAATTTGCTGCCGTTGGTTATTATTATTCTGCTTATGGATAAAGTTCTAACAACGCAATATTTTCCAGACAAGTACTTAAAACAACATGGCCGTTACTGACCAATAAGCATTTAATTTTGCGTGATCTGGCACATAAATCAGTCACAGATATTCCTATTGTAATAAAACTTGGTACACATGTTCCAAACAATCTGAAGGCTCAACCTGTGTCAGCACAACACAGTCGAGCTATTTTTATTTAACGAGGCAACTCATTTAAGATCAAGTTCTTATTTACAATGACGGCCTACCGGGGAACAGTGGGTTTACTGCCTTGTTCAGGGGCAGAACGACAGATTTTTACTTGTCAGCTCGGGGATTTGATCTAGCAACCTTTCGGTTACTGGCCCAACATTCTAACCACTAGGCTACCTACCAGCTATAACAGGAACATGTTTATATCTCTTAATCTGTGTGTGTTTGACTGTGGATTTATGTATGTGTGTAAAACGTTTCATTGTGAAACACTATCAATACTCCCGATGCACCTCTTCAGGTACTACTAACACTTTTGCCCTCTTTTAACAACTTTTCAACTCACTTCAACATTTATCAACAATGAATAACAGTATGTCCCTCTCGCTCTCTGTCTCTCGCTCTACCGCACCTGCTGTCTTGACCTCTGAATTCTCCACTATGAAAAGCCAACTGACATTTACTCCTGAGGTGCTGACCTGTTGCACCCTCTATAACCACTGCGATTATTATTTGACCCTGTTGGTCATCTACGAACGTTTGAACAACTTGAAGAACGATCTGGCCTTAATGGTAATGTACTCTTATAATCTCCACCGGTCACCGCCAGAAGAGGACTGGCCACCCCTCAGAGCCTGGCACCTCTCTAGGTTTCTTCATAGGTTCCTGCTTTTCTAGGGAGTTTTACCTTGCCACCTTGCTTCTAGGTCTGCAATGCTTACTCTTTGGGTTTTAAGCTGGGTTTCTGTTTAAGCACTTCGTGACATCTGCTGATGTAAAACGGGCTTTATAAATACATTTGATTGATTGACCTAGCTTGAACCCTGGCAATGCTGCTTGCAGGTTTAATTATTACTATTATTATTATTACTACAGCTAGTATGAAAGTGTATTAAATCAATCATGGACAGACAGAAGAAACACATACACACTCTCAAGTTCTTGTCAGTTATTTTAAGCCAATAGTGATGAGAGAGTTAACGTGATCCAGAGAGACTGAAAGTCCAAAGTGTGTGTGTCAGCCTGTCAGTGTGCCTGCTGAAGTATACCCTCCACACTGAATAATGCATGCCGCTCATACATGTATTAACATCCTCTCACTCTGGGCACATGACCTTTGACCTCTGGCCTCACTGTGGGGCCATGGTGTGGCCGTGGCATAGAGTGACACCGTGGTCAGCTGGGAGGGTCTGGGTCAGCCCTCTCTCAACCTCCATTCTCTAGTTCCCTGGGTTTGGTTCTGTTTGACCAGGGGTGATACCTCTGTGTTCTTACCTCCTCTGCCAAAGTTTCCTCTTTCCTTTGTACCTCCCATGCCCCCATTTGCTGGCAGGCTGGTGGAGGGCCAGGAGTCAGCCAACCAGGGGAATCCTGGGTCACCGGCTTTCAGCAGACCAGGATGACTGTTTTTTAGAAAGATATAGAGGAGAGGGAGGGAGAAAGAAGGGATACATAGAGAGAATGGGAAAGAGGGGAGGGAATGTGAGATTGTTATTAGACAAACCTCTGGTGCTGTCTGAATCCCAGCAATATTATTCATTTTCTCACATGTTGTAATAACGACTGCTTCAACAACAAATTGCTGTGGAACCTCATTCAGCATATCTGCTCCTCTGGAGCAGCCTGGAGCAGAGGCAACAATAAACAAGCAAACAGAGAGACATAAAAAACTGACAAGTCCACAAATCAGTGCTGGGCTTTAGCGCCCCTAACACCCCCTGGAGAAACGGACCAGGACTAAATGCACAGACATTAAATCAGTTTTAGAGCCCAGCACTACAGAAATTTCCATTTTAAATGTAGAATCATGGAGGGCCTTCTGGCGGTTAGTCTGCCAGCCCGGGGAAGTTGGGTAGTGTCTCCATAGCAACACACACGGCAACACTCATAGGATGGTTTGGTGAAACCACCCCTCCCATATTGCACAGGAAATTGGCAATTTCACTCCATTGTCTGAAATAAATACAGAAATACTTGTATTTTGTTACTAAGAGTTGAATAAGGAACATATATAGGATCTTAACCTCTTTGGGCTCAAGGGGCAGTATTGAGTAGCCAGATAAAAGGTGCCCATTTCAAAAAGGCCTCGTACTCAATTCTTGCTCGTACAATATGCATATTATTATTACTATTGGATAGAAAACACTCTCTAGTTTCTAAAACCGTTTGAATTATATCTGTGGGTGAAACAGAACTGGACTTAGAGCAATTTTCCTATGTGTATGTCATAATGCAGAATTTTGCTGGCTGTTCTGAGACCTGTGTATTAATTTGCCTGTCCTCTATTGGTTGAGATGCACTGCATACGCCTTCCACTGGGTGTCAGCGAATAGGGAGAGTTGAAATGGAGTTTCTACGTAGGTCCCAAAGGTTATAAATTGCTTGGAACCGAAGTGTCCCATCTTTCCACTCTTCGCTCTGACGCAGGAAGGGTCTTGGCATGTCATTTTAGAAGCTCCCGTATTAGCTCCTAGATATATCCGGCTCTGTTTTTATTCGATATAGGTGTTGAAGACATCGTAATGTTGTTATTTTAAACCAAATTATATCAGTTTATGTCAGTATATTGCGATTTTCGGGTATTTATTTTCGTGACGTTTTAGGAAGTTGGGTATCTCTGGCCCACATGGCTATTGTTTATTGCTAATTGCAACGTTGAAGACGACGTTCTCCAACCTAGCAACGATTCTTTTGGACAAAGGACACATTTCCCAAGATTCTGATGGGAGTTCATCTAAAAGTAAGAACTATTTATGCTAATAATTCATTGTTCTGTTGAAAAATGTCAAATGCATAAGACGCCATTTCCTGCAGTGTAGCCTTGCGTTATCGCAGCCTGTATTGCGCAGTAAGGTTAATTTTAAAAATGTAATTCAGCGATTGCATTAAGAACTAATTTGTCTTTCAATTGCTGTCCAACCTGTATTTTTTTAGTCAAGTTTATGAATAGTATTTGATAAGAAAAGGTGCCTTTACAAGATGGCGCCGGACAGATTGCTTGACGTTATGGACACTATTCTCATTGTCTAAGCACGATTTGTGCCGCTAAATATGCACATTTTCGAACAAACTCTATATGCATTGTGTAATATGATGTTACAGGACTGTCATCTGAAGAATTCTGAGAAGGTTAGTGAAACAATTAATATATTTTGGTGGTTTATACGTTATAGCTATTTTTGCCTTGAATCAATGCTGTTGTTATGTTTGCTATTGTGCTAAGCTAATATAACGCTATATTGTGTTTTCGCTGTAAAACACTTGATAAATCGGAAATATTGTCTGGAATCACAAGATGCCTGTCTTTCAATTGCTGTACACTATGTATTTTTCAGAAATGTTTTATGATGAGTATTTAGTTATTTGGCGTTGGTGTCTGTAATTTTTCTGTCTGCTTTCGGTGCAATTTCTGACTGTAGCTGCAATGTAAACTATGATTTATACCTGAAATATGCACATTTTTCTAACAAAACATATGCTATACACTAAATATGTTATCAGACTTTCATCTGATGAAGTTGTTTCTTGGTTAGTGGCTATTTATATCTTTATTTGGTCGAATTTGTGATAGCTACTGATGTAGTAAAAAACTGATGGAGTAAAAATAGTGGTGTCTTTTGCTAACGTGGTTAGCTAATAGATTTACATATTGTGTCTTCCCTGTAAAACATTTTAAAAATCGGACATGTTGGCTTGATTCACAAGATGTGTACCTTTCATATGGTGTCTTGGACTTGTTAATGTGTGAAAGTTAAATATTTAAAAAAAATATCTTTTGAATTTCGCGCCCTGCACTTGAAGTGGCTGTTGTCATAAGTGTACCGACGTCGGGCTTGCACGCCAAACAGGTTAATTTGACCTGTATTGTCACAGCAAAATAATCCTGCAGCAACAGGATTTGAACCTTTAGTGTCGCTTGATGAGTGGTTAGGATGCCATGGTCGGTGGTTAGCTGGTCAAAATGAGGCTACATGAAAAGTGGAATACTGTTAATATAATGTGTTTGTGTGGGTTTTCAGGGAATTTATGTAACTCACGAAGCTCATCTGCATTTCCTGCGGCTCAAGAAAATTCTCAGCAACAACAGAGTGATCAAATTAAGATCGTATACTGTATCTGTATTTTTCACAATTTTATATCCGTGTTTTACCCTATTACCTTATCTAGCTGTTGGTTTAAAGAGAGGCTTCAGTCACATGCCTTTGTTTGCATTTGGTTAATTAATGCAGTAGTCCACAAATGCATTTCCCTGTGAGCCAAGCCTGCCAAGCGCTCAGGGAATTGTACACATCTGACTTGTGATGGCTTTAAAGGTGTTTAAACAAGTATGGGAGTAATTTCCATAAAAATCACACAGGCGTGTTCACACAAATTTACACAGACACACACATTGAATAATGCACACACACATGCGTGCGTGCACACACACCCGCACACACATAGACAAATACAGAGAATTCGGAAAGTATTCAGACCCCTTGACTTTTTCCATATTTTGTTACGTCACAGCTTTTTTCAAAAATGTATTAAATAAATAAAAATCCTCAGCAATCTAAACACAATACCCCATAATAACAAACTGAAAACAGGTTTTTCACATTTTTTGCACATTATTGTCTTTTTGATGGAGGCCACTGTGTTCTTGGGGAGCTTCAATGCTACAGAAATGTTTTGGTACCCTTCACCAGATCGATCGGGACAAGTCTCTGAATGTCCTTCAGTGGCCCAGCCAGAGCCCGGACTTGAACCCGATCGAACATCTCTGGAGAGACCTGAAAATAGCTGTGCAGCAAGGCTCCCCATTCAACCTGACAGAGCTCGAGAGGATCTGTAGAGAAGAATGGGAGAAACTCCCCAAATATAGGTGTGCTAAGCTTGTAGCGTCATATCCAAGAGGACTCAAGGCTGTAATCGCTACCAAAGGTGCTTCAACCAAGTAAAGGGTCTGAATACTAATGTAAATGTGATATTTCAGTTTTTTGTTTTCATAAATTGTATATATATATATATATATATATATATATATATATATATATATATATATATATATATATATATATATAAAAAAAAAATGTTTTTGCTTTGTCATTATGGGGTATTCTGTGTAGATTGATGAGGAACATATTTGTTTACATTTTAAAATAAGGCTGTATGTAACCTAACAAAATGTGGAAAAAGTCAAGGGGTATGATTACTCTCGCAAACACACACTTGTTGACACAGGCAACACAACACAGTTTATTTTAGTGTATTTTTTTGCTATATTTGTTTCAGCTCAGGACTGGATCTGTCTGCTCAGGTGTGACAAAGTAGAGAAATAGAGACGAAATAGAAAAAACACAAGACAGCAGAGAGAGAGAGGACAACCCTGATCCCTAGCTGCTGTGGGAGCTCTCTTCATATTCTCACTGAATCAGTGCCCAATGATATTCAGCCAATGATATTCAGAGCTAGGTATCTCTCTGCTCTGTAAGACAGACCACACTAGACTAGCTCTAGAAGACAGGGGTGATCTACATTCTTATACTGCCAGTGTCTGTAAGCATTAATATTAATTTCACTGCACCTGCGATAACATCTGCAAAACTGTGGATGCGACCAATAAACTTTGATTTGATCTGTCTGCCTGCAAGCCTGCCTGGGGTTTAGTGGGACTGGGGAGTCCCCTCTCCGGCCCCTCTCTCCTGGGTCATTATCACTGTACATCGTTACATATGCTTGCATTCTGGAGGCGTGCCGTGAGCCTCGCGGTAGCCTGTCTGTCGACAGGCAAATTCATCACCCCCTGGAAACGCCGCCACCGGCACCTCTGCACAGGATGAACGAGCCAATAAAAAAACCTGCTCTGCATGCATTAATCGTTTCTGATCATTTCACGGGAGTGATTGATGACTCACACAATCGATACATCAACGCACGTGTTGCACCAGGATGAATAAGTGGAGGAGCGTTGGAACATATAAGAAGTTAATTCATATTCCAATGACTTTGTGCCCTCCATGAAGGTTGATCAAGTTCCATCATCACACTAACATCTATGTCGTTCCACAAGGGATGTACCATCACTTCTAATGTTTATTTGTTACTGTAAAGCCCATGGCATGACAATGTGTTTGAGTGATGGGAGGGTTGAGTGACTTAATAAGGATTTTGATTGTATTATGGAAAGGTTTTAGAGGTGTGGTCCTCACCTTCCATTTCCAATCAGGCCTCTGTCTCGTTGGAATGTCACTGTGGTCCAACCAGAGAGAGATGGCAGGGAGTAGAGAGAGAGAGAGGGAAGAATTTTAATCAGAAGAGTTCTTTGTTAAGATTGAATGTGTTTCAAGCTGTTATATATTTTTCTCATATATATTCTCTAAATATATTCTAGCCCAATATCCAAAGTTAGCTGACAAGACAGGACAAATGGTCAATACCTGCACGGGTAAAGGTGAAGGACTGAACTGCAAAACAAAAAGACAGAGAGTGTGTGTGTGTGTGTGTGTGTTAAAAGCCTGTCGACACTCGACACAGTCGATGTAACATCAGCATAAACAAACATGAACACAACCACAGACATAAAAAATATGCAAACACCATCCTTTTGACGATGGTAGTCACATTTTGATCAGGAAAAATGTGACACAAGAATAACTAGAGTATGGAGGTTGGCTGGATGAGAAATACAAAGCAGGCAGGAAAAAGGAGACAGAAACATTTAACTGGATATTGAAGATACATTTGCTCTGAGAGGGGTGGGATCAGAGGAGCAGCGATGGTGAATAAAGTAAATCACTATTGAATTAGGTAATCAACATGGTTTCCACACCAGCCACTGAAGCATGGTGATAGCAATACACATTATAATGAGAATAGTCCAGAGCTACATGCTACCCACCCATCCCCCAGAAGGCCAATCGAAAAATAAGCATAACTAAATCTGGAAAATGCATTTACGGCTAATGTGTGAACATGGGTCACGGTTCCATAATGAAAGGGAATGTGAATTACTTATTTGAAATGAGTGTATTTGAGTTTTAATGTGCAGTTTTGATGGGATTGTGTTTATAGCCGATGCATATAGGTGCACAATGGATTAAAGCAAATATGACTTATTTCCGTCTGAGCTGAACATCTCTACCTTTGTTCTGCATTAAATGATATACCATCGAGCCAAAACACCTCTGTCTCTCACCTCTGGGATTCCACTTACTCACACTAGACACATCCTCTAAAGGCAGTTGGGAAAGCTAGTCTACACTGTGTTTGCATAGTGGTTCTGATCTCTGTTGATATTACTCAGGCCTGTGTCTGTAACAGTATATAGTGTGTCTGATCTGTGTTGATATTACTCAGGCCTGTGTCTGTAACAGTATATAGTGTGTCTGATCTCTGTTGATATTACTCAGGCCTGTGTCTGTAACAGTATATAGTGTGTCTGATCTGTGTTGATATTACTCAGGCCTGTGTCTGTAACAGTATATAGTGTGTCTGATCTGTGTTGATATTACTCAGGCCTGTGTCTGTAACAGTATATAGTGTGTCTGATCTCTGTTGATATTGCTCAGGCCTGTGTCTGTAACAGTATATAGTGTGTCTGATCTCTGTTGATATTACTCAGGCCTGTGTCTGTAACAGTATATAGTGTGTCTGATCTCTGTTGATATTGCTCAGGCCTGTGTCTGTAACAGTATATAGTGTGTCTGATCTCTGTTGATATTACTCAGGCCTGTGTCTGTAACAGTACATAGTGTGTCTGATCTCTGTTGATATTACTCAGGCCTGTGTCTGTAACAGTATATAGTGTGTCTGATCTCTGTTGATATTACTCAGGCCTGTGTCTGTAACAGTATATAGTGTGTCTGATCTCTGTTGATATTGCTCAGGCCTGTGTCTGTAACAGTATATAGTGTGTCTGATCTCTGTTGATATTACTCAGGCCTGTGTCTGTAACAGTATATAGTGTGTCTGATCTCTGTTGATATTACTCAGGCCTGTGTCTGTAACAGTACATAGTGTGTCTGATCTCTGTTGATATTACTCAGGCCTGTGTCTGTAACAGTATATAGTGTGTCTGATCTCTGTTGATATTACTCAGGCCTGTGTCTGTAACAGTATATAGTGTGTCTGATCTCTGTTGATATTGCTCAGGCCTGTGTCTGTAACAGTATATAGTGTGTCTGATCTCTGTTGATATTGCTAAGGCCTATGTCTGTAACAGTATATAGTGTGTCTGATCTCTGTTGATATTACTCAGGCCTGTGTCTGTAACAGTATATAGTGTGTCTGATCTCTGTTGATATTACTCAGGCCTGTGTCTGTAACAGTATATAGTGTGTCTGATCTCTGTTGATATTACTCAGGCCTGTGTCTGTAACAGTATATAGTTGTCATGACGTTGGCCTGGGGGAAGGTTTATGACAGTCATAAATACCTCTTTCCCCCTTTTTCCCTCTCCCTACTATAACTGATGTGACATAAGAAAACCCATTGGTTAACATAGAGATTCTGGGAACATCAGAAGTTGGGGGGAAATGAACTATATTCTGGTAATCCGACCAACTGAACATATGCGGTGGTACTTAAGGTATATTATGTCAGTTCGGTTGCCCTCTGACACATTCTCATCAATGATAGAATGACATAAACTCTACTGTGGAAAGTCTAAACGTCAGAGGTATCGGATTCACATGGAATTGTTGTTTAATTCAAATGTTTGAATATGAAATTATTTGTGAAGAGATGAAATGTAATTTTAGCTTCCAAATGAGAGATTTGGGTTTTCATAAGTTTGGCTTCTGCTCAACCAGGGGCCCGCCCCTGTGAAGAGACATGGGTTATAAACTTTTCAGACACACCCCTCTCCCTCCACTATAAAAGCCATTGACAAAAATATAACTTCCTGTTCCGGGGACACTAGGATGACGATCCGATGTCAGAATGGTTCAGATAATAACTACAGAACTAAGCCAACATCAGCATGGACTTTGGTTGTAAATGGTATGAACTTTGAACTCGTATTCACTACAGAAGTGATACCTCCTAGCCGTTGAATAAGCAACAGCTGCTACAAACGCAGGTTAGGAAGGACAGTCAGAGTATCCCGTCTACTCCACAACGACGTTACCACATATCCAGTGACCACCAGAGACATTCTTCAAAGGACAGAGGACTCGGGTTGGCGATACGGTCTTCCATCTACCACCAACCTACTGAAGCGCAGCTCAGAGTAAATATTTATTGCATTTTCCTTTTTCAAATGGGCGGTAATTTAGAATGCATAAGATACTGTATTTACGATAGCACAGCTCGCCTATGTTCCAGTCTCCCGCTCTTTCACTAATATCCCGCCCCTTTTCTTTGTGTAACAAGCTGTCATATTTATTCCGCCCGCTAGGGACGTTTGCCTTTATGACGGCAATTTGTGATCAAGTTATGATTTAATTGTGTATGTGTGATTCTGTGTGATTAGTTAGGTATTTAGTAAATAAATAATTAAACCCAATTTTGTATTGCTGATTCAACTTGTTAGCCAGGATTCTTGCAGATAACCAAGGATTTACAACTTTCAGATGAGACTGAATAAAATGACGATTAATGTGACTGCTATGGATGTAAAATATTACTAAATCTTTAAGAGTTTATTCGAAAGATAACAGCTCTATAAATATTCTTTCGTGGTGTCCCTCTCTAGTTAATTACATTTACATGATTACTTCAATCAGGTAATATTAATTACGGAGAAATTATTTTATAGAATAGCATGTCATAGCAATTAATCTGGCAAAGCCAAAGACACGACATAGTGGTTCTGACCTGCATAGTTGCTGAGGCCCTTCCTCTTCTTCCTCCTACAGTACAGCCAGGCGCTGAAGCCCATGAGGACGATCCAGCAGGCCCCTCCCAGCCCAGCGATGAAGGCTGGCTGCTTCACCACGTCTGAGATGCTGTTGTTGCCCTCCACCCCCGTCATCACATCACGCAGCTCTGCACCTGGGGACAGACAGGAGGGGACAGGGGACACCCATCGGATTGACAGCATGGCATCTGGTGGATGGATAGTGCTATGTTGTCCACTAGACCTAAACCAGTCAACAGCTAACATCTTTCAAAATTGATTAAAATCAATGTTTATCAATAGGTAATATCAAAATCTACTATATGATTTAAAAACAATAAACTCTGTACGAAAGGTACAATCACGTTACAGTTATTTTCTAGGTTTAAAACAATACAACACCATGAAACACTATAGATAAAGAATATCAAATAAAAAACACACCATCGAAACCATAAAAAAACTGCAATATGTAGGCAGAGTGTTCATCAATTCAGCAGTGCTCTCATCAATTTGAACTCCGAGACGGGAGATTGACAGAGCAGCTCAGACAGTTTGATTTTCTGCTGCAGCTACTGTGCTGTGAAATTAGATTCACAGTCTCCAGCGTGAGCAGGAGTCCCAGCCCCAGTCATTAAGCCTTAGTCCACAGGCCTCTGTTTGCCTGTCTCTGGCCGTTAAGGATATTTTCCCCACACATCAGTCAAAAGTCACGGATGAAGAGCATCTGGCCTGGTTCTGCTATTGATTTTAGGCCTATATACTCAGCGCATCCCTCAGCTGTTTGATAGGATGATAAACCCACCCCAATAACACTGTCTACCATTTTTAGCGACGGCCCCACAGATATCGAGGATTATTATTATGGCTAACAGCTCTCAACACACTGTTACTGGACACTACACTAAATGAAACGCTATTGATTTCCTGATAGATCACTATGTATGTAGCCTGCCTTACAGAACTCACTGAACCCCTCGTTTCAAACCGTACACATGTGATCTCCGACAATGCACAATTGTATTTTTCCCAAGTGTGATAAATTGATCAATCATTCTTCCAGACCGCCTGCCTGTGAAGCAGGTTAGGGTTCCCTGCTATTATGTGGGTTGCCTCAGACCTTGTGCCCTGTGTGTTTATGTGTTACCTATGATAATAGGCTGGGGCTCGCTCTTCACTCCCACCCCCGAGCTGGTGCCTGCCGCCACCTCCACACGGTACTGCACCCCCGCCTGAAGACCCCCCACCACCACCGAACGGATGGCCGCATCCACCGTCTTATTCACATGGAAATGGGTCTCGTTTGCCAGGCACCAGATCTAACACACACACACAGGGACAGGAATTTGTGGTGAGAGACAGTTGATACCCAATTTCAAATCAAATCAAAGCGTATTGGCACAGGTAAACAGTGTAATAAAATGCTTAATAGCAAGCTTCCTCAACAGTGCAATGTAAACATTTCTTGTAATATTTCTACACAATAAAAATACAGTGAACCTGTATGCCAGAGCCTTTATTCTCAATAAGACTACTGTATCCTATACAGATTGCTGCTCCCTACCTTGTACTCCTGGATGATGCCATTCTGGTGTTCTGTGGGAGGGGGGTCCCAGGACACACTGATGGAGGTGCTGTTATGGTTCCCTACTGTCAGCACTGTCACCTGCTGAGGAGGAGCGCTGGGTGCTGCATTGGGAGGAGGCACAACAAAACACATCAACATAAATATTACCACATACCGATATTCTCATTCCAACAGAAAACTGCTGCTGCTGCCTGCCGTTGCTGTTTACCTGAGCACAACAGAGAGCACTACCTTGATTTATATGAAACTAGTTCAGTGAGGCAGGCTTTCTCTGTAGCAGCAGAAAAGCTCAGTGCCACTGCTTTAATAACATTTGTTAAAGCCCAATGCCACTGCTTTAATAACATTTGTTAAAGCCCAATGCCACTGCTTTAATAACATTTATTAAAGCCCAATGCCACTGCTTTAATAACATTTGTTAAAGCCAACATGTGTTAAAGCAGCGGCATTGTGCTTTGCTGCTTGGGAGAGACAACACTCTCTACACTTCATGCTTCCAGACTCTCTCTCTCTTTTTCTTCCTCTCTCCAACCTTCATCCCTTACAGTATACTTCAATCTTGCTTTTTCTAATATCTCATTCCTTTTCCGCTCTTTTAAAGTTGCAACAGAGTAACAAAGTAGCAGAGGTCTCTTGGTGCCTTCATAGGTTTAGGGGAATCAACTATAACAGTCCATCTAATAGAACAGCCAATTAGAACCTCTAATGCTACACAATACTATTGGATTTCATATTAATGGATCACGGCCAACACACGCAGTCACACACTAGCACTTGGACGCTAAAGATGTGCATATCTGAGCTAAATGAAAGCACTCCATTCTGGTGTACAGTAATGAAGGAGATGCTAGTAAGTCCATTAGCTCTGTGATGTATCGCCGGCAGAAATATGACCCGCGGTGTTTCACGTAATGTGCTAAGTGACACTATGGCAACCCCAAGGCCAATCGTTTGAGATCTACAAAACACTCTTTATCCCCTGTGTGGGCAGACAGACCACTCAGACCCTTCACTTTCAAAAGCTGTATGGGGATTCAAACAGCTAGCAGACACCTGCAGGCTAACAGCATGGCTATGGGATCGCTTAACACATGGGCCTATTGTTTCTATAGTGTTGGAGGTTCATTATTATTCATTCAGTCAGCACTCTACAGTAACTTCATACTTTGAACTACCATCTCTGTATTTCCGAGGTACAACTCATTCAAATCAGATTGGTTGGATGGGAAAACTCAGGACTAAACTCAATTGAGAAGCCACAAGTTTTGTAATGGCATTATACAGTCTGTGGAAGAACCATGTGAATCAGCTACTGGATCAACCTGGACTCAGGGGTAGACATAACATAGTAAATGAAAATCCGGGACACTCATATGATATATTACGTTTGGTATGGTATGTATTAATTTGTGGATGTCCATCGTTCATTTTGTATGATATGTTAAGAATTACAATTTGTATGATATGTTACGAATTGCAGTTTGTTGTAGCTAACGTTAGTTAGGTGGCTAACACACACGTTAGCTAGGTGGCTAACGTTAACTAGGCTAGGGTGAAGGCTAGGGTGAAGGTTAACATTAAAGTTAGGGTTTTATTTTTCACATGCGCTGAATACAGCTGGTGTAGACTTAACTGTGAAATGCTTGCTTACAAGCCCTTCCCAATGATGCAGAGTTTAAAATAGTAACACAAGAGGAATAAAATAAAATACACAAGAATGGAGCTATATACAGGGAGTACCAGTACCAGATCAATGTGCATTAGGGGAATGAGGTATTTGAGGTAGATATGTACATGAAGGCTAGAGGGACAAACTGAACATTCCCAGAGCATGGGACGTGGAGAACAGCTACTGTGTGGGCCTAATTGTGTTAATGTACACAAGGAATAAAAAGCAACCCAATTAATCAACCATTCACAGAGGGCTGAATCTTAACCTGAGACACCTGTGTAACTTGAGCTTCTGTTCAAATCTCTGACTGACATCAATGTTTGATTTAACTTAAGTAACTTTTCATTTATGCATGTATATGATGGAAAGGGGGAGAGTTGGTGAGACAGAGAGAGAAAGAAAGAAAGAAAGAAAGAAAGAAAGAAAGAAAGAAAGAAAGAAAGAAAGAAAGAAAGAAAGAAAGAAAGAAAGAAAGAAAGAAAGAAAGAAAGAAAGAGAAGGGGTGGAGGGAGGGAGGTAAAATCAAAAAGTCACAGCATGAATGTTGTATGCAACAGGGGCATGGCAGGTGACATCAGGTGTCCAGGGAGATAGGGACAGGGAGAGGTGCAGGGAGAGAAGCAGGAAGAGGGTTGAGCTGGTGTCACAGGAAACAGCCCCCCCACCACCCCCCCCCCCCTTCTCTTGAGTGTGTCTGTTTGCAGAGAGAGTGTGTGTGTGTGTGTGTGTAATGACATTCTGTATCAGCTTCTAGGTACAGTATGTGGCCATTACCTGATGTAGCAAACAAGTAGCATTGATGTAAAATAATTTCAGGAGTTTCTGACAGTGAAAATAATACCTCCTACACAGTTGGCAATATCTGTTGCATCACTACACATATTGAGTCGGTAAAGGTCCTTTACCTTCCTCCAAGGTGCGTGCTGTCATTGATTCACTGTCTGCTCCCTGGAATTCGTTGAAGTACGGACGGACTTTTATCTCGTAGACAACACCCTTCTTCAAGCCAGACAGAGCCACGTCTCTCTCTGAGGGGACCTTCACGTCCTGCACCTGCCAGGCCCCCGGGGAGGGCAGGCCTGACGTCTGCCTGTACAGAACACGATAGCCCTGGATAAACTGTGAAGGTTTCTCCACCTGAAGGAGAGAAAAGGAGGCAGACGTATATATTGTAGATTTTTGAAGGGATTTTTCTTCAACATTAGCTAAATTATATCAACTTTGATTCATAGTAACTACTTCCTGCATATTTAAATACACCACATGCCAACCAAACCAGCAAAACAGAGAGCTACGAAGCTCTTACACCCTGACAGAGTGGATTAAAACCACACGTTATCCTTTTCTGTAAACAAATCGTGTTACTATGGCGGGGGAAAGTTGCAGTGGTGGGGTCTGGGGATGGAGTGTGCAACATAACTCACAGTAATGGCTTGTTAACAGGGGCAGAAGCAAGCAAAAGCTTTTACAGGGCAAATAAAGCAGCTGTTTACCGTCAGCCCAGTCCAAATAAATCATGGAAACGTGCTGCTGATGCTCTGCCTCTACGGTTGCCTGCTTGCATTTCATTTAACGATATGATTCGTGAATCTAAAAGCTTTATGAATGCCCGCCCCCACACTCTCTCTTTCCCCTCCCTCCCTTACCTGTAATAGAACTGCTTGATCCATCTAGATGCAGCCATAGTGGGAGTAAATATCATAAACAAGCCCATTCTGTTTAGTTTTCCCTTGTCTTATAGGACAGGTATGCTAGGGTATGTTAGGAGAAGGGTTTTGCTTGACAATAATAGTATTTGTGAAGAATAAAAACCTACGCTTATTCTGAGACTTAATCTGGCCTGTGTTACAATGTAATTACATACTAGAAATATTATCATGTCACTAACTGAAGATGGTAGATGGTATCTCAAAGTGTAATTTCAATTGAATGGTATTTTGGATTGTTCCCTTGAATAAGCCATGTTATGAACTGATGTACCTGTCATAGGTGTGCGTACTGGGAGCGGAGTCAGGTGCAGGAGAGCAGAGAGTTGTGAACAGGCGCACACTTTATTTAGGCAGGAGAAACCAACAGACGGACGCCACTGCGTCGAAACCTCCAGCCAATGCAAAAGTGCAAACGCGCAAACAGTCACAATAATATTGTATAAACACAATAACATACCTCGTGAAATAAAACACGGAATAAACACATATCAGTAAAACGCGTCAACATAGACACGTAACACAAAACAATCTCACACAAAGACATGAGGGGGAACAGAGGAATAAATACATGAGGTGTGATTGGGGAATGAAAACCAGGTGTGCAGGGAACAAGACAAAGCAAATGGATAAATTAAAATTGGAGCGGCGATGGCTAGAAAGCCGGTGACGTCGACCGCCTAACACCGCTGGAACAAGGAGAGGGGCCGACTTCGGCGGAAGTCGTGACAGTACCATCTGCTAAACAAAACAATGGTGCTATGCAGCACTATACAAATCCATTTCTCAAAGAGAACCAGATACCTAATAATGTTAAAATGACATCAAGGCACCGGTGCATACAGTGCTGAAGCATATGGAGTGCATGGGTGTACGTGCGTGTGCATGTGTATGTATGTCAGTGGAGGCTCCTCAGTGGAGGGAGGGGAGGACCATCATCTTCAGTGAATTGTATAAAAATAAAATGTTTAAAACATTACAAAAGTGATCCTTTATAGATAAAACTACACTAAATATATTCACGTCACCAAATAATTTATTAAAACACACTGTTTTGCAATGAAGGTCTACAGTAGCCTCAACAGCCCTTTGCAGGGTAGCACCATGATGTAGCCGGAGGACAGCTATTTTCCATCCTCCTCTGGGTACATTGACATCAATACAAAACCTAGGAGGCTCATGGTTCTCATCCTCTTCCATTGACTTACACAGTAATTATGACAACTTCAAGAGGATGTCCTCCAACCTATGTTGTCCACCCAATCAAATGATCAGAGAATGAATCTAGTACTGGAAGCATAAGCTACAGCTAAGACTGCAGTGCATAAAATGTGGTGAGTAGTTGACTCAAAGAGAGAGAAAGAGAATAGTTGGAACAGTTTTGAACAAATACATTTTTTTCTAAAAGGAAGGAGAAGCGAGAGAGCGGGAGAGAGAGCTATATTTCATTGTACTTTTTTTCACCTTCACTTACCTAGCGAATGCAGGTAGCTAGTTTAGCCTACTCAAACACAGAAGGATGCTATGTTAGCTAGATGGCTATGGCTATCCAACACTGGAACGCTTCCAAGTTAAGGTAAGATTTTGGTTTTATTAATTTACTGCTTGATTGTAGCGGGTTTACTAACGCGTTAGTTCTAATGGCTAGAGTATGTTGACTAGCTATGACATTAGCTAATATGGTGACAACTATGTAGGCTGTGTGTAGTGGTTATGTTATGAAGGTTTGGCCTGGGAAGTTTTTTTTTTGCATGGTCACAGACAACTGATGTGTTGTACACTGAAGTCCACATGCGAAGGGAAACGGTTAGAGGAGGAGAGCGCGTAGATGCAAGAAGGAATTCTACAACAAGCTAAACGATCATGCTGTTTGTATGTGGCTGCTATGAAAGTGGACTGTGTTTGCGTGTGATCAGGGGTATATTCATTCCACCGATAATGATTACACCCTACATCAGCTAGAGTGTGCAAGGCGGTATTGAATGTGTCACTGTCTGTCACCTAGATTACTAAAAATGTTCTCTCTACCTGTGCACCTAAATTGTAAACTTGAATTCATATGCTAGGTTGTAGCAACCTAATGATAGGTATAGGGAAAATTTGAATATCTTGTAGTAACCTAAACCTATCGATTTTACATTGAGCTGGGTCTAATCATACCAATGTTATTTGTCACATGCGCCGAATACAACAGGTGTAGACCTTCCCGTGAAATGCTTACTTACAATACCTTAACCATAAAATGTTTACTAAATAAACAAAATAAAATGTAATAAATCAAAAAGTAACAAAATAAATGTGCATGACAATAACGAGGCTATATACACGGGGTAACCGTGTACAGGTTAATCGAGGTAATTTGTAAAGTGATAGATAATTTGTAAAGTGCATAGATAATAAACAGCGAGTAGCAGCAGTGTAAAAACAAAAGGGGGGGAGGGGGTTCAATGTAAACAGTCCGGGTGGCCATTTGATTAGAACATGAATGACAAGTCATCCGATATGCTGTAATAGAAAAAGATGCTCATAAATTTTTTACAAATTGTCCTCCCTCATCCTAAATGTCACCGACCGCCACTGATGTATGTGTACTTGTGCGAGGAATGGAAGAGCCTCTGTCATTAAGCAGTGCTCTCCAGAAGCCAGAAGGGAAAATATGAATAACCTCCAGATAAAGAGCTGACTGCAAACCGCATCCAAAAGAGAGAACACAACATGTTGCCGCTGATGGTGATCTATTTGTCTCAGTGAGAAACATTTGTCTTAATTCCTGCGTCACCCCAAACAATCACAGATTGATGGAACACCAGCTGTCCCTGGACTCCACGTCCACCCGTCTCAGACACTTGCACTGTGTGTGTGTGCGCACACGTGTGTGCGTGCGTGTGTTTATGCATGTGTGTGTGCCAACTGAGAACAGACAGTGGGTGACACACAGCATATATGAGTGAAAAACTAAACTCAAACTGTGTATGAAGCTTGGAGATAAGCAAAGGCTTGGAACTGGCTCTGTTCCTGAACGATCCTAACGCTGTACAAGGCTCATCTCTCTCGCTACTCAGCTCTTCAGGTTCTATACTGCCTGTTTGATTCAGTGAGAATAATAACTCAGCACAGAGACAAAGCATCCTTGTTCATACCAAACCTACTCATACCAGTTCCTCATTGTGACATCTATACATAAATTAATAATTGGGCTCTGCAAGTCTAAATCTTAAGTTAGAGTGTGTTTGTTGCGTCCCATTACAGATGGTCAACAGATGCTCAAACTGTCAACTGCAATTCTGTCGATATGCAACAATAAAAACAATTGACAGTATAGATTCCTATCAGTAGTACTCACAGCCCATGTGACCTGGACAGAGGTGGAGCTGATGACCACAGGGTTATGCATGCTGACCACCACATCACCCAGCTCCTTCTGAACACGTCGATGGTCGACACCCTGCACCGGAGGGCTGATGTCTGAGAGAGAGAACGAGAAAGAGAGAGAAAGTGAGAGAGAGAGAGAGAGAGAGAGAGAGAGAGAGAGAGAGAGAGAGAGAGAGAGAGAGAGAGAGAGAGAGAGAGAGAGAAAGAAAGAAAGAGAGAGAGCGAGCGAGAGAGACAGACAGAGAAAGAGAGAATGTGTGGGAGAGAGAGAGAGAGAGAAAGAGGATGATGCCAATTGCGATTAAACCCTTATGAAAATGTTCTAATGCCATGAGGTACACTGAGACACAGTGGTTAGTTTGGTACAGTACCTTGGGTGCGGACAGGCTCAGACATGGGGCTGGGGTCTCCGAGACCCTGGGCATTGACCGCTCTGATGATGAACAGGTAGACCGTGTTGGGTCGCAGGTCCTTGACCGTGAACTGTGTGGTCTTCCCGTGGTCAGCCACAGTCTGCCAGCTGTTGCTGACCAGCTGACTGCTCACAGAGAAAACAGGAGGAAGATATTTAGTGAAGCAAAAAAAAGCTTTTACGGAAATAACATTCCATACTGTAGCTATGGCAGTCCTATTGTTTTTCACTTAGCTAATTTAACTGGCAACATCAAGACATCTGAAACTCTAGTCTGAAACCTAAACACTTTTTAGTGGTTCAAAAAAACTCTGAACAACCTTGTTGGACTGTACATGATTCTTGTATGCAGACTATTCAGCCAAAGCCCTAGGATGTATGTGCTTGCCCTGAACAGGCCAGTGAACCTTATGCCCACATACATGCATACATCTATCATTGCTCTGAAAGTTTGGGGTAATTTACTGCAGCTTCTCTTAGGGCCAAGGTTCCCAGACATACCCAAAGGCCTCAATGACATAGGAGGAGATTGGGGAACCCTCCTCGGCCCCAGGTTCCCAAGACAACGAGACTGTGCTCTTGGTGACATCAGTGACCACTGGCTTGGAGGGAGGCCCTGGTAGGGTACTGGCATTGTGGGACATGGAGTCTGTGAGGTCACTGGACTCTGAGATGGAGAAAAGGAGAACAGGTTCTTTCAAAATGAATCAAAATGGACATGGCAGATTGAAGGAGAAACAAACGCATCAGGTTGATTGGCTTCAATCAATGGTGTGTACTCTACACTCTTAGAAATAATGGTTCCAAATGGGTTCTTGGCTGTCCCCATAGGTCAGGGAACCCTTTTTGGTTTCAGGTAGAACCCTTTTTGGTTTCAGGTAGAACCCTTTTTGGTTCCAGGTAGAACTCTTTTGGTTAATCAAAAGAGAACCATTGTGCTCTCCCAAAAGCTTGGCTGGTGCGTAAAACCTTTGAATTCAGACAAACAAAGAGGTGTAATGGGTTCACACACTATTTTTTTTTACATACTGTAAAGCTTACTTTATTGTTTGATGTTTTACCACCTCAGGGATAGTGTACACAGACGTTTTGGCTTTAGAGCCTTCTTCAGTGTGTAGGTACACTTTTCGTTAATTCCAAACAGCATTTGTAAAGAACAACAGATTAGCAACAGGTGCTTCTAATCGGGGTTGCCACTCATCTGCCAATCAGGGACTATTTTGGGTTCCACGTAGAACCATCTGTGGAAAAGGTTCTACATGGAACCCAAACTGGTTGTAAGTGTTCTCCTACGGGGACAGTCGAATAACCATTTTCGGTTCTAGATAGCACCTGTTTTTCTAAGAGTGTAGAATCAGATGGACACATTGTTACTATACCTCTGACATCCAGGAAGGCACTCCATGAGGTCTCCCCACTGGAGCTGGTGGCCACACAGGTGTACAGCCCAGAGTCAGATAGCTGAGGAGGACAGAGGAACACATCAGAACACATCAGAACATACACTGACCAGACAGTTGACAATGAAACAACTGTCTTCCCATTTATTTCTCAAAAGAGAAACAACCAAACATGCAACCCTAAAACTGATCATACAACTGACCAACCAAACATTCAGCTGATGAACAAATCAATCAACTCCTCAATTAATAACAGTTTGGAAAGACAAACATTTTTATATACAGTACAGTGCCTTCAGAAAATATTCACACCCCTTGTAATGTTACCTCCTGAATTTAAAATAGATCAAATTTAGATTGTGTGTCATTGGCCTACACACAATACCCCATAATGCCAAAGTTGAATTACAAATAAATAAAAAATGAAATGCTGAAATGTCTTGAGTCAATAAGCATTCACGCCTTTGTTATAGCATGCCTAAATAAGTTCAGGAGTAAAAATGTGCTTAACAAGTCACATAATAAGTTGCATGGACCTTGTGTTTAACATTATTCTTTTTATGACTACCTCATCTCTTTACCCCACACATACAATTATCTGTAAGGTCCCTCAGTTGAGCAGTGAACTTCAAACACAGATTCAACAAAAAAGATCAGGGAGGTTTTCAAATGCCTCGCAAAAAGGGCACCTATTGGTAGATGGGTAAAAAAACAGACATTGAATATCCCTTTGTGCATGCTGAAGTTATTTTTTAATTACACTTTGGATGGTGTAAAAATACACCCAGTCACTACAAAGACACAGAGGGCCTTCGTAACTCAGCTGCCGGAGAGGAAGGAGAGGGATTTCACCATACGGCCAATGGTGACTTTAAAACAGTTACAGAGTTTAATTGCTGTGATAGGAGAAAACTGAGGATGGGTCAACATTGGACTAAGGAGTTTTTGTTTTATAGAAATAAACTGAATAGAGCTCAGCACAGGCTAAATCCTAGAGGAAAACCTGGTTCAGTCTGCTTTCCAACAGACACCAGGAGACAAATTCACCTTTCAGCAGGACAATAACCTAAAACATAAGGCCAAATCTACACTGGAGTTGCTTACCAAGACGGCAATTAATGTTCCTGAGTGGCCTAGTTACAGTTTTAACTTAAATTGGCTTGAAACCTATGGCAAGACTTGAAAAAGGAACAACCAACCTGACAGAGCTTGAAGAATTAAAAAAATAATAATGTGAAAATATTGTACAATCCAGGTGTACAAAGCTCTTAGAGACTTACCCAGAAAGACTCACAGCTGTAATCAATGCCAAATGAGATTCTAACATGTATTGACTCAGGAGGTTGAATACTTATGTAATCAAGATATGTGTTTCATGAATTTTTTATAAATGTTAGAATTGTTGTTCCAATTTGACATTACAGAGTATTTTGTGTAGATCATTGACGTTTTTTATTTTATTTTATTTTTTTACAATTAAATACATTTTAATCCCACCTTGAAACACAACAAAATGTTGAAAAAATCCATCGGTGAGAATACTTTCTGAAGGCACTCACTGGCGTACCGGACACCCCAGCAAGGCAGGGGCCGATGAGCTCTGGGGGGCCATGCGCCTATCATTGATGTACATTTTTATTATAATTTTTTATTATTTTGACATTAACCCTCTAAAAAGTAATTCATAAAACGTTTTATTTTCTATGTGTGCTAGGAGGCTAAGTGTTTGTTTCTTGGGCTTCAGGAATGTGACTGAAACATTTAAAATAAACTGATTATAGGTATGAGGGAATATCAGTGAACAAATGCCGTGGTCAAGTCTACGATGACGCCAGTGCAATGAGTGGAGCTTACTCAGTTGTTCAAAAGCACATATCAGACTGAGAGCCTAATGGTTCTTAGGTAGTTATTAGTACGTTTTAAATTAGAAAATTATCTCTCCACAGAAGTGACAGTTACAGGAATGGTAAAAACAATTTGATTGCGTTAGCAACATCAGGGAAACTGGGCAGAACGGAGTTGTGCTTGAAATACAGCAGTTCTGTAACATCTCTAATTAATCCTCTCATTCTCCTTAATTGCCAGCATCAACACATTACGGAAAGAGATTCACTGTATAGGAAGCTCTGGGGACAGCTCGTCTGAATACTGGGCAACCAATAAATTGACAGATGCAAACAGATTATCATCTTTAGCAGACAACAGTTCTTGGGGCTTGAACAAAAAAAGCAGTTTGCGATTTCTTTCATACTAGTGAACCAGCGCTTAAATTGTGTGGTTGCAATATCAACAGTCCCTTATCTATGTTATATCTTGGCATGCATCATTCAAGACTAAGTTGAAATTGTGTGCAGCACAATGTCTCAGAAAAGACTGTCTAGGTTGGTAATACTCAATATATAAAACAGTCGGTTCCGCAACCTGGGCCTACAGGCAGTGGTGGAAACATTAGCTCACAAAAAAGGAGAACTTCAGAAGACCAGGGGAGTCTCTCAAGTTGGATTTAATATTAATTTGATTTTATTTACCTTGAATATTGCAGCCCAATAGCCAGACAAAAGCCGCTGAGTTCAACAATAAATAGTGGCTGAATTTATCCTCAAGCCGACTACTTTTTTCCTCAATGTTTGGCTATTTGATGTGTCATTTTTATAACACGTTTCTAAATCGAAGCTAAATACTGTATATAGCTATAGATAGTACACTGCATAATGAAACAATCCCTAGTAAGCTAGTGTTTTGAGGGTGGACTGATTGTATTATTTGGCATCAATGGCCTGGTTTTACGCACAACTTTCTATGCAAGCTGGGAGAGAGTGCGAGGACGGCTCATGTCATTCAGGTTCAGGTAGCCTATACGGGACAGTTAAAAAAATCTAGCTGATTAGTATGCTGTTGCATCAAACATTTATTTTACAATCTGAATGTTTGAATTTGCCACCAGTCGGCAGTATAAAAATTGCAGCATTGTGACACCATGTAGACCTTCGTGAAATGTTAGGCTTAATATGAGAAAATGACGACCAAATAGGCCTACCAATAAACATGTATCTATTAGCTAAAGCTAAGCTAAGCCCTGGCATCACAGAAAGCCTATCGTCGGTTCGATAGGTATGCAGCCACATAGACGTCAGCACTATGGACAGTGATCAGTAGTCTATACTTAAATGTTTTATTTTATTTAAGGGGGGGTCCAGACCTTGCAGGGAAGTCCAGAGAAACTGCGTTATGCCAGTGAAGGCACTGTATGCTCATTAAAACCAGTGTGCCGTTTTGATAGTAGTAATATTGTTTGTTGGTGATGCTTGGTGGCTCCATTGGTCTTTCCAGTCCAACCTTGATCCCAGTTGGCCTTCACAGCCCTTTTGTCAACCTCTGCTATTGAAAGGGCAGGCAGCAGTACACAAAAAATGCATTAACCTCCACTGGCCTGATTCGCACCCAGGGAGAGAGGGAGTGGGTGACAACAAGAAGATAGAGCGAGGGAAGATGCTGTAAGTGCTGAAGTTATTTAAAAAATAAAATACATCGCTTAGTACTAGTCAGCCTCCCACATCCTCAGCCCTATCATCATCAGTACGGATCAGACACAGTGAAACAGGGACATGATCATCTATTTAACGCTGGCCTCTTTAATACTGGGGCTGCTCCTTTACACACTCTCTCTCTCGCTCTCCTTGTTCCCGCTCACTCTCTCTCCTTTGTTCCTGCTCTCTCTCTCTCCCTTGTTCCTCTCTCTCTCTCTCTCCCTTGTTCCCCCTCTCTCTCTCCCTTGTTCTCTCTCTCTATCTATCTCTCTCCAAAATAGGAGAGGGTTGTCAAACTTTTTGGGGGGATTTGGGAAGGGTTGTGTGTTTTTTACAATTGCTCTTTTGCAAGTTTCTTCCATCCTAGCCACATTTCCTTACCTGCTTGTGTGAACCTCCCCTATATCACTGTGTTTTGGTACTCCCCTTATGCAGTACGCTATTCCATGTGCTAACTTTTACTATACCACAGTATAGTAAACCTAACGGTCTTGTATGCCCTTTATCCACCATTTATAGTGACAATAGCGGTAGGTGGATCGTTTGTCCAGATCTGCAATAGGCTAACTAGCAATCATACCACACATTAAAACATTCAAAGCTGCATACACTTTTTATATGAATCGACAAGAACAAATAGGAATAGCTGATAGGCAGCAGAGAGGCCAGATGCCTCCTTGTGCATGAAAGAACAGTGAAGACATGAGACACACAGCTAAAACAATTCCCCTATTGATGTTGTTTAGGGACAATGCAATGATCCTACCTAGACTAGCCTACCACACCACAATGCAATGGAAAATGGCATTATTGTTTTCCAGTGAGTACAACATTCTAGCCTACTCTAGGCTGCAGTGAAATTGTCATTTGAATATTGGCGCAAAAGCCCTGTGATTTGAATGTTTCATTCAATTTGGATCAGTTTTGGGTCTACTCTTTATAAGGTCTAGAAACACACTGTAGCAGGCCAGTCTTGCTGTATTTTTACTTCTGATACTGAATGCGCAATCTGTTGCAGATCATCATTTCAAAGTCTTCCTATAGTAATGTGGCCACATATGCTCCCGGCAGGCCCAGTTATTCAGGAAATTTCAACACACTCTGGCCTCCTCTCCAATCCATGCAGCTATTCCTTGCACACCTAGAAACTAATGCTTCAATATAGCCTAAATATGTATAATTTAATTGTTTTAATATGAACACAACCAGTCACAATGTGCCATCTGATTATGCTACTTCAAAAGTTTCCTGTAGGCATGCGCACGTTCATCCAAAATATCATTCCAGCATCCTCAAAATAGCTTGACATTAACCAGGTTTCCATCCAAATTGTTTATGCGAGTAAAGTATCCTACATGTCTGATAAAAAATGTCAACACATCATAGGAAAGCATGCAGTTTATTAGGCTCCAGATGAAATAAGTTGTGATGAACTTCACAGGGGGGTGAAAGTGCACATTGATACGGTTGATGCTCCTTTCAATAGATATTGAGGGTCTTATTCTGGTGACATGATGATCCATGCTTGGCTGCCGTTTGACAAATAAAAATAATCTCACACTTTGTCCATAATAATATCATGATGTAGTAGGCTATACCTGCACTGTATCTGCAAGCTGTTGACTAGACCGCATGTGCCAATACCGGTGGGCACATTCGCTATACCTACGCAACATTTTTGTGACAAAACCTTCAGCAGGCCTAGAGTTGAACATGCAATGGAAACCCTTTTACCTTGTATTTTTTATTCGGTACATAGCAATTTAAACCCAAAATATATTTTTGTATGTGCACTATGTATTTACGCACAGATTTTATCTGCAACAAGTCAATTTAATGGAAACACAACTATGATGGGAAAATACTCCAGGTTTTCCGTTATGTATATGGTAATTGCCTGCATTTGGGCAATAAAAAAATTCAAAGCCAATAAATTAAATTGTAGAAGGCCAAATTGTCCAGGAGAGGCTGTCTATCATAGCCTATACCCCGAATTCGATCGTCAGCACCATTCTCTCACGCCTTGCGCTCACGTACGCCTGCTGTTGAGGAGAGAGAGAGCAACAGAGGAGCCTTGGCCTAGGCTACTGTTGATTGTGAAGATGGAGGCCTTTTTCATTGAAGTAAAACAAAAGAGGAAAAAGAGTATGCTATGCCTACAGTATTGTGAAAAGCTTATGAGGGGAATTTAGTGTACTTTTTAATATTGTTGTGGACTAAGATCTGAAGAATGCAGCATTTTGGAGCTTTATAGTAATTCGTTTTATCTGTATTATTATTACTGTATATAACTGTTATTTTTGTAAGCTTATTTATTATTCCAAACCAGTTCTTTAAATATGAAAAACCTGTTTTGTTTAAATATTTTGAGACATTTTCATTGGCTACAATTACATCTGTCTTTTTAATTGTGTGCTTAGATAGGTTATAAGTAGGCCTGTTTTAAAATAAATAACATTATACTTTTTCTGTCATTTGTTGGGTATGGTAGGCACTTGCCTTTGTTGGTAATTGCTGCAATATAGCCTGTTCAAAACTTCTGTAAAGGTTTAAACCAAATTAAGTTCCAACTTTAATGCTGTGTTTGCCTGCTCGTATTTTCCCTATAAACAATGGCTTAAATTACTTTTGACATTACCTTAATAATACACTTTAGTGAAGGTTTGGTGTGGCTGATATTAAGCTTTAGCCACTGCAAGCATATGATATGAAGGCAGTGTGCACTGGCGCTCCAACTGACTCCAACAGTAGAACTTGAGGTGAGGAAGAATGTTTCATGCCTACCAGAGTTACTACTATAATCTAATAAAACAATGCTTATCTTTATACCAGATATTCTGATTGAAAAAGAACAAATTAGCCTCCTTCTGTACATCTGTACTATCTAGCCATCTGACATAAAGAAATGCATGTCAGTGTTGTAGCATGCCACAAGCATATCTGTCTCTATCTCTCTGGGGCTAGGCCTATGCTTCTCTTCCTTATATAGGCTCTATATATTTTGTAATGTTAATATCATATAGTGGACACCTAAGCCTATGCATGCAATGCACTTAGTGCTCAAATCTCTGACAGCTGAATTGTGAGGTGGACAATATTTTTTTTAGGAAAGAAGCCTAAAAAACAATATTTTTTGTTGTTGCATATGCTACACATCGAAACATAAGGAATAATGATTAGGTAATTTGATATAGGTTGTTTTTAGGGACACGTAAATGTGGCTCATTTGGCCAATATCCCTCATTTACTGATGGCGCTGGTGCCGCCAAGTCGGATCTGAATGCAAATGGATGTCCGGTAAATTTCTCAAATGTCTAGTAAATTAAAATCTTCCCAGTCACATTGTCAGGCGACACATTTTCCAAAAGGAAACCCTGAAATATGCATATTGTTTTGATGCATATTTTAGAATATTCACATGAAAATCTGTTGCCAATTAGATGGAAACCTATAGACACCCTAAAGACTCTGTCAAGTGTGCTAGTCCAGTGTCACTTTGATTATGCCTGCACATCATGGTTCACCAGCAGCCCCAAACATCTAAAAAAGAAGCTACAGACTAGGTTTGAATAATTTCCCGGTATTTTACAAAATGTTCCACCTCGAGAATAACCACTTTTCTCCCAGGTTATCCGGTATTTCCCGCCCAAACCGGAAGTGCCATTCTAAAGCATATTAATACATGTATGTCTGGATTTGATTAGAGCTTTGATCGGCATGAAAATTCAAGTCTGATGCTACCTGAGGCTGATGAGTCATACATTAAATAAATGTTATGAGCCCAAGCCCAAAAAAGCCCAAATGATTGAGCCGTTATCCAATACATGTTAAAAAATAAGGTGACCCCCAAAAGCCAGATGGAGAAGTGTAAATTAGGCGTGCATTCAGTCCTTATATTTCTGCAACATGTGCTGCAGAAAATGTAGTGACCACAATGTGACCACAAAGTCCCTGACTTTATTGTGCAATCCCAGTCACTTTAAAAATGATTTCTGTATTCAGAAAGTATTCAGACCCCTTGATGTTTTCCACATTTTATTACGTTACAGCCTTGTATGAAATATTTTTTTCTCTCATCAATCTACATACAATACCCAATAATGACAAAGCAAAAACAAGTTTTTATAAAGTTTTGCAAATGTATTAAAAATAAAAAACTGAAATATCACAAGACTCCTTACTCAGTACTTTGTTGAAACACCTTTGGCAGCGATTACAGCCTCGAGTCTTCTTGGGTATGACGCTACAAGCTTGGCACACCTGTATTTGAGGAGTTTCTCCCATTCTTCTACAGATCCTCTCAAGCTCTGTCAGGTTGGATGGGGAGCGTCGCTGCACAGCTATTTTCAGGGCTCTCCAGATATGTTAGATCTGGATCAAGTCCGGGCTCTGGCTGGGCCCTCAAAGACATTCAGAGACTTGTCCCGAAGCCACTCTTATGTTGTCTTGGCTGTGTGCTTAGGGTTTTTGTCCTGTTAAAATGTGAACTTTCTCCCCAGTCTGAGGTCCTGAGCGCTCTGTAGCAGGTTATTATTATGGATCTCTCAGTACTTTGTTCCCTTCATATTTTCCTTGATCCCGACTAGTCTCCCAGTCCCTGCCACTGAAAAACATCCCCACAGCATGATTCTGCCACGACCATGTTTCAACAAAGGGATGGTGCCAGATTTACTCCAGACGTGATGCTTGGCATTCAGGTCAAATAGTTCAATCTTGGTTTCATCAGACCAGAGAATCTTGTTTCTCATAGTCTGAGAGTCCTTTAGGCAAACTCCAAGTGGGCTGTCATGTGTCTTTTAATGAGGAGTGGCTTCCATCTGGCCACTCTACAATAAAGGCCTGATTGGTGGAGTGCAGCAGAAATGGTTGTCCTTCTGGAAGGTTCTCCCATTTCCACAGAGGATCTCTAAAGCTCTGTCAGAGTGACCATCGGGTTCTTGTTCACCTCCCTGACCAAGGCCCTTCTCCCCTGATTAGTCAGTTTAGCCGGGCGGCCAGCTCTAGGAAGAGTCTTGGTGGTTCCAAACTTCTTCCATTGAACAATGATGAAGGCCAATGGTTCAATGCAGCAGAAATGTTTTGGTACCCTTCCCCAGATCTGTGCCTCGACTCAATCCTGTCTCGGGGCTCTACGGACAAGTCCTTTGACCTCATGGCTTGGTTTTTGCTCTGACATGCACTGTCAACTGGGACCTTATATAGACAGGTGTGTACCTTTCCAAATCATGTCCAATCAATTGAATTTCCCACTGGTGGACTCCAATAAAGTTGTAGAAACATCTCAAGGATGATCAATGGAAACAGGATGCACCTGAGCTCAATTTCAAGTCTCATAGCAAAGGGTCTGAATAATTATGTAAATAAGGTATTTCTGTTTTTCAATTCAATACATTTGCAAAAATGTATAAAAACCTGTTTTCGCTTTGTCATCGCGCGGTATTGTGTTTAGAATGATGAGGAAAATAAACATTTAATCAATTTTAGAATAAGGCTGTAACGTAACAAAATGTGGAACAAGTGAAGGTGTCTTAATACTTTCCGAATGCATTGTATGTATATTTTTAACTTTGAATCAATCAATCAATCCAAACTGTGCAGATTCAATTTGATGAATGGAAAGAGACATCTGGTACAAAACACCAAAATGTCGAATGAAATTCAGAGATTCGATACTGGGTAAGCCTACAAGATCGGGAGGGATGTGTTTTTACATTTATTGTTATTTGTCAATTTCGATCTGTCCCTTACATGGTTGCATTCCCCCCAATCACTGTCCTTGGGTTAGAGCATCTCTAAATGCTGCCTAGGCGAATGGCTCTAAATGACAGCTTTAAATGACTTATAAAAATCAATACCCTCTATTCATCTTTAAAGGCAACCTGCCTGCACTTGTCCATTTGAATTAGATCCAACTGACATCAGATGGGAATTTGTCTCTCCTCTCTCTCACAAGCAATATAAAATAATGGATAAAATAAAATAAAAAATGTGAGGCAAGCGCATAAACACACGTAAGCACGCACACACACACACAAACCTTAACAACCTGCCTTTGAGAATAGAGAGAAACTGTAAAGAATGGGCAGTTTATTGAAAAGAAGGCAATGAAAGTAGAGAAGCAGAGAGAGAAAAGATGGAGTCACTATGGCAGGCAGACTCATGGCCAAATCAATCATGAGTGAACACAGTGTGGAGGCTTGCTGCTGTGACTGTGTGTATTGTGTTTGTACACCATCAGTCCTATGAACCCACCCTGGTGCTTTGGATCTGCAGGCTGCCAGGCTCCAGCAGGGCCATGCGAAGGTCCTTCCCCAGCAGACTGAGGCCATCCTTCAGCCAGGTAACGGTGGGCTCCGGGTCCCCTGACGCCTGGCACCTCAGCAGGGCCACACCCCCAACAGCCTGCGTCTGGTTGGACGGGCCCTGCCGGATGATGGGCGGGGGGCGGTCCTTTGAGGCTGGAGAAAAACAAGGAATCACAATGAAAACATTGAAACACAAACTATGAATTACAGTTTAGTGCTATACTAAATTACAAATTTGACCCCATAAACGTTCATGAATTTATCATTGGAGGCGCTAGGTCTTCTTGATGTATCTGTTGTGATAGGGGGTACCTGTTTTGGGGGTCGTTTGCAGGTTTCTGATAGTGTGTGCTAATGGCACCACATCACACCATAGCGCTCTATTTACAAGGTGTAGAATAACGATGGCTCGCCTACGGCGCAAATTACCCTGCCTTCCTCATAACACATTCACACCCTCCCTCCTTCCTTCTCTTCCTCCTTCTCTTCCTCCTCTGACTCACTGCTGCACCTCACAGCTCCCTCCCCCAGACAAGAAACAAGCCACTGCATTTCTGGGGTGTTCAATCTTTTAATATTGTCTCTTCTTCCCCTGCTTATCAGTGCTGTTAGTCTCAATTCAGACAGAGTATTTGCACCAGGTTCTAGAGCTCTAAAATTCTATCACAGCTCCTTCAGACTCAGAGGACATAGTCACTAAACCAGAAATGCAGAGAAACCAATCAGACACCAGCCTTTATAGAGTGAGACATCCTTTTACTCTGCTAACTTTCCTGCCGAGACCTTTATGCTATACCCACTGTATACGTAATAATTGTCAGCACCGCATTAAATGATTAATATTGAACAATTGCTAGACTCAAAAAATATGACTTAACTGTAATCAGATGCTATAACAAAAGATTACTTCTTTCTTGCATCATTTTTCCAGCCAGACCGCTCAAGATTGTACGCCTGTCCATGTCCTGAGGACATCTGTAAATGCCTTCGAAACCGGCCAATAGATCGCTATAACGATCAAGTAGGCTTCGGTTTGCTAAGGCGTGGATAGCGGTGGTGGAATGGGAGAGTATATATGGATACGCCCAGTGCCCAAATTGATGACGTATGTCACGCAGCTGAGAGTGGAGTGTAGATTTTTATTTTTTTTATTTTTTATTTCACCTTTATTTAACCAGGTAGGCAAGTTGAGAACAAGTTCTCATTTACAATTGCGACCTGGCCAAGATAAAGCAAAGCAGTTCGACACATACAACAACACAGAGCTATACAGGGAGTAAAACAAACATACAGTCAATAATACAGTAGAAAAATAAGTAAGTGAGCAAATGAGGTGAGATAAGGGAGGTAAAGGCAAAAAAAGAAAAAAAAGGCCATGGTGGCGAAGTAAATACAATATAGCAAGTAAAACACTGGAATGGTAGATTTGCAGTGGAAGAATGTGCAAAGTAGAGATAGAAATAATGGGGTGCAAAGGAGCCCCCCCCCCCAAAAAAAAATACAGTAGGGGGAGAGCTAGTTGTTTGGGCTAAATTATAGATGGGCTATGTACAAGTGCTAAATTATAGATGGGCTATGTGAGCTGCTCTGATAGCTGGTGCTTAAAGCTAGTGAGGGAGATAAGTGTTTCCAGTTTCAGAGATTTTTGTAGTTCGTTCCAATCATTGGCAGCAGAGAACTGGAAGGAGAGGCGGCCAAAGGAAGAATTGGTTTTGGGGGTGACCAGAGAGATATAACTGCTGGAGCACGTGCTACAGGTGGGTGCTGCTATGGTGACCAGCGAGCTGAGATAAGGGGGACTTTACCTAGCAGGGTCTTATAGATGACCTGGAGCCAGTCGGTTTGGCAACGAGTATGAAGCGAGGGCCAGCCAACGAGTGCGTACAGGTCGCGGTGGTGGGTAGTATATGGGGCTTTGGTGACAAAATGGATGGCACTGTAATAGACTGCATCCAATTTATTGAGTAGGGTATTGGAGGCTATTTTGTAAATGACATCGCCGAAGTCGAGGATAGGTAGGATGGTCAGTTTTACAAGGGTATGTTTGGCAGCATGAGTGAAGAATGCTTTGTTGCGAAATAGGAAGCCAATTCTAGATTTAACTTTGGATTGGAGATGTTTGATGTGAGTCTGGAAGGAGAGTTTACAGTCTAACCAGACACCTAGGTATTTGTAGTTGTCCACATATTCTAAGTCAGAACCGTCCAGAGTAGTGGTGTTGGACGGGCGGGCAGGTGCAGGCAGCGATCGGTTGAAGAGCATGCATTTAGTTTTACTTGTATTTAAGAGCAATTATAGGCCACGGAAGGAGAATTGTATGGCATTGAAGTTCGTCTGGAGGGTTGTTAACACAGTGTCCAAAGAAGGGCCAGAAGTATACAGAATGGTGTCGTCTGCATAGAGGTGGATCAGAGACTCACCAGCAGCAAGAGCGACATCATTGATGTATACAGAGAAGAGAGTCGGTCCAAGAATTGAACCCTGTGGCACCCCCATAGAGACTGCCAGAGGCCCGGACAACAGGCCCTCCGATTTGACACACTGAACTCTATCAGATAAGTAGTTGGTGAACCAGGCGAGGCAATCATTTGAGAAACCAAGGCTATCGAGTCTGCCGATGAGGATGTGGTGATTGACAGAGTCGAAAGCCTTGGCCAGGTCGATGAACACGGCTCCACAGTATTGTTTCTTATCGATGGCGGTTAATATATCGTTAAGGACCTTGAGAGTGGCTGAGGTGCACCCATGACCAGCTCTGAACCCAGATTGCATAGCGGAGAAGGTATGGTGGGATTCGAAATGGTCGGTAATCTGTTTGTTGACTTGGCTTTTGAAGACCTTAGAAAGGCAGGGTAGGATAGATATAGGTCTGTAGCAGTTTGGGTCAAGAGTGTCCCCCCCTTTGAATAGGGGGATGACCGCAGCTGCTTTCCAATCTTTGGGAATCTCAGACACTCTTTCTCACGAAAGAGAGAGGTTGAACAGTCTAGTAATAGGGGTTGCAACAATTTCGGCAGATAATTTAAGAAAGAAAGGGTCCAGATTGTCTAGCCTGGCTTATTTGTAGGGGTCCAGATTTTGCAGCTCTTTCAGAACATCAGCTGACTGGATTTGAGAGAAGGAGAAATGGGGAACGCTTGGGCGAGTTGCTGTGGGGGGTGCAGTGCTGTTGACCGGGTTAGGGGTAGCCAGGTGGAAAGCATGGCCAGCCATGGAAAAATGCTTATTGAAATTCTCAATTATAGTGGATTTATTGGTGGTGACAGTGTTTCCTATCCTCAGTGCAGTGGGCAGCTGGGAGGAGGTGTTCTTATTCTCCATGGACTATACAGTGTCCCAGAAGTTTTTTGAGTTTGTGTTGCAGGAAGCAAATTTCTGCTTGAAAAAGCTAGCCTTGGCTTTTCTAACTGCCTGTGTATATTGGTTTCTAGCTTCCCTGAAAAGTTGCATATCATGGGGGCTGTTCGATGCTAATGCAGAACGCCATAGGATGTTTTTGTGTTGGTTAATGGCATTCAGGTCTTGAGAGAACCAAGGGCTAAATCTGTTCCTGGTTCTAAATTTCTTGAATGGGGCATGCTTATTTAAGATGGTGAGGAAGGCATTTAAAAAAAATAACCAGGCATCCTCTACTGATGGGATGAGATCAATATCCTTCCAGGATACCCCGGCCAGGTCGATTAGAAAGGCCTGCTCGCTCTAGTGTTCCAGTGTTTCAGGTTTGACAGTGATGAATGGAGGTCGTTTGACCGCTGACCCATTACGGATGCAGGCAATGAGGCAGTGATCGCTGAGATCTTGGTTGAAAACAGCAGAGGAGTATTTAGAGGGCAAGTTGGTTCGGATGATATCTATGAGGGTGCCCGTGTTTACGGCTTTGTGGTGGTACCTGGTAGGTTCATTGATAATTTGTGTGAGATTGAGGGCATCAAGCTTCGATTGTAGGATGGCTGGGGTGTTAAGCATGTTCCAGTTTGAATGAATGGATGAATGGATTCGGTTCAGTTAGTGGTCTTGATGAGAACTTCCCAGCATACTAGTTTATGCTGGCCACAACAGCAGTATGGCGCTAGTTAAAACTTGTAAAAGAAAGTGATGTTTATTTCGATGGTCGAGGGAGAAATAATTTGTCGGATGTCACCATGGCATGCCAATTAGCTAACATAATGACAAGAAGTTGCGAATGACCAGTGCAACAGTGTTCTATTGAGGCGCTTGCTAGCATCTTTTCTCCGGGCAACAGGTCTCCCGGAGCAATGCAATATGGTTGGGCTTAGAGGCTAGTGCTTGCCGACGTGTGCTGCTTCCCACTGGCCAGCAGTTGCCTCCCACCAGGTAGCAGCATAACATGTCACTGGCGGTAGCTAAATTGGGCAATTTATTCCATCCCACTTGATTTTATTTAGAGTAGGATAACATCCTACACGAGAGTTAACTTGTAATATTGGTATTTGATACTAGTCACCATGTGGATGTCAAAGTGATACAGTCTACTGCTCAATGGGGAGAGTTTGCACTGCAAGCTGGTAACACAACAACACAGGGCACAGTGTCCCTTCGATCCTGCTTGCCGCAGTAAGGAAAGGGAAGTAGCTAGATAGTGTAGCCAACATCAGGCCAGGGTGAAGGCTAAAGCACATTTATTGTAGTGATTTTCAACGAAAACTTACAACTACGGCATTAACGTCTACATAAAAAAACTATTCTAAGCACGCTCCCAAGTTCCAACTTTGGCAGGCAAGCAACTTCTTTTTAGCAACATCTATCAACTAGCAAGCTGGGAAGGGCTCAATAGGATGACTTACTGAACCGAATCTGTTTGTCTCCACTCTACTTTTGCTGCACCAAATATCTAATACATTTGGGCACTAGGCATGTCCGTATAGCCTCTCCCGGGTTCCGAAGGTCCCGTGTTCAATTCCAGTTGTAGAGACAAATTTTGACTTTATTTTTACCTTAACCCTTAACGTAACCATTTGGAATGAATGCCTAAACTTAAAGATGCACTACGCAGAAATTGCCTAATTTCAGTTTATGTGACAAACAAGCAAGTATAGTGTAGGTGATCATTGTACCATCTAAACCGTTGTTAATATATGTTCCATAACCAAAAATATTGTATTTTCAAATGCTTGAAGCTGGTGTACAAAACCGAAAGAAAAAGATACAAAAATTAAACTTTAAAACAGGAAGCATAGAAATAGTGCACATAGAACATATCTACAGCTTCTTAGCCAGGTAGGCTTGCAATGAGAATTACATATCTATAACTCACATTTCTAAGTGAATTTTGTCAAGTCGCCCAAAAAGTTACACATTGGAGCTTTAATGTTTTAACTCTATCCAAAACCTTAACCCTTAATTTAAAAAATGTGAGGTTTGAAGTAGGGCTGATTCGGTGACCATATTACCGCCACACCGGCGGACACGAGTCATGAAGGCAGTCAAATTCCACGTCACCGTTGAGTCACGGTAATTAGGCTTCTCCAAGCTCTGATGCTGCTGATGGTCATTAGTAGCCTACCAAACTTGCTAACTGCCTGGTACTGCCTGGTACTCAGCACTCTATTGCCCCTGTAATCACGCTGACATCAATGCAAATGTCATCAAAAATTGAATCAAACACTTCATGAGAGCCCATGAGCTCATGTTACTATCTATAGGCGATGCAATTGCGTGAGAAAACAGTGACGGCCTCTATTAAAAAGAGGATCCAATCAGCTTTCTATAGGCCTACTATATTTATTTCTCAACTTTCCTAATACTAAGCACATTGCTTATCTTTACAACAAGAGTATAGCCTACCTGGCTGGCATGAAAATGAATCACGGGAAAAGCGTCCTCCATTCGCTATTTAAGTGCATAGATGACATGTATTTTTTCCCCTTCCCCTGTTTGGAGACAGGTGCATGATAATGGTCCATTCTAAATCAAAACAAATTTCACACATATATTATTTAGTATACGTAAAGACAAGATTAAATCAAGAATAGTCTGATGGGTGACAATATTAGCCTATCACTTGTGAATTACATATTATCACTTGTGAATGATGCCCAGCGTAAGGCAAGAAACAATGCCTTTTTTTGCAACTTTTTCAAATCATAGTTGCACACCTCATGTAGCCTATCCTATAGGCCTATACAGTGGTATAAAGTACTTGTGTAAAAATACTTTAAAGTAGTACTGACGTAGTTTTTTTGGGTATCTCTACTTTACTTTACTATTTAAATGTTTGACTACTTTTACTTTTACTTCACTACATTCCTAAAGAAAATAATGTACTTTTTACACCATACATTTTCCTTGACACCCAAAAGTTCTCGTTACATTTACAATGCTTAGCAGGACAGAAAAATTGTCCAATTCATACACTTATCAAGAGAACATCCCTGTTCATCCCTTTTATTTCTTATCTGTCAGACTTCCCAAACACAAATGCATGGTTTGTAAATTATGCCTGAGTGTTGGAGTGTGCCCCTGGCTATCCGTAAATAAATATAAAACTAGAAAATAGTGCCTTCTGGTTTGCTTAATATAAGGAATGTGAAATGATTTATACTTTTACTTTGATACTAAAGTATATTTTGGCAATTACATTCACTTTTGATACTTAAGTATATTTAAAACCAAATACTTTAAGACTTTTAATCAAGCAGTGTTTTACTGGTTGACTTTCACTTTTACTTTAGTCATTTTCTAATGAGGTATCTTTACTTTTACTCAAGTATGACAATTGGGTACTTTTTCCACCACTGGGCCTATATGTTTTGATAAGACTGTATCACAACTAAAGTGGCCAAATAACTTCTTAAAATTAAACACATTAATCCACTTTACAATGAGTTTAGAGCATACCTGGCATACATAAGTAGCGCGTGAGTTTCAAGTTTGGGGAAGATACTTTTCACCATAAAAATGCACCTTTATAATCAAAGCATTACATGCATAATCTCACTTTTGATAATGGTGTTTTCCCGCTAATGGAACATTCACGCTTATCACCTACTGCCATGTGTGCATTGCTGCGCTTATAATGTGAAGAAATAGCCTAATAGTTAACGAGATGTCAAGCTAAATGTTCTGATCTGTTGCGTCAGCCACATTGCTGTCACGATCGTTGTAACGTGGAAGAGAGGAGGACCAAGGCGCAGCGTGATAACAATACATCTTCTCTTTTTTTGAAGACGAAAACGAAACGAACACTGACAAACTATACAAAACAACAAACGACCGTGAAGCTATAAAACGAAAGTGCAGACACAAGCAACTAACGTAAAGACATAGACAATCACCCATGAACTACCTAATGAATATGGCTGCCTAAATATGGTTCCCAATCAGAGACAACGATAACTGCCTGGTACTGCCTGGTTCTCAATCTCTCTAATTGAGAACCAATCTAGGCAACCATAGACATACATACACCTAGACTGAACACTGCCCCATAAACATACAAAACCCTAGGCAATACAAAACACATACATCCCCCATGTCACACCCTGACCTAACTAAAATAATAAAGAAAACAAAGATAACTAAGGCCAGGGTGTGACAATTGCATTAAAAAAAAGTATGCTAGTGGTTGCATTCATTTAGGATCTATTGCATCCCACAACTGTACCAGACTATGTTTAGAATATTTATTTCTGGCACAGAATAGAATAGGTAAACTTTTGTACTTTGGGGGATAGTAGATTGACATAGGCTAGCGCTTTTGCTGTTTGTTAGGCCAACTCATCTTGTTGGCTGACGAAAAGTAAATGTGGACAGTTCTTCCAATATCTTCAATATGCGCCTCGGAATTGGATAAGCACGCACCCAGTTGCGTCCCCGATGTGTCTATCTTCACTTGTAGCCTGTGAGAAAGACCCGATCACGTGATGGAGAGCCATGTGAGTGAGAAGTGATTCGGGGCACTTAGCACTCAGGGAGAAGGCAACAACTGGCCGCAAAAGTCATTAACTTTTTTTAGGGTGCATTATGGCCACACAAAGGGGATGCCGTCGTGAAATTAGAGGCATTATCAAGTGCTTGTCAACTTGTGAATGAGAGACTGATGAAGTGTGTACAGCCTGCGCAAAAAACAAAGCAGAGCTCATGCCTTTCAAGCGACTTTTTTCAAATCATCATTAGAGTTGTGTCATTCAGCCTAAAGTTACATTAATAACTATAAATTAAACATATAGGAGTACCTATTTCTTTGCTACCGCTCAACACGCATGCAATAGACGCATGCACGCACTCCCTCAAACAGTTTGGAGAAAATATCCTTTCTATTTTATTCAGCTTAATTCAATTGTATTCTTCAGACTATAAAACAATATAAAATAATGCCCCATAATTCTAACCAAATCTTGTCTGCTAAATGAACTAGTGTAGCCCACAGCCACATGGCATAGCCAGATTAGGACCTAACATAAGGACAACTGAGAGTATGCTAATTTGTTCCTCTGAAATAAATTACATTTTCTTTATATCATATTTCTTTAGACCTGTCTAAAATAAATAATAGATTTCTTGTGAATGTGTTGGCTATATTACGTGGATTTATTAGCCTTTTTAAAATGTAGATGTTCCAAAGGTCTGCATCTGTGGCTTGTAGGCTATGTGTGGAAACTAGGAGATGCTAAATGTGTTTATTACCGTGAGATCGACAGTTATTTGCTTGACAACCACCGGGTGACGAAATTTTGTGACCACACAGCCCTAGTTTGGAGCAACGGACAACGGAACTATGCTGAGCAAAAAGTTCTACAGCTGCACCATCGAGAGCATCTTGACTGGCTGCATCACCGCTTGATATGGCAAATGCACCACCCTCGACTGCAAAGCACTACAGAGGATGGTACGGACAGCTCAGTACCGAGGTCCCTGCCATCCAGCACCTCTATATCAGGCAAACGTAAGACTGCTAAATAGTTAGTTAATGGTTCCTCTGCACTGACCCTGTCTTGCACTGACTCTATGCACACTCACAAGACAAAATATACACACTATATACACACTCACACATATACCATACGGACCCACTCACACAAAACCCACACACATTCACTACTGTACATACGCACATAACACACAAATGCATACAGACACAACAAAAACACACAACACACAACAACCTCTCCCACAATGTGATCAAGACAAAGGAGATGATCGTGGACTACAGGAAAAGGAGGGCAGAGCACGCCCACATTCTCATCGACGGGGCTGTACTGGAGCAGGTTGAGAGCTTCAAGTTCCTTCCTGCCCACATCACCAACAAACTATCGTGGTCTAAACACACCAAGATAGTTGTGAAGAGGGCACAACAACACCTATTCCCCCTCAGGAGACTGAAAAGATTTGGCATGGGTCCTCAGACCATCAAAAAGTTCTACAGCTGCACCATCGAGAACCTCCTGACTGGTTGCATCACCATCTGGTATGACAACTGCTCGGCCTCCCGTACGGCCCAGTACATCACTGGGGCCAAGCTTCCTGCCATCCAGGACTTCTATACCAGGCGGTTTCAGAGGAAGGCCCTAAAAATTGCCAAAGACTCCAGCCACCCTAGTCATAGACTGTTCTCTCTGCTACGACATGGCAATCGGTACCGGAGTGCCAAGTCTAGGTCCAAAACGCTTCTGAACAGCTTCTACCCCCAAGCCATAAGACTGCTAAACAGCTAATTAAATGGCTACCTGGACTATTTGCATTGACCTCCCCCCCTTTTTTTTATGCTGCTGCTACTTGCTGTTTATTATCTATTATCTATGCATAGTCACTTTACCCCTACCTACATGTACTTATTACCTCAATTACCTCGACTAACCTGTACCCCCGCACATTGACTCAGTACCGGTACCCCCTGTATATAGACTCGTTATTGTTATTTTATTGTTGCTCTTTCATTTTTTACTTTAGTTTATTTAGTAAATATTTGTTCTTAATTCTTGTTTTTCTTAAAACTGCATTGTTGGTTAAGGGCTTGTAAGTAAGCATTTCAAAGTAAGGTCTAATCTTGTTGTATTCAGCGCATGTGACAAATACAATTTGATTTGATTTGACATACTCATCATATGCTGTTGCTACTCTGTTCTTTATTTTAGTCTTATTATTATCTATCCTGATGCCTAATCACGTTACCCTGCCTTCATGTACATATCTACCTCAAATACCTCATTCCCCTCCCTGCACATTGATCTGGTACTGGTACTCCCTGTATATAGCTTCATTCTTGTATATTTCATTCCTCTTGTCTTACTATTTTTATTTTTACTATTATTTTTTAATTCTGTATCACTGGGCTCGTAAGCAAGCATTTCACTGTTAAGTCTACACCCGTTGTATTCGGCAGATGTGACAAATACAATTTGATTTGATTTACTTGATTTGAGCATTAGGAGCAACCCAGGGCGTCAAAAACACTTCAAAATTTGACCTTTGGAGCATCTTCAAAATTTGTGTCTGAATCTGAAGTCAAATTGGTAAAACCGTGAGCTCTTGTTGCATTTTTCACACTCAACCACTTGATCATTCCTTCAATCCCCTGTACTGTATACAGCAACACTATTTACATATTTTCCAACTCGCATGGCAAAGTATGTTCTCTTTCCAAAAAATCCTTTAGCAGATGTTAATTCAATAATGTGTTTGAGAGGAATCCAGGAAATGAGTGAGAAAGAGAGAGAGCGACGGAGACAGAGATAGAGAGCGAGAGAGAGAAAGAGAGAGCGAGAGAGGCGTAAACAGCTCCTAACTGGCACTAGCTCAGCACTTAAGATAATGATGCTCTTTGAGAGGAGGAGAGAGGTGTACATGTGACTCTCCATCAGGGAGAGAGTTTTCATTTGAACAGTTTCTCTCTTTGCAGGCCTTTCATGGCCTCTCTCTGGTGCAACTTCCCACAGTGACATGCTAATGAAATGGATGAAGGCATTTGACCGATTAGCTCTTACACCTTTCAGCACATCTCAGCCAAGACAAGTGCCAAGCATTAAACAGTCAGCCTCTGATGCATTTAATGCACCTTCAGTGCATGTGGTCAAGCAAGTGTGTGTGCTTGCACTTAGTTGTGCATTGTTCTCAGGCAAGGCGCACAATTCTGTTGGCAAGGATAGCTCTGCAGGTGCGCATTGATATGACCACATCTACCAGTGTGTGTGTGTGTGCGTGTGTGTGTGTGTGTGTGTGTGTGTGTGCGTGTGTGTGTGTGTGTGTGTGTGTGTGTGTGTGTGTGTGTGTGTGTGTGTGTGTGTGTGTGTGTGTGTGTGTGTGTGTGTGTGTGTGTGTGTGTGTGTGTGCGCATGTGTTTGTGCATGGCATGCTCTATATGCTCTCACCGTCTGCCACCTCTAGCTGAGCCTTGGCCAGGATGCTGCCGGCCACAGTGAGGGCCTGGCAGGTGTAGTAGCCTGCATCAGAGCGCTGTACGGAGGAGATGGTCAGCTCTCCACTCACTGCCACTGACACACGGCTGTCTCCCTGCGCTGGCTGGCTGGGGAACAGCAGATCCTGGTGAGATAACATAGATTCATTATGAAAAACAGCATGGTGTTTTGTCCTGTGCTCCATAGAAAACATGGCGAGATTCAATGTAGGCCTAAATGTTGCCGTTGATAGTATGAGTAAATAGTAAATCATAACTGTACTGTGCAGTTATGAGTCATAATTGCTGTCAGTGACAACCTTGGCAATACAATGTTATATAACAGTATAGTCCCAATCACCGTACATGTGCAAGGCAAGATCAGGCTGCATTAACTAAAAAGCAACAACAGGTCAAACCAATCATCTGAAACCTTGCTCTATTTTACTCAATTTCCATTCTCAGTGTGTGTTCATTACTGACTAGGATGTTATGTCCTTAGTCCTCCTATTCACTCACTTGTCCTAGAAATGTGTGTGTAATTCAGTAGTAAGGGTTTGTGGTCCTCTATCTGCTCGGAGTGGTCGGTAATTTACACTGTGGGTGAGACGCAGTCAGCCCTGCCAGTGATGATGCCCTGCACTACGGGTCTTGAAGTTAAGTGAGTCCTCACGGCCGCCCACACATAGCCTTGACGTCTCTACCTCTTTCGCTTCAATTAGATTTTTTTCCCATTCCGCTACATGAGAGCAGACAAACGGAGGGGAAGGGAAGGACATTAGCCTGATCCCATTATGCCTAACAACAAATGTAGCAAATTAATGTAATTTTTTGTGAAATAAATTGCTGGTCAGAGCCCTGCAGAGTGGACTGATGATTGATGACCACTTCATTATGTAACTGTCACCGTGCTCGGGAATTCGGAGTGCCCTCTCTCGTTCCACGGCTCTATCCACTGTCGAATCAGGACCCAACCTTCATGTCTCAATTAGGTAAACAAGGATATTTTTTTTTTGTTTATGTGCATTGGAGGAGGCCAACACACTAAGGGGAACTCTCATGTATAAAACAGACATTCAACACACGTTATTCAAACAAGTGTTTCTTACCTGGCTGCCCTCTCGTTGCCAAAACACAGTGGGTTGGGGGTTGCCCTTGGTCTCACAGGGGAAGGTGGCTGTGCGCCCTTCAGCCACGATCTGGTCCCGGGGTCGCACCACAAACAGGGGAGCCTCTGAAGGTCAAAGGTCAGAGATGTGAAACTGTCACCACAGCACAGCAGGAACACATTTAGAGAAAATTATGTTCATGTACACAAACTAAGCAAAGAGCGCTACAGGTTTCAGCTACAAGCTACAGGCTGCAGGGAACATGCAACAGGTGATTGTCTAGTAGTCTCTCTTAAGAGCCATTACTACAGGTAACAGACCACAGAAGCCATAGATCCAGTTGGCCGCAAACCTGCATGAATGAGACCAACTCATGAGCACGGCTGCTTTAACACACATTCTCCCCTTCTAGTCTCTACATCAGAACTACTGCATATCAACTACTATGTCTTGATACTGTTGGAGAAACAAAGGGTTTTCAACTAACTTTACAACACACAACTAAAAGGAGGGCAGGGTTGGGTGGTTCAAACTAAGGAACTAAATGTGCATGTATTAGTACTGTATGTTAAATAATCAGGTGTGAATGTGTGTTTTGTGTTTATGGGTGTGTATGTATGCAAGTGTAGGAACATTTACTGAGCCCTTTAAAGCATGAGCCTTTGCGTGTGTGTGTGTGTGTGTGTGTGCATGTGTGTATCGTTGTGTGACAGAGAGAGAGAGAGAGAGAGAGAGAGAGAGAGAGAGAGAGAGAGAGAGAGAGAGAGAGAGAGAGTAATACATGCACAATGGGATCAGGTCTTACTTACCAACAGGGCGAGCTGGTGAAAGAACAATGGTGTGGATGGGTGAGGACAAAACACAAGACCGAGAGGAGAGGAGGAGAGGAGGAGAGGAGAGGGAAAGAAAAATAAATGAAAATCAGAAATGAATGACATATGGTGTTGGGTACAAAAGTCTAGCAGGTACGGATGAGGAGAGTGGGGCTCAGTCACCATGGCAGGTGATGGCATGGGGCTTAGGTAAAGGAAATAAACCTGGCATAATCTTGGGTTGGAAGGGTTTTATAGTAATACAATGTTCACATTGTCTTATGCACAGTCACAGATGTGGAAACATCATAGCATCACCACTGACGCACTGTGTGCTTATGTACAAACAAACAAAGGCAAAATTAGAACGCTGAGTTTCGCCTGCCCTTACCCTCTTCAACTCAAATACCCTTAAAATACCCTACCAGAGTCTCACTGCACCAGTTCTATTAGCATCCCAGTGGAGAGAGGGATGCAGGGTGTGTAGCACAATTGGTTCTGGTTAAGTTGCTCATCTTTCTGTGGAGGCTGGAGGTCCTGGTGTAATCATTCACTGGGAGCCCTGGGAGAGAGAGGGACTGAGCCCAGCTCCAGGCTCACATCAGGGGGGCAATAACACTCGCACAGACTCACCCTGCTGAGACTATTACCACAGCTCCAGGAACAGGACTGGTGTTTGTCTGTCTCCTACAGTAGCATATACTCACCCCTGATGGTGAGGGTAGCCGAGACCTCCACTTTGCCCACACGGTTCTCAGCCACACAGGTGAAGGTGCCCTGGTCGCCAGCTGATGCCTTCTTGATCCTCAGGAGGAAATCCTCCTTCTCATAACGGATGTCATATCTGAGGAAGGAGGAGAGGAGAGGTTGACATTAAACAAGTCAAGAGTGAGAGTGAGAGAGTGAGAGAGTGAGAGAGTGAGAGAGTGAGAGAGTGAAAGAGTGAAAGAGTGAAAGAAAGAAAGAAAGAGAAAGAGAGAGGCTGTCTAATCCCAGAGCCGGCAAGGTGGAAAAATCTTCCCTTCTGCCCTTAAGCGAGGCAGTTAACCCCCACAACAACTGCTCCCCGGGAGCCGATGAGGCGGAAGTCGATTAAGGCAGCCAGAGCAGGGCTAACAGTTCATCACTTAGAGAAACACCAGTCCTAACAGAGCAGGGCTAACAGTTCATCACTCAGAGAAACACTGGTCTTAACAGAGCAGGGCTAACAGTCCATCACTTAGAGAAACACCAGTCCTTACAGAGCAGGGCTAACAGTGCATCACTTAGAGAAACACCGGTCCTAACAGAGCAGGGCTAACAGTTCATCACTCAGAGAAACACCTGTCCTAACAGAGCAGGGCTAACAGTCCATCACTCAGAGAAACACCAGTCCTAACAGAGCAGGGCTAACAGTTCATCACTCAGAGAAACACCTGTCCTAACAGAGCAGGGCTAACAGTCCATCACTCAGAGAAACACCAGTCCTAACAGAGCAGGACTAACAGTCCATCACACAGAGAAACACCAGTTCTAACAGAGCAGGGCTAACAGTTTATCACTCAGAGAAACACCTGTCCTAACAGAGCAGGACTAACAGTCCATCACTCAGAGAAACACCTGTCCTAACAGAGCAGGACTAACAGTCCATCACTCAGAGAAACACCAGTCCTAACAGAGCAGGTCTAACAGTCCATCACTCAGAGAAACACCTGTCCTAACAGAACAGGGCTAACAGTCCATCACTCAGAGAAACACCAGTCCTAACAGAGCAGGTCTACCAGTCCATCACTCAAGGGCAGAGGGTTTGACATGGCTACAGAGCATGGAACATTATGGAGCTGGACTCTCCCCTCTAAGGGGCCTCCTCTGGTCTCTGAAGCAGACAGACCAGCAGACGGTAATCTGTCCAGTCTTCCATAACGTCTGGACATGTGAGACGAGCAGAGCACTGAAACAGAATGAGGGGGGTGGGGCCACAGATACAAGAGGTGAGAAAAGTGAGGGGGAGAATATCGATAGAGCTTTCTGTCCGTTCGGACAGTTGGTATGTCTGTCTGAAACTTGTGAAGACTCCAGTCACGTCACGTCTCTGACCCACATACACACATCCCTGGAGGGCTGGTCTGGGAGGGATGGGGAAAGAGAGGGCGGGAAGGAAGGAAGGAGAGAGAGAAAGAGAAAGAGAGAATGGCAGGTCTGAAAGTAGGGCATGTTTCTGGAATCAGGGGGAAGGATGGAGAAAGGAGTGAGCAGGGAGTAGACAGAGAGACAGCCAGACGGAAGTACAGCCAGACAGACACTACTTTATTCTACGCCAGTCTGAGAGAATGTTCCTCACGGCCACTTCCCGTCTCGGACACATGGTCCTGCTGAACACACAGACTGAAGCCAACACTATCTTAATTCTCTCCCACACCACTACTACTTCAGGGCACTTCCTTTAGAAATACACACTTCAATTATATCATGGACTGAAACATATATTTCCTCTCATACAGATCCCAATAGGGTCAAAGACGTTATATGGGATTTGACATTGGCGAACTGTGAAAGGGTTTTCAGTTACTGTGAAACAAGCCAGGCCAACAGAGTAAAGCCGGCTGCTGGGAGGGACAAAGAGTTATGGTAAATGTTGTTTTATGCTGTGGACCTAACCACATATTGACTCCATTGGCAGCGTAGTCCTCCTGCTGTGACACCAGGCTAAGGACTCTAACCTCAGACTACCCTGCATGTCCAAAGCCAGTTGTGTAAATGGATTATTGCTCTGGACAGTTGTCCTGATGGCACTTCAATTAGATAATGATACATAATAGTGGCCTAAATATATGGTATTGCTAGAGCTTAGGTCTGTGTAGAGTAGCTATATAAATAAAATGACTATTTCTATGAGTCTAGCTAGAACGGGTAGAATGCCTTCAGAAATAATTCATACCCCTTGATGTATTCTACATTTTGATGTGTTATAGAAATATCTAATTTACATAAGTATTCACAATCCTGAGTCAATACATCACCTTTGGCAGTGATTACTGTGAGTCACTAAGAGCTTTACACTCCTAGATAGTACAATATTTGCCCATTATTCTTTTTAAAATGATTCAAGCTCTGTCAATTTGGGTTGTTGATCATTACTAGACAGCCATTTTTAAGTCTTGCCATAGGTTTTCAAGTTGATTTAAGTCAAAACTGTAACTAGGCTCCTCAGGAACATTCAATGTCGTCTTGGTAAGCAACTCCAGTGTGCAATAGGCCTTGTGTTTCAGGTTATTGTTCTGCTGAAAGGTGAATTAATCTACCAGTGTCTGGTGGAAAGCACACTGAACCAGGTTTTCATCAGGTTTTCATCTAGGATTTAACCTGTGCTTAGAACTTCTTAAGGCTAGGGGGCAGTATTTTCGTTTTTGGCTAAAAAACGTACCCATTTGAAACTGCCTATTTCTCAGCCCCCAAAACTAGATTCGGGGGCTGATTACGATAGAAAATACTCTGAAGTTTCCAAAACTGTCAAAATTTTGTCTGTGAGTTAAACAGAACTGATATTGCAGGCTAAAACCTGAGGAAAATCCAATCAGGAAGTGCCCCTGTTTTTGAAACCTCTCTGTTACTATGCATCCCTATTGCCCATTTAAAGGGATATCAACCAGACTCCTTTTTCTATGGCTTCCCTAAGGTGTCAACAGCCTTTAGACATAGTTTCAGGCTTTTATTTTGAAGAATGAGCGTGAACGACCACATTGCGTAAGTGGATAGGTGGGGGCTCTCAGAGTGAGTTGTGCGCAAAAGAGAAAGGCAGCCATTGTTACTCCCGGTCCTAGTGAAAAGCCAACTGTCCCGGTTGATATATTATCGAATAGATATTTGAAAAACACCCTGAGGATGGATTATAAAAAACGTTTGACATGTTTCTGTGGACATTATGGATATAATTTGGAATTTTTGTCTGCGTTGTCGTGACCGCTCTTTCCGGTGGATTCCTGGGCATAACGCACCAAACTAACGGAGGTATTTGGATATAAAAAGTATCTTTATGGAACAAAAGGAACATTTGTTGTCTAACTGGGAGTCTCGTGAGTGAAAACATCCGAAGATCATCAAAGGTAAACGATTAATTTGATTGCTTTTCTGATTTTCGTGACCAAGTTACCTGATGCTAAGTGTAATTATTGTTTTGTCGAGCGATCGATAAACTTACACAAACGCTTGTATTGCTTTCGCTGTAAAGCATAATTTCAAAATCTGAGACGACAGGTGGATTAACAAAAGGCTAAGCTGTGTTTTGCAATATTGCACTTGTGATTTCATGAATATAAATATTTTCTAGTAATATTATTTACCTGTGGCGCTATGCTACGCTATGCTATTCAGCGTTGCTGATGACAATTATCCCGGATCCGGGATGGGTGGTTCAGAAAGGTTAGCTCCATTCCGTTAATTTTTATCCTGAAAAACTCACCAGGCCTTAACAATTACAAGCATACCCATAACATGATGCAGCCACCACTACAGTATGCTTGAAAATATGAAGAATGGTACTCAGTGATATGTTGTGTTGGATTTGACCCAAACATAATGCTTTGTATTCAGGACATAAAGTTCATTTATTTGCCACATTTTTGGCAGATTTACTTTAGTGCCTTATTGTAAAAAGGATGCATGTTTTGGAATATTTTTATTCTGTAAAGGCTTCCTTATTTTCACTCTGTCATTTAGGTTAGTATTGTGGAGTAACTACAACGCTGTTAATCCATCCTCAGTTTTCTACTATCACAGCCATTAAACTCTGTAACTGTTTTACAACCACCATTGGAATCATTTTGAAATCCCTGAGAGGTATCCTTCCAATCCAGCAATTGAGTTAGTAAGGACGCCTGTATAATTCTAGTGACTGGGTGTATTGATACACCATCCAAAGAGTAATTAATATGCTCACGCTGCTCACAGGGATATTCAATGTCTGCTTTTTTTTAACCTTTCTTCCAATAGGTCCCCTTTTTTGCGAGGCATTGGAAAACCTCCCTGGTCTTTGTGGTTGAATCTCTGTTTGAAATTCATTGCTCGACTGTGAGTCCATGAAACGTATTAATTGACTTGTTAAGCACATTTTTTACTCCTGAACTTATTTGGGCTTGCCATAACAAAGGAATTGAATACTTATTGACTCAAGACATTTCAGCTTTTCATTTTTAATTAACTTGTAAAAATGTCTAAAAACATTATTCCACTTTGACATTATGGGGTTTCGAATTCAGGCTGTAACATTATTTATTTAATAAGTCAAGTGGTGTGAATACTTTCTGAAGTGCATTCGGAAAGAATTCAGACCCCTTGACTTTTAACACATTTTGTTACGTTACAGCCTTATTCTAAAATGGATTAAATCGTTTTTTCCCCTTAACAATCTACACACAACACCCCATAATGAAAAAGTAAAAAATGTTCGTAAAAAATGCAATGTCACATTTACATAAGTATTCAGACACTTCACTCAGTACTTTGTTGAAGCACCTTTGGCAGCGATTACAGCCTTTAGTCCTCTTGGGTATGATTCTACAAGCTCGGCACACCTGTATTTGGGGAGTTTCTCCCAATCTTCTTTGCGGATCCTCTCAAGCTCTGTCAGGTTGGATGCTGAGCGTTGCTGCACAGCTATTTTCAGGTCTCTCCAGAGATGTTAGATCGGGTTTAAGTCCAGGCTCTGGCTGGGCCACTCAAGGAAATTCATAAAGTTGTCACTCCTGCATGGTCTTGGCTGTGTGCTTAGGGTCGTTGTCCTGTTGGAAGGTGAATATTCACCCCAGTCTGAGGTCCTGAGCACTCTGGAGCAGATTTTCATCAAGGATCTCTCTTTACTTTGCTCCGTTCATCTTTTCCTCTATCCTAACTAGTCTCCCAGTCACTGCCGCTGAAAAGCATCCCCACAGCCTGATGCTGCCAGCACCATGCTTCACCGTAGGGATGGTTCCAGGTTTCCTCCAGATGTGACGCTTGGCATTCAGGCCAAAGAGTTCAATCTTGGTTTCATCAGACCAGAGAAGCTTGTTTCTCATGGTCTGAGAGTCCTTTAGGTGCCTTTTGGCATACTGCAAGCGGGCTGTCATGTGCCTTTTTACTGAGGAGTGGCTTCTGTCTGGCCACTCCAACATAAAGGCCTGATTGGTGGAGTGCTGCAGGGATGGTTGTCCTTCTGGAAGGTTCTCCATTCTCCACATAGGAACTCTGGAGCTCTGTCAGAGTGACCATCGGGTTCTGGGTTGACTCCCTGACCAAGGCCTGTCTCCTTCATTTGCAAAGTTAGCCGGGTGGCCAGCTCCCGGCCAGCTCAAACTTCTTCCATTCAAGAATAATGGAGACCACTGTGTTCTTGGGGACCTTCAACGCTCCAGAAATGTTTTGGTACCCTTCCCCAGATCTGTGCCTCGACACAACCCTGTCTCAGAGCTCTACGGACAATTCCTTCGACCTTATGGCTTGGTTTTTGCTCTGACATGCACTGTCAACTGTGGGACCTTGTATAGAGAGGTGTGTGCCTTTCCAAATCATGTCCAGTCAATTGAATGTACCACATGTGGACTCTAAGCAAGTTGTAGAAACGTCTCAAGGATGATCAATGGAAACAGGACGCACCTGCACTCAATTTCGTGTCTCATAGCAAGGGGGCTGAATACTTATGTGAATCAGGTATTTCTGTTTATAATTTTTAATAACTGTAAAAACTTGGTCATTATGGTCATTTCCGAATGCACTGTATATCATCGAAAATCAAGAGCTTGAATACTAAAATATACATACAGAAACACAGACAAAAAGGAGGAAGTAGAGTAAAGAAATTGAATTGCGTGCATCATACACTATGTATACAAAAGTATGTGGACCCCCCCTCAAATTAGTGGATTTGGCTATTTCATTCGGCTATTTCAGCCACAATGTTGCTGACAGGTGTATACAATTGACCACACAACCATGCATACACAAACATTGGCAATAGAATGGGCTTACTGAAGAGCTCAGTGACTTTCAATGTACAGTCGTGGCCAAAAGTTTTGAGAATGACACAAATATACATTTTCACCTTGTTTGCTGCTTCATTGTCTTTAGATATTTTTGTCAGATGTTACTATGGAATACTGAATTATAATTACAAGCATTTCATAAGTGCCAAAGGCTTTTATTGACAATTACATGAAGTTGATGCAAAGAGTCAATATTTGCAGTATTGACCATTCTTTTTCAAGACCTCTGCAATCCACCCTGGCATGCTGTCAATTAACTTCTGGGCCACATCCTGACTGATGACAGCCCATTCTTGCATAATCAATGCTTGGAGTTTGTCAGAATTTGTGGGTTTTTGTTTGTCCACCCGTCTCTTGAGGATTGACCACAAATTCACAATGGGATTAAGGTCTGGGGAGTTTCCTGGCCATGGACCCAAAATATCGATGTTTTGTTCCCTGAGCCACTTAGTTATCACTTTTGCCTTATGGCAAGTTGCTACATCATGCTGGAAAGGCATTGTTCGTCACCACACTGTTCCTGGATGGTTGGGAGAAGTTTCTCTCGGAGGATGTGTTGGTACCATTCTTTATTCATGGCTGTGTTCTAAGGCAAAATTGTGAGTGAGCCCACTCCCTTGGCTGAGAAGCAACCCCACACATGAATGGTCTCAGGATGCTTTACTTTTGGCATGACACAGGACTGATGGTAGCGCTCACCTTGTCTTCTCAGGACAAGCTTTTTTCCGGATGCCCCAAACAATCGGAAAGGTGATTCATCAGAGAAAATGACTATACACCATTCCTCAGCAGTCCAATCCCTGTACCTGTTGCAGAATATCAGTCTCTCCCTGATGTTTTTCCTGGAGAGAAGTGGCTTCTTTGCTGCCCTTCTTGACACCAGGCCATCCTCCAAAAGTCTTCGCCTCACTGTGCGTGCAGATGCACTCACACCTGCCTGCTGCCATTCCTGAGCAAGCTCTGTACTGGTGGTGCCCCGATCCCGCAGCTGAATCAACTTTAGGAGAAGGTCCTGGTGCTTGCTGGACTTTCTTGGGCGCCCTGAAGCCTTCTTCATAATAATTGAACCGCTCTCCTTGAAGTTCTTGATGATCCGATAAATGGTTGATTTAGGTGCAATCTTACTGGCAGCAATATCCTTGCATGTGAAGCCCTTTTTGTGCAAAACAATGATGACGGCACTTCTTTCCTTGCAGGTAACCAAGGTTGACAGAGGAAGAACAATGATTCCAAGCACCACCCTCCTTTTGAAGCTTCCAGTCTGTTATTCAAACTCAATCAGCATGACAGAGTGATCTCCAGCCTTGGCCTCGTCAACACTCACACCTGTGTTAACGAGAGAATCACTGACATGATGTCAGCTGGTCCTTTTGTGGCAGGGCTGAAATGCAGTGGAAATGTTTTTTGGGGGATTCAGTTCATTTGCATGGCAAAGATGGACTTAATTCATTGCAATTCATCTGATCACTCTTCATAACATTCTGGAGTATATGCAAATTGCCATCATACAAACTGAGGCAGCAGACTTTGTGAAAATGTATATTTGTGTCATTCTCAAAACTTTTGGCCATGACTGTAGTACCGTCATAGGATGCTACCTTTCCACTAAGTCACTTCATCAAATTTCTGCCCTGCTAGGCTTGCTCCGGTCAACTGTAAGCGCTGTTAGTGTGAAGTGGAATTGTCTAGGAGCAACAACAGCTCAGACGCAAAGTGGTAGGACACACAAGCTCACAGAACGGGACCGCCGAGTGCTGAAGCACTTACAGCGTAAAGATTGTCTGTCCTCGGTTCCCATACTCACTACCGAGTTCCAAACTGCCTCTGGAAGCAACGTCAGCACAAGAACTGATCGCCGGGAGCTTCATGGAATGGATTTCCATGGCCGAGCAGCCGCACACAAGCCTAAGATCACCATGCGCAATGCCAAGCATCGTCTGGAGTGGTGTAAAGCTCACCGCCATTGAAATCTGGAGCAGTGGAAAGACGTTTTCTGGAGTGATGAATCACGCTTCACCATCTGGCAGTCCGATGTGCGAATCTGGGTTTGTCGGATGCCAGGAGAACGCTACCTGTCTGAATGCATAGTGCCAACTGTCAAAGTTTGGTGGAGGAGTAGTAATGGTCTGGGGCTGTTTTTCATGGTTATGGCTAGGCCTCTTAGTTCCATTGAGGGGGAAAATTAACGCTACTGCATACAATTACATTCTAGACGATTCTGTGCTTTCAACTTTGTAGCAACAGTTTGGGGAAGACCCTTTCCTGTTTCAGCATGACAATGCCCCCTTGCACAAAGCGAGGTCCATACAGAAATTGTTTGTCAAGAGTAGTGTGTAAGAACTTGACTGGCCTGCACAGATCCCTGACCTCACCCCCGAACACCTTTGGGATGAATTTGAATGCCAACTGCGGGCCAGGCAATAATAATCGTCCAACATCAGTGCCCAACCTGACTCTTGTGGCTGAATGAAACCAAGTCCCCTCAACAATGTTCCAACATCTAATGGAAAACCTTCGCAGAAGAGTGGAGTCTGTTATAGCAGAAAAGGGGGGACCAAGTCCATGTTAATGCCCATGATTTTGGAAAGAGAAGTTCGACAAGCAGGTGTCCACATGTTTTTGGTTGTGGTGTATATATTGTACATGCAGTCATGCACAGGTAAATGGCAATATATGCTATACTAATGCACTCACACTCACAGACAACATACACAAGAGCATGAAGACATACCAAATCTAATCTGTACCTCAGGGTAGCATGCGTATGTTAAGTAGCATATTACATTTAATCTGGGCTTAAGAACAGGACTCCGTGGGCTTTGAGAAACAATGTTAGGCGCCGTGATCAAAGCAACGCTGTAGTAAAATGTCAGGTGTTTACCTGCTCCAGCTTCAGCCTGGGACTCATTAGTCCTGCCTCACAATCCATATATCAACACGTTTCAACCATGGCCACAACAGGAATCATAAAAGACAAGAACGCACACACAGCCACTTAGGGCACATAGGCACACCCACACTCACAAGCATGCACACACACACATACGCACAGGGGTGGAAAAAGAACCCAATGTTCATACTTGAGTCAAAGTAAAGATACCTTCATAGAAAATGACTCAAGTAAAAGTGAAAGTCACCCAGTAAAATACTACTTGAGTAAAAGTCTAAAAGTATTTGGTTTTAAATATCCTTAAGTATCAAAAGTACATGTAATTGCTAAAATATACATAAGTATCAAAAGTAAAAGTACAAGTAGAAATCATTTCAAATTCCTTATATTGAGCAAGGCAGACGGCCACATTTTCCAGTTTTTATTTATTTATTTATGGATAGCCAGGGGCTCAATCCAACACTCAGACATCATTTACAAACTAAGCATTTATGTTTAGTGAGTCTGCCAGATCAGAGGCAGTAGGGATGACCAGGGATGTTCTGCATACGCACATGCACAAACATATGCACACACACACTTTCTCTCCTCACCTGCCGCGGGGTATATCCACATTATCCTTTCTCCAGCGTAGAGAGGGAGGTGGGTCTCCCTGCACCTGACACCTGAGCTCCACACTCTCCTCCACCAGGACCACCTGGTTCACCGGCCGACGCACAAAAGTGGGTCTCTCTGGAAAACCACGAAACACATAGACAGACAAGACAGTAGTCTATAAGCTTTCTAAGCAAGGTTTTAAAACATAAACAGATAGCATGTAGCCACTGCAGCCATTACAGGTAAGCACAGAGAGAAGTGTCTGTCCAGTATCTGTCCTTACCGAACACAGAGAGCTGAGCCGTCTCACTGTCTCTCTCCCCCACCATGTTGGTGGCCACACACACGTACATCCCTGCATCACTCTTCCTGGTTTTGGAGATGGTCAACTTCCCTCCACGAATCTGACAGTCAGACAACAGAGATGCCTCAACAAAGTCTACATCAGACAATCTGGGATGGGGGGTCATTTAATCTGTATATTTTAGCTATCCATAATGAGAGCAGACACAATGGACCGGGTCCTCGGGACGTAGTACTCACAGTGATCCTGTCATCTTTGAGGTCCAGACGGGCCTTGTCTTTCCTCCAGAAGGTGGTAGGCTCAGGGTGCCCACGAGGAGGCTGGCACTCCAGGGTGGCAGGTTCCTCCACTGCCACCACCAAGTCCTGGGGGTTCTGTCTGAAGTCATCACGCAACACTGGGAGAAATAGAGAGAGAGAGGGGGGGGGCGGGGTAAGGGTCTTTCTAAGCAAGGTTTTTAGTTGGTTCATCCCACAACATTTGTGGACATAATCCACAGTTCTTCTACTTTGAGGATAAACCAAACAAATGCATGGACTGCACACTGTAAAATGACAAGTAAATACAGTACGGTGTAGAAATTAGATCCATTCTGTCTGTCAGTAATAGAGTCCAGGTACGGCAGATAGAGTATATTGTGGTGCGAATAACTGGAGGAGAGCCAGAGCCCAGAGCAGATCTCTAGTCAAACAGGAACTCTGCCAGAGCCCAGAGGCTGCACTGTCAATCACAGTCAGCTGTGGAAGACGAGCTCATGGGTGTCTCAGTCACACAGGCCTAGCCAGGTCTATAGAGCTATATGGCTGGGTGGGTTCTGCCCATAGAATTAGGAATTATATTTATTTTTTGTATTTTTTACTTACTTACTTAGTAATTTAATAGGATCTCTATGGTTCTGTCACTGTCACACATCTCTCCTCTCCTCACTCAGACAAGCCCTTCTTCCTCCTCTTCCTCCCACCCCAGTCACTCCTGCTGTGCCACATCAAACATGGCACCTCCAAAAAGCGTTGAGCGAGATATTCCATATGGAAAGTGGATACAACACAACTCACAAGCTGTATAAGCCACATATGCCCACATTCCAGCTGTATTTGTTTCCCAACAGTGATGACAAAAAGAAAACTCACAATGGTGGGAGAGCACACATTTTGATCAGCAATAAGTGAATTTAGATGCAATAATGCACACCTCTGAGAGGGTAGCAACCCAACACAATGAGATGCCCTCACAGATGCCCTCTGTTCATGGCCAATCATGCTGGTGTGTGTTCTGATTTGAAGACATTGAAAGTCAAGCCCCCTCCCTGCAGTAGAAGCCGTGCATAGTGTGTTGTCAGGGTGTAATTATTTCAGAAATAGGGGCCCACCGCTGTCTACCGCTGTCTGATTGGGTATCACTCAATTATTCCAAACAGCCGTTCAGAGTTGGCTTTCTGCATTTATCCTGTCAGGATATAGAATGATTCTGAAATGGGCTTCAATCAGTGGCAGTCGGTGCTGTTTAAGATGAGGGAGGATGATCATTTTTTTAATGAGCATGGCCTTATTTTTTAGTACAGCATATTGGATGACTGCTATTCATATTCTATTCACCCAGCTCAATGTAACATTGATAGGTTTAGGTTACTACATCATACTCTAATTTCCCTTTACCCATCATGAGGTTGCTAAGTGAAGTGAGAGAATTTTTAGTAAACAAAGTGACAGACAGTGACACATTCAATACTGCCTTGCACACTCTTGTCTGCATCTAGCTGATCTAGGCTGAAATCTGTAGTCCAACAATTGCAAATTAGAGTTTCTATTGGACAAATTCAGGTATCAGGTACACCCCTGATCACACGCAAACACAGTTCACATTTCATAGCATTGTAAATATAATTCCTTCTCGCAACTATGAACTCTCCTCCTCTCACCTTTTCCCTTCACTTGTGGACTTCAGTGCACAACACATCAGCTGTCTGTGACCAGGCAAAAAAAACTTGCCAAGCCAAACCTTCAAATTATAACTGCTAACCACTACACACAGCCTACATCGTTTTCACCTCATAGTCAACATACTAAAACTAACGCATTAGTAAACCCGATATAATCATGCAGTACAGTGTACAGTCAGAAAGCAGTTTAGCAGTTGTAATATCGGGCCCCAGTGGCAATACATTTATAAAACCAAAAGCAAACCTTGACTTGAAAGAGTTCAAGTGTTGGATAACCATTGCCAGCTAGCTAACATGGCATCCCTCTCTGTTTGAGCTGGGTGTTCGCTAGCTAAGTAAGTGAAAGTGAAAGTGAAAAAAATACAACGAAATATAGCTAGATCGCTCGCTCTCTTGCTTCATAGCATCCCTCTCTGTTTGAGCTGGATGTTTGTGTAGGCTTAACTAGCTAGCTAGCTACATTCACAGGCTAAGTGAAAGTGAAAGTTTAAAAAAATTCAACCTAATATAGGTAATGCTCTCTCTCTCTCTCGCTCTCTCAATTCAATTCAATTCAATTTGCTTTATTGGCATGACATAACAATGTACATATTGCCATAGCTTACTTTAGATATTTACAATATTATGACAATAAGAATCAAAATTGTCAGCGGGACAACAGTAACAACAATAACCAAGGGTCAAAATAACCATACATTGAACAATAACAATAAGTATACAGTAGAGGAAATGTGCAGGTTGATTAGTCTGTCCCTCATCTAATGACAGGCAGCAATGTAGTGCGCTGCCAACCCACAGCTCTCTGTGTCTTCCCCCAACAGGACGGGTAGCCTATTGTCATCAGAGAGGTCTTTGAAATCTTGAAAAAGTTGCGGAAATGACACTCTCTAATTGTTTTATATTTTTTACATTTTGTCAGGAAATGCAGCTCTGTCTCAGGTTCTGCTGTGGTGCAGTGGTTGCACAGCCTTTCCTCTTCAGGGAGCCAGGTTTTCCTGTGTCTACCCTTCTCAATGGCAAGGCTGTGGTCACTGAGCCTGTACTTTGTCAAGGTTTTTCTAAGGTTTTGATCAGTAACCATGGTCAAAGAGTTAGCCACAGTGTATTGTCGATTTAGGGCCAGATAGCACTGCATTTTTCTTTGTGCTTGTGCTTGTGTTTCCCAATAAGCAAAGTAGTTTTGTTTTGATTGTGTTGTAATTTGTTTTATTCTGATTGATTGGATGTTCTGGTCCTGAGGCTTCAGTGTGTTAGTAGAACAGGTTTGTGAACAGTCTGGCAGTACTGCTCTAGCAGGTTCAGGGTCTGCTGTAGGCCATGTGCTGTGGGAGACGCAGGCATAGGTCATCTGTGAAGAGAAGGCATTTAACCTCTGAATTGTGGAGACTAACACCAGGGGCTGTGGATTTTTCTAGAATAGTGGCCAATTCATTGATGTAAATATTCAAGAGTGAAGGGCTCAGATTGCAACCCTGGCGAAGGCCCCGCCCCTGGTTAAAGAATTCTGTTATTTTCTTGCCAATTTTAATGCTGCACATATTGCCAGTATACATTGATTTGATGTATATATGTTTTACCCCCTACACCACTTGCAAAAACTTTGTAGAACTGTCCTGTATGCCAAATAGAATCAAATGCTTTTTGTAAGTCGATAAAGCAGGCGTATATTTTGGTATTATTTTGGTGGACATGTTTATCTATCAGGGTGTGTAGGGTGTAAATATGATCAGTCGTGCAATGTTTTGGTATGAATCCAATTTGGCTTTTACTCAAGACATTGTGCTTATTAAGGAAGTTTAGAACTCTTACATTTATAATACTACAGAAAACCTTCCCCAGGTTACTGTTCACACAAATGCCTCTGTAAATGTTAGGGTCAAATATTTTTTTTGTTCTTAAAGATTGGAGTTATGAGTCCTTGATTCCAGATGTCAGGGAAATAACCTACACTCAGGATCAAATTAAACAGTTTTATTATAGCCAATTGAAATTATGCACTTGTGAGTTTGAGCATCTCATTTAGGATGCCATCAGGTCCGCATGCTTTTAAAAATTTGAGGGCCTGAAGTTTCTTATAGAGCTCCTGGTCAGTAACTGGGGAGTCCAATGGATTTGATTGTCTAATCCATTCAACTTCTCATGAGCGGTGTTGTAGAGTGTTTTAAAATGGGTTGTCCATATGTCACCATTTTGTATCGCTAATTCTCACTCTCTCTCTCTCTCTCTCTCTCTCTCTCTCTCTTGCGTCTCCTTAATTTTGGAAGAAATTAACTTGTTCAAAACTGTTCAACTATTGTCTTTCTCTCTCTTTGATTCAACTACTCAACCACATTTTATGCACTGCAGTGCTAGCTAGCTGTAGTTTATGCTTTCAGTACTTGATTAATTCTCTGATCCTTCGATTAGGTGGACAACATGTCAGTTCATGCTGCAAGAAGTTGTCATAATTACTGTGTAAGTCTATGGAAGGGTGTGAGAACCATGAGCCTCCTAGGTTTTGTATTGAAGTCAATGTACCTAGAGGAGGACAATCTACATTATTTCAGAAAGGCTGCTTTGCTAAACACCAGAAACAGAGAAATTAAAAGAGAGATATTGATTTAAAAAGAGAGCAGATGTTAAATAAAAGATGGTTATTGCTTTTTCTGGCTTTGGGCTCACAACATATCCTAAATCAGGTATGCAAATATGGCATGATGAATCTTAAAAAGCCATACTGCATGAAGGCCAACTCTGGCAATCAAGTGCTTTTACTAACTTCTTATCAAGTTACCATCTAAATGCTGTCCAACAACTTGGACTACTGCTGGCGTTGCTGGCTGTGGAATGGTGTTTTATAATATGATCTCTCTTGACAGAGGTCTGCTAAAAAGTAGTTGGAGTTTGTTGAATATTCTATGTGATGAGAACAGCCTGCAGGGGCGAGTTACTTTCTCAACAGCAGTCAGAGGGCTGTCCCATTTCTGTCACACATGACAAACACACACACACACACACACACACACACAGATTCAGACACACACACGTACGCTCGAACACTATCTCTCTCCAACGTAAACATACTGTATACACACACACACGCATGTGCGCACGATCACACACTCTCTCTCTCAAACACGCACACACATGCACACACAGATCCAGACACATGCACGATTGCACACTCTCTCTCCAACACACACACACACAAATATACACAAATACAGTTGCCTAGGTCACGTACAAACATTTTCTGATGAGCATATTATCCTTTTTCAAAAGAGCGAGAGACAGAGATATATAGAGAGAAAGACAACAGACACACAATGGGGGATTTGGGGGATTTTTGAATAAATAAACAATGTATCATGTCTGTGCCCTGAAAAAGTAATCAGCAATCAGTCGGGAGAAACTTCAGAGTGAAGACATTGAGCATTTACCCAGCGTCCCCCAGGGCCATGCGCCCAGAACAGATGCACATTACCTATTAGAACATGATCTTTTTAGCAGCCAGACAATGGTCCAAGAGCCCCTCACAGAAAGGATGTGGCTGGCGGCAAACAAATGATCTATTTGAATTGTTTATACAATTGTATAAGCAAGTGAAGCTTGAGGAGCAAGGGGGAAAGGATGCACAGTGATTTTTATAGGTTATGACTTGAAGTAACATCAATCAGCAGGTCACATCACATCCCTGATCTTTAATCCCATGACGCACCCAATTGCATCCTAGTCCTTAGGTGTATGTCTGCCTGGTGGCATGTCTTGGCTGTAACAGTGAGTGCTTCTCCCTTCATAACTTTTACCATTGGCACATGAATATACACACTCCTCTCACGTGTACCAACGTCTCCTTCTTCTAGTTGCATGTTGGCTAAAGCCAGCCAGCCACCATGAAGGTTTAACGTTAGTTAAACCTTAACTACAGTCATGTAGCATTAGCATCTCCTCCTCTTGTCATGTAATATAAATTGAAGATGTAGATGGGTGAGGATGCTCTCCTCCCTCCCCTATTCCATCCATCCCTCGCTTTCTCTCTCCCGTCCTCCCAATTACAGTATCAGTGCTCCCACAGACCACACTTCCACATCTATAATTGATTAACGTTCCTTCTGTCTCTTTATGCATTCACTGACTCTCACGCTTCTCCTGCTCTCAACCTAACCTAACCTACTTTCTCTACTGCTCCCTTGTGCCTCTCTCTCACCCACTTAAAGCTAGATGAGCTGCCTTCTACTGTACAACAGCATCTGGGGCTGGAACTGTGAATATTTTGGTTTGTAGCCTACTGTGTCTGAGTGCACCGTAGCACTGACGAGATGCTTTGATGGTATGGTATATAGGTTTCAACAGGCCTGATTTGGTACAATTCAAATCAAATCAAATGTTATTGATCACAAGTGTTTAGCAGATGTTATTGCGGGTGTAGCAAAATTCGATTTTAGTCTGGTGTTTGGTGCTCTCTAGTGAATGAGTGATTCACTGGGTTCTAATGTCATCTCTTGCCCAGTCATACTGGAACAGACGTACTGGCCCACAGGCCAGGTGTGTTTCTAGGACTGGACACTGAGAGAATGCCTTCTGCTACATTACATTGTAGGTTTGGGTGGGAGAGAGGGAGAGGGAAAGAGAGAGGGAAGGAGAGAAAGAGACAGAGAAAGAGAGAGACAGAGATAGAGAGAGCGAGAGAGAGAGAGAGAAAGAGAGAGAGATACAGAATTGTGTTTTATTTCGGAAAGCGATCGCTCGCATCATAAAACCTTCCAGCAATATTGTGAAAATGTTATGCATCAGCGGGAGTGTGAGTCAGGGATTTGAATCTGCCCTTTTATCTGCCTTGTTTCACTAAAGCAGCTATTGCCCGGGGAGTGTGGGCTTTCTTACATGCACTTGTCTTACTTCGGTGAGATCACACAGTGCAGTGTTGCAAAAGGTTGCTCAACCACAATGGAAAGAACTAGATAATGCAAAATAATGACCATACATGTGTTCATGTTTTCTCACTAAACCCAGGTTTAATTACCAATTTAACTGTACAGCTTTTCAGAGTAGGTGTGTAAGAGAAACAATGAGAGACAGAGAGAAGCAGAGAGAGGGAGGGGAATAGGCATGTGAATCTCAGAGAAAAAAAGGCTTCCATTTTTCTTCTCCAAAATAACTGCTGTTCTCTCCTCTCTTCTCACAGACAAATGATAAAACAGCAACCAGGCAGATGAATGCATTAAATTCAGCATTTCTCTTCATCGGTCAAATTCTGCTGGGATTTAATTGAGAGAAGTGATGTCAGAGAGAAGCAGTGAAATGCCTGGGACCATCTGTGCCTCGAAACCATCCAGCATGTTCAAACACATCAGTGGAGAGGAGAGCTGCCTAGCTAACTGAGAGAGTGGAGTGGGGAGGGATATTCTAAACTTTGTTTACTGCAAGGCTACGATTACATTATTTCTGCTGGACACATGCAGATGGCACACAGCATGTACAGCGCCTTGCAAAAGTATTCACCCCCCTTGGCGTTTTTATTTTGTTGCATTACAACCTGTAATTGAAATGGATTTTTATTTGGATTTCATGTAATAGACATACACAAAACAATCCAAATTGGTGAAGGGAAATGAAAAAGTATTACTTGTTTCAAAAACTGCAAAAAAATTAAAAACGGAAAAGTGGTGTGTGCATATTTATTAAACCTTTGCTATGAAGCCCCTAAATAAGATCTGGTGCAACCAATTACCTTCAGAAGTCACACAATTAGTTCAATAAAGTCCACCTGTGTGCAATCTAAGTGCCACATGACCGGTCACATGATCTCAATATCTATACACCTGTTCTGAAAGGCCGGAGGTCTGCAACACCACTAAGCAAGCGGCACCATGAAGACTAAGGAGCTCTCCAAACAGGTCAGGGACAAAGTTGTGGAGAAGTACAGATCAGGGTTGGGTTATAAAAAAATATCCGAAACTTTGAACATCCCACGGAGCACCACTAAATCAATTATAAAAAAAAATAGAAAGACTATGGCACCACAACAAACCTGCCAAGAGAGGGCCACCCACCAAAACTAATGGACCAGGCAAGGAGGGCATTAATCAGAGAGGCAACAAAGAGACCAAAGATAACCCTGAAGGAGCTGCAAAGCTCCACAGTGGACATTGGAGTATCTGTCCATAGGACCACCTAAAGCCGTGCACCCCACAGAGCTGGGCTTTACGGAAGAGTGGCCAGAAAAAAATAGTTTAAAGAAAAAAATAAGCAAACACGTTTGGTGTTGGCCAGAAGGCATGTGGGAGACTCCCCAAACATATGGAAGAAGGTACTCTGGTTAGATTTAACTAAAATTGACCACCCGAGAACACCATCCCCACAGTAAAGCATGGTGGTGGCGGCATCATGCTGTGGAGATGTTTTTCATCCGCAGGGACTTGGAAACTGGTCAAAATTGAGGGAATGGTGGATGGCGCTAAATACAGGGACATTCTTGAAGGAAACCCGTTTCAGTATTCCAGAGATTTGAGACTGGGACGGAGGATCACCTTCCAGCAGGACAATGACCCTAAGCATACTGCCAAAGCAACACTCGAGTAAACATTTAAATGTCTTGGAATGGCCTAGTCAAAGCCCAGACCTCAATCCAATTGAGAATCTGTGGTATGACTTAGAGTTTGCTGTACACCAGCAGGAACCCATCCAACTTGAAGGAGCTGGAGCAGTTTTGCCTTGAGGAATGGGCAAAAATCCCAGGCGCTAGATGTGCCAAGCTTATAGAGACATACATACCCCAAGAGACTTGCAGCTGTAATTGCTGCAAAGGGTGGCTCTACAAAGTATTGACTTTGGGGGGTGAATAGTTATGCACGCTCAAGTTTTCCGTTTTTTTGTCTTATTTCATGTTTGTTTCACAATAAAAAATATTTTGCATCTTCAAAGTGGCAGGCATGTTGTGTAAATCAAATGATAAAAATCCCACAAAAGTATTTTTTAATTCCAGGTTGTAAGGCAACAAAATAGGAAAAATGCCAAGGGGGGTGAATACTTTGGCAAGCCACTGTATATGGTTAGAGCTATAGAATGTAAACAGGGCGAGGATGTGACTACAGGAAAACGACATAATTTCCAACAACTGACATTCAGGACAAAGAGAAAGCTCATTCATATAATAATCAATGGTATCAATCCATTATCATACTTGTGCATACATACACGTCCTGTTGGTTATTTCATTGTAAAGCAGGGGTCAGCAACAGGCGGCCCGCGGGCCAAAGCCAGTGTTGGTGAAGTAACAGCTGTTCATAAGGTCACCACCACCAACCCTCTGTGCCAGGGGCAAGCGTGGATCAAAACAAGTCCAGCCAAATGGGTGAGGAGGGGGAAGGGATGACGGCCAGGAAGTTGAAACAGGTGTGTTCTGCCTACCACAGGCGCTACTGAGCCCCTGGAAGCAGCTTCTAGGATTACTCACACCAAATCTCTGTTAATCACATTTGGGCACATGCCCCCTGGTCTGTGCTAACCTACCATAGATTTATCAGGACTGTAGACGGAGAAGCAGTCTGGGGGACAGTTAGAGGTCAAAGGTAGCAGTGGAGGACATCGTCACTGGTATCCCACACACTGACACAGTCTACCAACACCCAGAGAGCATAGGCACTCACATTAAACCATCTCCTGTCCCTCCTCCCTACACATTGCACCTGGGCAGATAAAGATGGACTATCAATCAGAGGCCTGACTGCAATGCCACCTCAGCAAATGGCATCAATTCTTTACGGATGACAGTTTTATAGACAGATAGGCATGGGGAATCAGTCAAAGCTTTCTGATGATAGCTCATCAGAGGGTGATCACAATGAGTCTCCTGTGATGGAGGACATTCCATCTCCCCTACACACTGCATACACAGACGCACACACACACACACACACACACACACACACACACACACACACACACACACACACACACACACACACACACACACACACACACACACACACACACACACACACACACACACACACACACACACACACACACACACACACACACCACATACACTCCTCTCAGGGAGCTCTATTTTAACATGTTGCAAAGTGCCTCTGTGTCAAACATTACTTCCCATTCAGCTGTCTGTGCTGGCAGTGAGAGTGAGCTGAGAGTAAGCAGGGTGAAAGAGAGAGGAAGGAGAGCAGAGAAAGATTAAAACATAACCGCTCATCCCACAAGAGGCCTTTCAGTGGCAGACTTCCAGGAATCAGGTTTAATTTTTTACCCCTCATCTTCTGTCAGTCTTCTGTCTTCTGTCTCTGTCTTACACACACACACCCACACACACACACACACACACACACACACACACACACACACACACACACACACACACACACACACACACACACACACACACACACACACATACACACACACACACAACACACACACACACACCCACTGTTCCCTGTTTCTTCTGGCAGCAGCAGTAGTTCTGCCTGCATTCTCTTGTCCTCCATGACTCTCTATAACTCCACCGAAAAACCATCTTGTTTATTTATTCACAAACCTTAGCACTAATCTCTCCCACAACCATCACTCTCTCCTCCTTCAAAAATGTTCTGCCACCGCTTTCACAATCTATCCCTCCATCTCTTCTACACTATCTGTTTAAATCCCTCACTCCCCATCTCTTTATCCATCTCTCCCTGAAGGGTATAAAAGAAAATACCATGTTAAAGCAGCCTGTTAATGTATTTTTGGGGATCATCCTGAGCCCGCAATCATAATAGAAAACCGTTACAGTAAATACAGATATAGCAGGTCATTACCAGAGCTGTGTGAAGTGAACCTCGGAGGACAGAGGACAGTGTACACAGTGCATTCGGAAAGTATTCAGACCTCTTGACTTTTTCCACATTTTGTTACGTTCCAGCCTTATTCTAAAATGGATTAAATAAAACAATTTTCTCATCAATCTAAACACAATACTCCATTATGACAAAGCAAACACAGGATTATAGAAAATGTTGCAAATGTATTAAAAATAAAAACATGAATACCTTATTTACATAATTATTCAGACCCTTTGCTATGAGACTCAAATTAAATCATCAAATCAAATCAAATTGTATTTGTCACATACACATGGTTAGCAGATGTTAATGCGAGTCTAGCGAAATGCTTGTGCTTCTAGTTCCGAAAATGCAGTAATAACCAACGAGTAATCTAACCTAACAATTCCACAACTACTACCTTATACACACAAGTGTAAAGGGATAAAGAATATGTACATAAAGATATATGAATGAGTGATGGTACAGAACGGCATAGGCAAGATGCAGTATATGGTATCGAGTACAGTATATACATATGAGATGAGTAATGTAGGGTATGTAAATATAAAAGTGGCATAGTTTAAAGTGGCTAGTGATACATGTATTACATAAAGATGGCAAGATGCAGTAGATTATATAGAGTACAGTATATACATATACATATGAGATGAGTAATGTAGGGTATGTAAACATTATACTAAGTGGCATTGTTTAAAGTGGCTAGTGATACATTTTTGATAAATTTCCATCAATTTCCATTATTAAAGTGAGCTGGAGTTGAGTCAGTATGTTGGCAGCAGCCACTCAATGTTAGTGGTGGCTGTGTAACAGTCTGATGGCCTTGAGATAGAAGCTGTTTTTCAATCTCTCGGTCCCTGCTTTGATGCACCTGTACTGACCTCGCCTTCTGAATGATAGCGGGATGAACAGGCAGTGGCTCGGGTGGTTGTTGTCCTTGATGATCTTTATGGCCTTCCTGTGACATCGGGTGGTGTAGGTGTCCTGGAGGGCAGGTAGTTTGCCCCCAGTGATGCGTTGTGCAGACCTCACTACCCTCTGGAGAGCCTTACGGTTGTGGGCGGAGCAGTTGCCGTACCAGGCGGTGATACAGCCCGACAGGATGCTCTCGATTGTGCATCTGTAGAAGTTTGTGAGTGCTTTTGGTGACAAGCCGAATTTCTTCAGCTAGTGAAAGTGCAGGGCGCCAAATTCAAAACAACAGAAATCTCATAATTACAATTCCTCAGACATACAAGTAAGTCAGAACCGTCCAGAGTAGTGGTCCGGATAACAGGCCCTGACACACTGAACTCTATCTGGGAGGTAGTTGTTGAACCAGGCGAGGCAGTCATTTGAGAAACCAAGGCTATTGAGTCTGCCAATAAGAATGCAGTGATTGATAGAGTCAAAATCCATGGCCAGGTCGATGAAAATGGCTGCACAGTACAGTCTTTTATCGATGGCGGTTATGATATCGTTTAGGACCTTGAGCGTGGCTGGGGTGCACCCATGACCAGCTTGGAAACCAGATTGCATAGTGGAGAAGGTACAGTGGGATTCAAAATGGTCAGTGATCTGTTCGTTAACTTAGCTTTCGAAGATTTTAGAAAGGCAGGGCAGGATGGATATAGGTCTACAACAGTTTGGGTCGAGAGTGTCTCCCCCTTTGAAGAGGGGGATGACCGCGGCAGCTTTCCAATCTTTGGGGATCTCATGTGATACGAAAGAGAGGTTGAACAGGCTAGTAATAGGGGTTGCAACAATTTCTACGGATAATTTTAGGAAGAGAAGGTCCAGATTGTCTAGCCCAGCTGAATTGTAGGGATCCAGATTTTGCAGCTCTTTCAGAACATCACCTGTCTGGATTTTGGTTAAGGAGAAGCGGGGGGGGGGCTTAAGCAAGTTGCTGCAGGGGGTGCTGAGCTGTTGGCCGGGTTAGGGGTAGCCAGGTGGAAAGCATGGCCAGCTGTAGAAAAAATGCTTATTTAAATGATCGATTATCGTAGATTTATCGGTGGTGACAGTGTTTCCTAGCCTCAGTGCAGTGGGCAGCTGGGAGGAGGTGCTCTTATTCTCCATGGACTTTACAGTGTCCCAAAACTTTTTGTAATTAGTGCTACAGGATGCAAATTTCTGTTTTAAAAAGCTAGCCTTAGCTTTTTAAATTTGATTTGATGTTAATGCAGAACGCCACAGGATGTTTTTGTTCTGGTCAAGGGAACTCAAGTCTGGGGTGAACCATTAATGGTCTGCGCTGCTTCATAGCCTTACGTGGTGCAGTTCGTCAGATTAAAAGTGACCAAGGAAGCAACTTTGTGGGAGCCAAAAATGAACTGTCACCACTCAAGGAAGTTAACATGGACAGGCTGACTGCCTATCTCGTTGAGAAACAGTGTGACTTCAGCTTGAATGCTCCCCATGCAAGTCACGTGTGTGGCATCTGGGTGCGATGGATCAGGACAGTGAGAGGTATCCTTAGCTCCAAGCACACTCACTCTCTTCTGGTAGACAATGATTATTCTCTATGAGCCTTCTTCTACGAAGCAATGACAATTGTAAACAATCGCCCACTCACCAATGACAACCTCAATGATCCAAACACTCACCATCAGGCAGCGCTGGCCATCAGGCAGCACTGGCTCACCCCGAAAAGAAACCTGCAAATCGATGACATAGTGATGATGAGAGACGATGACCTGCCTAGAAATGAGTGGCGGTTGGGTAGAGTTTCAGAGATTACTGTTGATAAAGATGGACTAGTAAGGAGAGTCAAAATATGTGTTGGTGATCGGAAGTTAGACAAGACAGGCAAGCGTCTCACCAAGCTGTCAGTTTTTGAATGCCGAGTTCAAAAGCTGGTCTTGTTACTGGAGACTGGTTCGGCGCCTTTTCTTTCCATTTTCACTTAAAATGACACACGCAAATCTAACTGCCTGTAGTTCAGGCCTTGAAGCAAGGATAAGCATTTTTTTGGTAACATTTGAAAGGAAACACTTTGAAGTTTGTGTAAATGTGAAAGGAATGTAGGAGAATATAACACATTAGATCTGGTAAGAGATAATACAAAGAAAAGAACAACCGTTTTCTTGTATTTTTTTGGACCATCGTCTTTGAAATGCAAGAGAAAGGCCATCATGTATTATTACAGCCCATGTGCAATTTAGATTTTGGCCACTTGATGACAGCAGTGTATGTGCAAAGTTTTAGTCTGATCCAATGAACCATTGCATTTCTGTTCAAGATTTTGTATAAAGAATGCCCAAATGTGCCTAATTTGTTTATTAATAACTTTCATGTTCAAAACTGTTTACTCTCCTCAAACAGTAGCATGGTATTATTTCACTCTAATAGCTACTGCAAATTTGGACAGTGCAGTTAGATTAACAAGAATTGAAGCTTTCTGCCAATATCAGATATGTCTCTGTCCTGAGAAATGTTCTTGTTACTTACAACCTCATGCTAATCGCATTAGCTTACGTTAGCTCAACTGTCCCAAAGGGGACTGACCAATCCTGAAGAAGTTTTAAGATAGATGCCACCCAAATCTCTTTACATATTATATCTAGCCATGATCTCTTGTACCTTGAAATGGTTTATGTTATGATTCCATAACTTTCTGATACCCTATTTCTGGTCTTAGGTCATTTAAAGTACAGAAATAATTTGTTCTTTGTGTATACCATGCACATTGTTCCAAATCACTCCGGATTTGATGGGAGTGTAAATGAACCCCTAAAGCGAGTGTCCGAACACAATGTCTGCTTCCTATTTGGACTTTATTTTCTTGTATGAGATTTATATTTTCAATGTATATGTCACGAATACTACCGAAGGTGACTCCCCTTCCCGTTCGGGTGGCGCTCGGCGGTCGTCGTCGCCGGTCTACTAGCTGCCACCGATCCCTTTTTCCTTTTCGTTTATGTCTGTCTAATTGTTTTCACCTGTTTCTTGTTGGGGTTTTGGGAGGTGTACTATTTAGGTTAGTTTCGCCCGCTAGTGTTTGTGCGGGCTTATTGTGTGTTCATGTTACGTCAGGAGTGGATTATTTGATTGTGGGTTTTTCGCTGTCCAGTTTATTTTAAACAGTTGGTCTGTGGGTTGTGTTTGCGCCTGTGTTTTGGCGTCACCCCTTTTGTACCTGTTCCTGTTTTCACTGTGGACATTAAAGCGTTTTTGTTCCCGTAAACTTCTGCTCTCTCTGCGCCTGACTCTACACCCATCATTCTCCTGGCGTTACAGTATATTTGACAGTTTAGTGTGACTTTTATTTTGAAATCAGGTGTTTTTTTGCCTTCTCTGGTTTATGCGCCAAGGGTAAAAGGGAAACGGGTGCGAGAGACGAAAAGGAAAATAACTTTTTGTTAAGGTTGTTCAAACACCCAAGAAACAACGTCAAACTTAGCACCTAGCTCGAAAGAGAACAATGTATTTACCGTCTTTCAATATTGGTCTTGTTTCAGAAATCTTTCAATTTTTTTGGAACGTGTACAAAAAATATATTTGTGTTGTAATTGATGTTCTGAAGTCTGCTAGGAATATGACGTTATTAGATGTAGCCTAGCTCCACTGTGTGCTGGCTAATAATACTTAATCTTGCGCCACATTAGCAAGCTATTAGCACCTAATCAACAATTCTGGTATGTATTCTCAAGGTTTTGATGTATCAAGCACACTCATGTAAAGTTGTGTAAAAGTGTATTGTTTGTGGAATGTATTGTTCATATTGTAAAGCATTTTTGGTTTGTTTCTCCATCAGCTCTTACGGTGTGTTTATGGAAATAGTACCGCATTAAATTTTCATGAACCATCAGTTTGAGAAATGACCATTCATTCAGCTGGGGATGCTAAGAAGGGGTCTAAATACTTTCTTTCCTGTAACCCCAAGTCCTAATATGAAGTAATAACATCGTCATTCAGCAGATCTGTTTATCAAAAGTGTCTTTTAGTTGGCACAGTCCTGCCGTGTTGCACTAGCTACCATAATTCTGTTGACAGTTGTAATGTCATGGCCTGTATGGTCCGTATCATGTTGATGACCTTCAAGGCCATACAGAACATTGTAGGGGAGAGTGGGGTAAGTTGAGCCAAAGGGGTAAGTTGAGCCTCCCTTGTTTCTAGGAAACCATACACATAACTCATAATTTGACAAAATATTTAGGAAGAGTCTGTGAAGTAAGAAACCAAAAGTCAAATAAATGTATTGTGTTAGCGGTTTCATGATGGTTGTATCTAAACTAAAGTAGATCATTGTTCTATACATCAGTTGGTGTCTCTATAAGCTTCAATATGAGGTCCTAAACATAGCATGAAAGTGCATTCTTGTAGCTGTTTGGGCTAATATAGTCAACATTTTGCCTTTAGGTAAGTTGAGCCAATGGCCATGGGGTAAGTTCAGCTAATGGTTGAACCAATGGCAAGTTGATGCAAGGCATTATTGCTGGGATATGAGGTAAAAGCAGGACCTGGCCTATGTTAATAGTGTAAAAATAAGTACAAAGTGTTTGTTAGGTGTTAAGCCTGTTAAGTGGAGCAGCAGTCTAAGGCACTGCATCTCAGTACTAGAGGCATAACTACAGACACCCTGGTTCGATTCCAGGCTGCATCAAAACCAGCTGTGATTGGGAGTCCAAGGGCGGCGCACAATTGGCCCAGCGTCGTCCGGGTTTGGCCGGTGTAGGCCATCATTCGAAATAAGAATTTGTTCTTCACTGACTTGCCTAGTTAAATAAAGGTTAAAAAATATATAAAATATGTTTAAAATGATTGAAAAGCAATTGAGATTGTGTTGAATTGTGTTTGGGAAATAAAGAAAGATATGGTTTTAAAAGGAAAGTGGTAATATTTCATTCAGTACAGATATTTATAGGTGGCTTAATTTACCCTGTCCATGATTCAGCTTACTCCATACCTGGGGTAAGTTGTGCCAAGAGACTGCTTTTTTGGGACAAGCTATGTTTACAAAACTGTATTGTTTCCATGAATTCTGATTATTTCCAGGGATACACAACATCCTGAAATATATGTAGCAGTGCTTGTCGGTGCCGTTCAATACCGCCTTGCACACTCTTGCCTGCATCTAGCTGATTTAGAGTGTAATCATTAATCCAACAGTTGCAAATGAGAGTTTCTATTGGACAATTTCAGGTATGTTTATCCTGTTTCCTTATGTTTTCTTCCATTTAAGAAAAGTTTTTCAACAGAATCGGCAGAATGAATACACCCCTAATCACACACAAACACAGTTCACTTTCATAGCAGCCACATACAAACAGCATGATCACTTTGCTCGTTAATTCCTTCTCACATCGACGCGTGCTCCTCTCACCTTTTCCCTTCGCTTGTGGACTTCAGTGTACAACACGTCAGCTGTATGGGACCAGGCAAAAACACCTTTCCAGGCCAAACCTTCATATCGTAACCGCTAACCTCTACACACAGCCTACATCATTGTCACCAAATGAGCTAACGTCATAGTGAACATAGCTACTAGAACTAAAGCGTTAATACACCTGCTACAATCATGCAGTACAGTGTCCAGTCAGCAAGCAGTTTAGCAGTTATAATGGCGGGCCCCGGTGGCAATAAATTAATAAAACCAAAAGCTTAAACTGACTTGGAAGAGTTCCAGTGTTGGGTAGCCATAGCCAGCTAGCTAACATGGCATCCCTCTCTGTTTCAGCTGGGTGTTTGAGTAGGCTAAACTAACAACCTGCATTTGCTAGCTAAGAAAGTGAAAGTGAAAAAAAATACAACAAAATAGAGCTAGCTCGCTCTCTCTTTGTTCAAAACTTTTCCAACTATACTCTTTCTCGCTCTTTGAGTCAACTACTCACCACATTTTATGCACTGCAGTCCTAGCTAGCTGTAGTTTATGCTTTCAGCACTAGATTAATTCTCTGATCCTTTGATTTGGCGGACATGTCAGTTCATGCTGCAAGATCTCTGATAGGTTGGAGGACGTCCTCCAGAAGTTGTCATAATCACTGATTGTTTGCCATCCCAGAGACAGAAAGACAGGCAGCCAACACACACCAATGGCTGGTCAGAGCACTAGCATATGGCTGACAGGAAGCTAACAGTAGGATGCCTGACCGTCCCACTGCCTGGCCAGCTGAACGCTGGTCAATATGCAGACTAACCTGGACAGATCCATGGATTAGCTTCTGCCCATTCATTCACTTATTACTCATTTGATTTCTGCAGTAATCTGACTGGCCAGGGCTAGTGAAAGGAGGAGATGGAGAGAGAAGGGTTAATGCAAATTCATGCCAGTGGATGATATACTAGTCGTAAAACATAGCAGACACTGAACCACTTGTCTCCTATAAACACACCTGACCACATCCAGAGACCCACACACAGGCACACACACACATGTTCTTTATCGATATAGCTCATTCATATGCTCTCCACATAAAGACATCGGACACATTTTATTCCATTGTCTGTTGTTTTATCTTATTTTCATCAAGGTGAAACCCTTCCAAATCTTCATTCACCCTCGCCTGTGTCCAGGCTTTGGTCCAAAAACTGATATAACTGACATAAACTGATTGATCACAGAAATCTCACCATCAGCAGAGACAGAGAGAGAGGATAAATAAAACAAGTGAGGGATGGCTCTTTCCCTGTGGGCAATGTAATAATCCTTTAAATCATCTTAAAATGAATGCTGTGACAGCCAAGCTGCCTTTGCCTCTGCCTCTCTCTGCATCGGTCTACCTCTGACTACATCTGCCTCTACATGCCTGCCTCTGCCTGGAGAGATGAACAAGAAGAAGCATCAAGACAACACTGATGTGACATATTCGTGGAGGAGGAGGTCAAATAGCGATGCACGCAATGAATGAATGGCAGGCACATACAGTACAAGGACATGGATGCTAGCACAAATAAAAACACTGCACAATACAGTATGACAGACTTTTGATCTCTACTCCTTTTCCTGGTTTAAGGGGGGAGAAACAACACACCATATCCTCCAGTGGATGAGCATGTGTTTGGGACTCACCTTGGCTGAGGTAGTTATCACTGTGGTAACCCCTGCATCTCCAGTGACCGTGATGTCATCAGAGGTGAGAGAAGCATCCCAGTGGTGCTTCTAATTACAACAACAACCATTCCTGGTTAACGAGGGCCTAATTACCTGAACATGGCCTCTGCCAAATGGGACACACAGACAGACAGACAGACAGGGAGGGGATGTTAACTGGCAGGTGAGAGAGGACAGAGTTAACGTTGAAGCATTGCGTATGAATTGAATACTTTAGCCAATATCTCACTGGTTTAATTGACGCTAGGGGTCAGATTTATTTTTTATTTTTTTAAATAACGTTCCCAAGGTAAATGGACTATTTCTCAGGTCCAGATCGTAGAATATGCATATAATTTACAGATTAGGATAGAAAACACTCCAAAGTTTCCAAAACTGTCAAAATATTTTCTGTGAGTATAACAAAACTGATTCTGCAGGCGAAAACCTGAGAAAATCTAACCCGGGAAGTGATTTATTTTGATTTTTTATCTGTGTTTCCTGGCCCGTCTTTCTTCAATTTAAAGGGGTATCAACCAGATCACTTTTCCAATGGCTTCCTCAGGCTGTGATCAGGCTTTAGACATAGTTTCAGGCTTTTATTTTGAAAAATGAGCGAGATTTTTCAAAAGTAGTCAGGTGTCCTCTGATTAGTTCCTGCGCGCGAGAGGGTAGCTCTCCATTTTCTTTTTCTCTCTTATTGAACAGGTTACGGCCCGGTTGAAATATTATCGATTATGTTTGTTAAAAACAAAACTGAGGATTGATTATAAAAAACATTTGACATGTTTCTACGACCATTATGGATACTTTTTGGAATTTTCGTCGAACGGAACGAGGCTTTGGTTTTCTGAACATAACGCGCAACCCAAATGGCGTTTTTTTTAAATAAAAGTAATATTTATCGAACAAAAATAACATTTGTTGTGTAACTGGGAGTCTCGTGAGTGCAAACATCCGAAGATTATCAAAAGGTAAGCGATTAATTTTATTGCTTTTCTTACTTTCGTGACCAAGCTAATCAAGCCGAAGATTATCAAGCCGAAGATAAGCCTAACTGTTCTAGCATTGATTGATACACTCACAAAAGCTTAGATTTCTTTCGCTGCAAAGCATATTTTCAAAATCTGACACGATAGGTGGATTAACAACAAGCTAAGCTGTGTTTTGGTATATTCCACTTGTGATTGCATGATTATAAATATTTTTAGTAATATTTTTGAATCTGATACATTTGGGAATTTTCTTCTGCCTTTCAGGACCGGAACGAGGCTGTAGTTTTCTGAACATAACGCGCAACCCAAATGGCGTTTTTTTGTTATAAAAGTAATATTTATTGAACAAAAATAACATTTGTTGTGTAACTGGGAGTCTCGTGAGTGCAAACATCCGAAGATTATCAAAGGTAAGCGATTCATTTTATTGCTTTTCTGACTTTCGTGACCATGCTAATTTGGGGCTAGCTGTTCTAGCATTGATTGATACACTCACAAAAGCTTAGATTTCTTTCTCTGTAAAGCATATTTTAAATATCTGACACAATAGGTGGATTAACAACAAGCTAAGCTGTGTTTTGGTATATTTCACTTGTGATTGGATGATTATAAATATTTTTAGTAATATTTTGCGCCCTGCAATTCAGCGGTTGTTTAGGAAAATGCGTAGCGCAGAGAAGTTAAACTTTAGAGTAAGCTCCTTAACAGCCTATCCTGATCCTTTAAAGACCAGCAAATATTAACATCCCATAACCCCTGCCCCACTGTCTGCACCAGGAATTGAATGTAAAAGAACCCATGAGCACACGTGTGAAATCCTAGGGGAAAATCTGGTTCAGTTTGCTTTCCACCAGACACTGAGAGATGATTTCAGCTTCCAGCAGGACAATAACCTAAAACACAATGCCAAATCTACACTGGAGTTGCTTACCAAGAAGACAGTGAATGTTCCTGATTGGCCGAGTTACAGGTTTGACTTAAATCTACTTGAGAATCCATGGCAAGACCTGAAAATGGTTGTCTAGCAAAGATCAACAACCAATTTGACAGAGCTTGAAGAATTTTGAAAATAATTAATGGACAAATGTTGCACAATCCTTTTGTTGAAAGCTCTTAGAGACTTACCCAGAAAGACTCAGCTGTAATCACTGCCCGAGGTGCTTCTACAAAGTATTGACTCAGTGGTGTAAATACTTATGTAAATGAGATATTTCTGTATATCATTTTCAGTAACTGTGAAAAAAATTGTAGGTCTGCAACTCTTCCAACTATTGACTATGTTCACAACTGCTACCAGATTGATGCCAAAACATTAACAACAAATAATTATTGACATAGTAAAATAACTAAAAGTTGTAAAAAAAATGTATCAAAGGATATTCCATGCTGAAACCCTCATATTAAACACTAATGATATTCACAAAGTTGATGGTTTATGTGATGTGCTGTGCTGTGCTGTGCTGTGCTGTGATATGCTGTACTCCATTGCGTGTACCCCGCCACACTAATTTAAAATTATTCACATTTAAAAATATATATGTATATATATATATGTATATATATATTTTTTTTAAATAAAATGAAATCTTCACATTTTCAAACAGTCCATTTATATTTTCCAAAGGGGCTTTACATTTGGGTGAGTTTTTTTTCTTCGACTGAGTAGCCTCGTAACACTGCCAAAAAATAATATAAATAAATAAAAAATAAAAAATGTTCAGCCTACGACTGTTTTCAATGGCTGTATTTTTTATTATAAGGCAAAATCCTCACAGATTGCAGTTCCTAGAGCTTCCACTAGATGTCAACATTCTTTAGAAAGAGTTTCATGCTGGTTTTTCGAAAAATTTGCCAGAAATTGTAGTTTTTCTAGGTGGCTCCCATTTTGGCTGTAGTGTTTCCAAGTGTGTGGAAGAGAGCGCGTTCTTTGGTATTTTTCTCCAGTAAAGACAATAACGATTCTCCGTCTTAATTTTTATAATTTACTTACGTATTAGGGTACCTAAGGTTTGATTATAAATGTTGTTTGACTTGTATGGAAGAGTTTATTAGTAACGTTTGGGATTCATTTTGTATGCATTTTGATGGAGGGAAACTGGGTGGATTATTGACTGAAGCGCGCCAGCTAAATTTAGTTTTTATGGATATAAAGAAGAACATTATTGAACAAAAGGACCATTTGTGATGTATCTGGGACCTTTTGGAGTGCTAACAGAAGAAGATCATCAAAGGTAAGGCATTTATTATATCGCTATTTCTGACTTTCGTGGCACACCGGCCTGGTTGAAATATGTATTTCATGCTTTTGTATGCGGGGAGCTGTCCTCAGATAATTACATGGTGTGCTTTCGCCGTAAAGCCTTTTTGAAATCTGACACAGCGGCTGGATTAACAAGAAGTTAAGCTATATTTTGATGTATTACACTTGTGATTTTATGAAAGTTAAATTTTTATAATTCTGTAGTTTGAATTTCGCGCTCTGCAATTTCACCGGATGTTGGCCAGGTGGGATGTTACTGTCCCACATGCCCATAAGAAGTTGAAAAGCTTGGAAAATTCCAGAAAATAATATCATGGCTTTAGAAGCATCTGATAGGCTAATTTACATCATTTGAGTCAATTGGAGGTGTACCTGTGGATGTATTTCAAGGTCTACCTTCAAACTCAGTGCCCCTGCTTGACATCATGAGAAAATCAAAAGAAATCAGCCAAGACCTCAGACAAAATATTGTAGACCTCCACAAGTCTGGTTCATCCTTGGGAGCAATTTCCAAACTCCTGAAGGTACCACGTTCATCTGTACAAACAATAGTATGCAAGTATAAACACCATGGGACCACGCAGCCGTCATACTGCGGGAAGGAGACGCGTTCTGTCTCCTAGAGATGAACGTACTTTGGTGCGAAAAGTGCAAATCAATCCCAGAACAACAGCAAAGGACCCTGTGAAGATGCTAGAGGAAACAGGTACAAAAGTATCTATATCCACAGTAAAACGAGTCATATATCGACATATCCTGAAAGGCTGCTCAGCGAGGAAGAAGCCACTGCTCCAAAACCGCCATAAAAAGGCCAGACTATGGTTTGCAACAACAAAGATCGTACTTTTTGGAGAAATGTCCTCTGGTCTGATGAAACAAAAATAGAACTGTTTGGCCAAAATGACCATCGTTATGTTTGGAGGACAAAGAGGGAGGCTTGCAAGCCGAAGAACACCATCCCATCCATGAAGCACGGGGGTGGCAGCATCATGTTGTGGGGGTGCTTGCTGCAGGAGGGACTGGTGCACTTCACAAAAAAGATGGCATAATGAGACAGGAAAATTATGTGGATGTATTGAAGCAACATCTCAAGACATCAGGAAGTTAAGGTAGTTAAAGCTTGGTCGCAAATGGGTCTTCCAAATGGACAATGACCCCAAGCATACTTCCAAAGTTGAGTAAAAATGGCTTAAGGACAACAAAGTCAAGGTATTGGAGTGGCTATCACAAAGCCCTGAACTCAGTCCTATAGAACATTTGTGGACAGAACTGAAAAAGTGTGTGAGAGCAAGGAGGCCAACAAACCTGACTCAGTTACACCAGCTCTGTCTGGAGGAATGGGCCAACATTCACACAACTTATTGTGGGAAGCTTGTGGAAGGCTACCCAAAACGTTTGACCCAAGTTAAACAAGTTAAACGCAATGCTACCAAATACTAATTGAATGTATTTAAACTTCTGACCCACTGGGAATGCGAAGAAAGAAATAAAAGCTTAAATAAATAATTCTCTCTACTACTTTTCTGACATTACACATTCTTAAAATAAAGTCATGATCCTAACTGACCAAAGACATGGAATTTTTACTTTGATTAAATGTCAGGAATTGTGAAAAACTGAGTATAAATGTATTTGGCTAAGGTGTATGCAAACTTCCGACTTCAAGTGTATATGTCCGTTATGTTTATGGGGGGTCAATTAACATTCTCTTCGGCAAACCACTGGAAACCAGGACAACAGGAGAGTATATTTTTTAAGTACTGGACAGCTTTGTGACATCAAATGGACTTTGGTGGTCAAGATGTGTTGATATCTGTACTGATGACGTAAAAGCCATGACAGGGAGACATAGTGAAGTGGTAACGTGCTTGCAAGCAGTTGCTCCCAACGCCACTTGGGTACACTGCAGCATCCACTGAGAGGCTGTTGATGCCAAAGGAATTCCTGACAGATTGAAATACGTTTTGGACACTACAGTGAAAATTGTTCACTTTGTTAAAGCAAGGCCCCTGAACTCTCATGTATTTTCAGCACTATGCAATGATATGGGCAGATACAAACGTGCGCTGGTTATCAAGGGGCAAAGTATTGACACGTATTTTTAAATTGAGAGACGAGCATGAAGTTTTCTTTACTTACCATCATTTTCACTTGTCTTACCGCTTGCATGATGACGAGTTTCTCACATGACTGGCCTATCTGCGTGATGTTTTTTCTCGCCTGAATGATGTGAATCTACGATTACAGGGACTCTCAGCGAACTATATTCATTGTGCGGGACAAAATTGAGGGTATGATTAAGAAGTTGGAGCTCTTCTCTGTCTGCATTAACAAGGACAACACACAGGTCTTTCCATCATTGTATGATTTTTGTGTGTGCAAATGAACTCAAGCTTACGGACAATGTCAAATGTGATATAGCGAAGCACCTGAGTGAGTTAGTTGCGCAATTATGCAGGTACTTTACCGAAACAGATGACACAAACAACTGGATTCGTTATCCCTTTCATGCCCTGCCTCTAGTCCACTTAACAATATCTGAACAAGAGAGCCTCATCAAAATTGCAACAAGCGGTTCTGTGAAAATTTAATTTAATCAGAAGCCACTGCCAGATTTCTGGATTGGGCTACGCTCAGATTATCCTGCCTTGGCAAATAGTGCTGTTAAGACACTGATGCCCTTTGCAACCACGTACCTAAGTGAGAGTAGATTATTGGCCCTCACTAGCATGAAAACGAAATACAGGCACACACTGTGTGTGGGAAATGATTTAAGACCGAGACTCTCTCCAATACAACCCAACATTACAGAGTTATATGCATCCTTTCAAGCATACCCTTATCATTAACCTGTGGTGAGTCATTCACAATTTTCAATGAACAAATACAGTTTTATATGTAAGATGGCTAAATAAAGAGCAAAATTCTTTATTATTATTATATTATTATTTGTGCCCTGGTCCTATGAGAGCTCTTTGTCACTTCCCACGAGCCGGGTTGTGACAAAAACTCACGCTCATTCTTATGTTTAATACATTAGTGTGTGTGTGGCAGGCTTACAATGATGGCAAAAAACAACATTTGAGAGTGCGCTGACCCGGGTGCTAGAGGGGGTACGCAGCTGGAAGTTGAATGTTTGAAGGGGTATGGGACTATAGAAAGTTTGGGAACCACTGGTCTGGACCAACCAAACATGGTAGTTTTGGGGCTGCGGAGCTCATTAGAATAATAGCCTGTGTGTAGAACAATGCCCTAACAAGGATATGAAATGTTTCTACCTTTGTGTACCTATGCAGGATACATCACCATAAAGAGAATGACATTTCTGTATAGTACAGATCAAGGACACATGATGTAATTGTGTTACCACCATTCTGTTATCGGGTGTTGATCAACTTCATATTTTTCAAACTCAAGTTGTCATATCATAGCTGACACCCCATTCTTTCTGCAGACATGTTTGAATCTTAATGCAGAGCAGATATTTAACAGAGTTTTTGGAAAACGTGGTCACATAATAAACTGATGGAGATTTTACTGTCATTCTGTTATCAAACTTCTAATCTGCACTCTTCCTCAAGTAAATGTATTTTAATAACATTTTAAGTGGCAATTGTTAGAAGTAGACTTTTGCATATTTGTATGGATTGTTGAACTTTGCAATCAATGGTTTTTCCTTAGCATACATTTTAATGTTAAAAAGAGAGTCTCAGCGTCACTCTGTTACCATGGAATTGCTGCTGACCCTCAGCAAGAATAGCAGCTTCAACTGACTTCCCAAGGGCACTAAACTAATATGCTCAATGCCAAATTCACTTTTCTGAAGATGCAACATGTTGGCACACAAACACAGAGACAGCTTGTTAATTAGATACACAAACTGGTGGAGAGAAAACATTTTCACCAATTCTGGGAGAATTAAAATCTAAATAAAGCACACACATACACGATACACACACATTTGTTTCTCTCTCACAACAGCTTTGAAAGTAGAACATCCACAAACCCAGCTGTGCAGCTAGTTGATTGCCATTATCACTATCAACAATGCCTCTTGAGTGATGAAATAACATTTAAACAAGCACTTGGAAGTAAAACCATTTTATTTTATTTATTTTATTTCACCTTTATTTAACCAGGTAGGCTAGTTGAGAACACGTTCTCATTTGCAACTGCGACCTGGCCAAGATAAAGCATAGCAGTTCGACACATACAACAACACAGAGTTACACATGGAATAAACAAACATACAGTCAATAATACAGTAGAAAAAGTCTACATACAGTGTGTGCAAATGAGGTAGGATAAGAGAGGTAAGGCAATAAATAGGTCATGGTGGCGAAGTAATTACAATATACCAATTAAACACTGGAATGGTAGATGTGCAGAAGATGAATGTGCAAGTAGAGATACTGGGGTGCAAAGGAGAAAGATAAATAAATAATACAGTATGGGGATGAGGTAGTTTGATGGGCTTTTTACAGATGAGTTATGTACAGGTGCAGTGATCTGTGAGCTGCTCTGACAGCTGGTGTTTAAAGCTAGTGAGGGAGATATGAGTCTCCAGCTTCAGTGATTTTTGCAGTTAGTTCCAGTCATTAGCAGCAGAGAACTGTAAATCAACATGAAGGAACATTAAGGAAATCGACATTACATTGTGAAAGAAAAATACCAAACACCATTAAAAAAGTAAGTCAGGAGTTGACAATGGAAAACTGAAAAAATGTAAGAGAAGGAAGAGGAGAAGAAAGCAAGGGACAGTTAATAAGTTAGGAATGAAGAAGAGAGGGGAAAAAGAAGGTTGAGGAATAGGGTTCTTCTTCTGACCTCCAGCTCCCCATTGGGATACACAGCCTCCCCCACGGACTGACCACCATAGAAAATGTTTCATTGACAGAAACACAAAATACTCTTACAGGGACTACTTTTGGTGATACAGACTGTAAAAAAAAAAAACTCACAGACAACACTGTCCCATTGCAGATGATTGCTTTGGTCTCTCTGTGTGTGAGAGTGCGAGTGAGTGTGTCTTTTTGGATTTGAACGGTCTGACAATTTCATACATTATGCATCTTGGTTATTTGATACTGGTAATGTCAGGGGTGCCTTAAGTACTTGCTAGCACTTTTTCTGGAAAACATTTTGAGTTACTCTTACAGATAGAGCTTGCCTGCTTGGTCTGCATGCCAGGTCCGAAAAGACACAGAGGATTTCAGGTCTTGGTAAACATGTCTGTAGGTCTAGGTAAACAAGTCAGAACTACCTAACCAACAGCACTAATTTAGTTTCAGCCTGTCAGTGTATATAAATAGTATTGCTGTCAGTGTAGATAAACACATGATTGAGTATAGTATGTCATATAAACACATTTCCTCTGACTGGGGCTCTTAGTAAACACATTTAGAGATGTGCAGTGCTGTGGCAGGCAAGCAAGCAGGCAAGCAGGCAGGCAGCTGCATTCTGGATGTCCTCAGCAGACAACCTAATCCGACACAGCAGGGGAATTATAAACCTCACACAAACTTCACTAGAATAGCACTGCAAGCCTCAGCTCCCATCAGCAACGCAGAAAAACGTATCAGACACCAGGGTCATTTCCAATGCTTTGCTGGGCTACGCCATTTGGTGAGATCAATCCAACTTTCTTTATGGATTTCTACAGTGCCTTCAGAAATGTTGTTACGTTACAGCCCTATTCTAAAATTGATAAAATATTTTTTCCCCTCATCAATCTATACACAATACACCATAGTGTCAAAGCAAGAACAGGTTTTTAGAAATTGTTTGTTAATTTAATTTACTTAGTACTTTGTTGAAGCACCGTTAGCAGTGACTACAGCCTCGAGTCTTCTTGGGTATGACGGTACAAGCTTCGCACACCTCGATTTGGGGAGTTTCTCCCATTCTTCTCTGCAGATGCTCTCAAGCTGTCAGGCTGGATGGGGAGCGTTGCTACACATCTTTTTTCAGGTCTCTCCAGAGGCGATCGATCGGGTTCAAGTCCGGGCTCTGGCTAGGCCACTCAAGGACATTAAAAGACTTGTCCCGAAGCCACTCCGGCATTGTCTTGGCTGTGTGCTTTGGGTCGTTGTCCTGTTGGAAGGTGAACCTTTGCCCCAGTCTAAGGTACTGAGCACTCTGGAGCAGGTTTTCATCAAGGATCTCTCTTTACTTTGCTTCGTTCATCTTTGCCTCGATCCTGACTAGTCTCCCAGTCCCTGCCGCTGAAAAACATCCCCACAGCACAATACTGCCACCACCAGGCTTCACCGTAGGGACGGTGCCAGGTTTCCTTCAGATGTGACGCTTGGCAACCAGGCCAAAGATTTCAATCTGGTTTCATCAGACCAGAGAATCTTGTTTCTCATGGTCTGAGACTCTTTAGGTGCCTTTTGGCAACTCCAAGCGGACTGTCATGTGCCTTTTACTGAGGAGTGGCTTCCGTCTGGCCACTCTAACATAAAGGCCTGATTGGTGGAATACTGCAGAGACGGTTCTCCCATCTCCGCAGAGGAACTCTAGAGCTCTGTCAGGGTGACAATCGGGTTCTCGGTCACCTCCCTGACCAAGGCCCTTCTCCCCCGATTGCTCAGTTTGGCCGGGCGGCCAGCTCTAGGAAGAGTCTTGGTGGTTCCAAACTTCTTCCATTTAAGAATGAGGGAAACCACTGTGTTCTTGGGGATCTTCAATTCTTTAGAAATCTGTTGGTACCCTTCCCCAGATCTGTCCCTCGACACAATCCTGTCTCGGAGCTCTATGGACAGTTCCACTGTTGGACTTTATATAGACAGGTGTAGGGCCTTTCCAAATCATGTCCAATCAATAGAATTTACAACAGGTGGACTCCAATCGAGTTGTAGAAACATCTCAAGGATGATCAATGGGAACAGGATGCACCTGAGCTCAATTTCGAGTCTCATAGCAAAGGGTCTGACTACTTATGTAAATAAGGTTTTTCTAAAAAAATATATATATATATTTGCAAAAATGTCTAAAAATGTATTTTAGCTTTGTCATTATGGGGTATTGTGTGTAGATTGCTGAGATATTATTTATTTAATAAATTTTAGAAAAAGGCTAAAACGTAACAAAATTTGGAAAGAGTCAAGGGTTCTGAATACTTTCCGAAGGCACTGTATTTGTTCCATCGCAATGTCATCATGACCGACTGAGTCGATTGATGCGCCCAAGTGTCAATCTAGTTGGCATAATAAAACAATCCTCATCAAAATCCATCTGTTTAAATTGAGATATCTGTTTTCAAATCAAATGTTATTTGTCACATGCTTCATAAACAACAGATGTAGACTAACAGTAAAATGCTTACTTACAGTCCTTTTCCAATAATGCTGAGATAAAGATAAAAATAAATGTTTTCTTGCATGGGCTGTGTCTCCATCCACTGCATCCGCCGGTCAGCCTCCCGCATTTCTGGTGGAAGGTGGCAGAGCGGTGTTTGTCAGAGCAGGAGACAACCAGAAAACCCTTCTCACAAAAACGTCTGTAGCGTCCCAACGATGTGGGTTACAAACTAATGACCCCACCATCGAAAGCAGAGACTGTCACGGACACGTACTGTACATGTCGGTTGTCTCTTTGACACAATTTTCTGTCCGAAATGCTCATATACTCTGGCTTACCGTGTGTAAACACAACAAAGCACATGGTTCTCCTTGCAAATATCATCCTTCAAAAATGTACTTGAACATCATGTATCCGATAATCTGGATGAAGCTATGATAATATAATCTATAAATCTAAAATATAATCCACAGAAAGCCCTTGTTTGAAAAGGGATTTCTCTTGTCTTTTGTTTAAGAACACACATAATAATACACTGTTTCTGGGAATGTCCCTCTATAGGCCATACTGTTTGGCTCAGATGAATAAAGGACAGAATGAAATTAGAAGCAGGAAAAATAACTTCCAAATGAGCATTATGTCAGACATTCTATATCCAATGGGCTTTTACTCATTTACAGTTTAAAGCTCAATACAGTTGTAATGTCCTTTAACATTAATTTATTCTGCTTCATCGCATTAGTCCCAATGTACTGATCTACACACCAACATTTACCTTTCTCCATCTCTCTCTCCTCCTCTCCCTGACCTCAGTTCAACCCTTCACATGGCTCTTCACTACATGAGAGTGTAACAGACAGGGGGAATTCATTGATCTGCCTGAGATCAAAAGAGGAATAGGAGAAATGGGAAGAGGGCGGAGGATGTTCTCTCTTTCACCCCAACCTGGGCCGGAGGAGATACCGGCCTCTGCTCCTCTAGGTCATCTATACATTCGGTGTCTCTGCTCACTTAGTGAACGGCTGGGAGGGAAAGTGAATGTACGACCCTGGGAGAGTTGGATTCATGAGGATAGGGTAGGATTTTAATGAGGAAGAACCCATCTATCTGACATACCTTAGAGGTCTATGAATTCCAACAACCCGGCTGATGAATGGCAGACATTTTGTGTCAGAATGGCAATCAGCAGTCAGTTTGTAAAGGAAAAAATAGGAATCACTACATCTAGACAGACACACTTCCTCGGGGGTGTCAACAAAAACATCTCAGCTTTGTTTCTCTCCTTCGGCCACTGGACACTTATTTTCCATGGCAACATGTTGTAGTTAGGTTGTTACAACTGACACCAGCCCAACGGAAGTTGTCCTCCCACTGTTCTATTATAATTGAATTGATCAAGAGAAAGGGCTGTAGTAATGAATTGTTTCATAACACATGTTTCAATTACAGAGCTCAGCATGTGGCCATAGCTCCTTCAGGACATTCATTATTACATTAGCTTGGACACCCCCACATTTACACCAATAATCAGTCATTAAACCAATGCTACATTATTGCAACAAAACATTTCTCCTCCAGCGGTTAGAAAACAACACATTCCACCATCGACTATGTAAAACATTACATCTTTGTTTCAGGGGAGTAATTAGTGATTAGCCATGTTTGCCCATCTCTGCTAAGTAAGTCAATTGAAAGAATAATTATGTATGAGAAAGAAAGAGGGAGAATGTGAGAGACTGAGAAAGACAGAGATAGAGGGAGAGAGATAGCATGAGAGACAGGGAGGCGTTGAGGGGTGTGTGATGTGGAGAGAAGAGCGTTCAGGCTGGTCAAGCTGTTCAGTCTGGCTGCTGTGTCATTAGGGCTCCGTGGTTGTGCAGTTGAGCGCTGCTGGTTGGGTTTGGCGCGATCAGCGATGTGACTCACTGTGGGCCGCTCTGTAAGCCCTCACCCACTGAGACCACCAGTACCATCACATGCCTCTTTCCCGGAGAAAACATTCACACACACGCACACACAGGCACATACGGTAGAGCCATTTTCATTAACGGAACCACTGGCACTCTCAGCCCAGCTGGTCTCTGAGCCGACACTGGAACTGTACATATGGTGTCAACACTCTCTGAGAGAGGGGGCCATCTTGAGAGATGGGAGGGAGGAAGAGAGAAATGGGAAGAGGGAGAGATAGATAGAGAGAGAGAATGTGAGAAATAGAGTGATGGAGGCATAGCGGATAAGAGGGAGAGGTAGAGGTAGAAAGTGTAACATGGAAACGGAGACAGCAAGGAGAAAAGTTACCATTCCCACCCATGTCATTCACCTGAGTGTACAGTATTCACCAAATATAGGACAGACACTTCAAAACAAACTTCCTATTGATTTATTTTTTGATTATCTGTTTTTCCATGTATGAATCTGTTTTTCAATGCATTTCTATGGGTTAATAGCAGTAAGGGCAAATTCAATGTTTCATAAAAAATTTTTTTTACATATACAGTTGAAGTCGGAAGTTTACATACACCTTGGCCAAATACATTTAAACTCAGTTTTTCACAATTCCTGACATTTAATCCTAGTAAACATTCCCTGTCTTAGGTCAGTTAGGATCACCACTTTATTTTAAGAATGTGAAATGTCAGAATAAGAGTAGAGAGAATAATTGATTTCAACTTTTCTTTCTTTCATCACATTCCCAGTGGGTCAGAAGTTTAAATACACTCAATTAGTATTTGGTAGCATTGCCTTTAAATTGTTTAACTTGGGTCAAACGTTTTGGGGAGACTTCAACAAGCTTCCCACAACAAGTTTGCTGAATTTTGGCCCATTCCTCCTGACAGAGCTGGTGTAACTGAGTCAGGTTTGTATGCCTCCTTGCTCGCACACACTTTTTCAGTTCCGCCCACAAAATTTCTATAGGATTGAGGTCAGGGCTTTGTGATGGCACTCCAATACCTTGACTTTGTTGTCCTTAAGCCATTTTGCCACAACTTTGGAAGTATGCTTGGGGTCACTGTCCATTTGGAAGACCCATTTGCGACCAAGCTTTAACTTCCTGAATGATGTCTTGAGATGTTGCTTCAATACATCCACATAATTTTCCTGCCTCATGATGCCATCTATTTTGTGAAGTGCACCTGTCCCTCCTGCAGCAAAGCACCCCCACAACATGATGTTGCCACCCCCGTGCTTCACTGCTGCCACCCCCATGCTTCACGGTTGGGATGGTGATCTTTGGCTTGCAAGCCTCCCCCTTTTCCTCCAAACATAACGATGGTCATTATGGCCAAATAGTTCCGTTTCTTTTCCTTCAGACCAGAGGACATTTCTCCAAAAAGTACAATCTTTGTCCCAATGTGCAGTTGCAAACCATAGTCTGGCTTTTTTATGGCGGTTTTGGAGCAGTGGTTTCTTCCTTGCTGAGCAGCCTTTCAGGTTATGTCGATATAGGACTCATTGTACTGTGGATATAGATACTTTTGTACCTGTTTCCTCCAGTATATTCACAAGGTCCTTTGCTGTTGTTCTGGGATTGATTTGCACTTTTCACACCAAAGTACGTTCATCTCTAGGAGACAGAATGCGTCTCCTTCCTGACCGGTATGACGGCTGTGTGGTGCCATGGTGTTTATACTTGCGTACTATTGTTTGTACAGATGAACGTGGTGCCTTCAGGCGTTTGGAAATTTCTCCCAAGGATGAACCAGACTTGAGGAGGTCTACAATTGTTTTTCTGAGGTCTTGGCTGATTTCTTTAGATTTTTCCATGATGTCAAGCAAAGAGGCACTGGGTTTGAATGTAGGCCTTGAAATACATCCACAGGTACACCTCCAATTGACTCAAATTATGTTAATTAGCCTATAAGTGAAATAATCTGTCTGTAAACAATTGTTGAAAAAATGTGTCATGCACAAAGTAGATGTCCTAACCGACTTGCCAAAACTATAGTTTGTTAACAGGAAATGTGTGGAGTGGTTGAAAAATGAGTTTTAATGACTCCAACCTAAGTGTATGTAAACTTCCGACTTCAACTGTATATATATATATTTATATTTAAAGGGGTCCTAAAATTCAAAATCAAATAGCTAAATGATCCTTGGTAAAACCATTTTAGGCTTAGACTCTAGGTTTTAATGGTTCTAGTCCTAGTTAAAACATGTCTATGCAGGACACGAATAATGCCTTGCATGGTTCTTCATTAGCATGCTGTCCAAGGGAAGTACACTACTTAACACTTAATATTACATACAGTACACTAGCTATATTTCTTATTCATCTAAAATTGCTTTAAAATAGCACTGTGGATAGTACAGACTGAGTTATCTTGTCAGTGTCTCCATTAGAACAGACAGTGACATTGTATGGATGTGTACATCACCTCTTCACCCCTCCACTAATCTGTTCCTATTAGGAAGACAGTGGTGGGGCATGTCATGCCTGGAGACAAACCCGACGTGATTATAATGATTATCATCACTGTGACTGTCTTGACGATGTCGGTGCTGCCGGTTCTGATGTCCTCTGCATCACCTGGCCTGGCCATAGATTGACCGCACAGAGACAGTGGGAGGACGGAGATGGGCTGCTCTGAACTACAGCTCTAGGACACTGAGTTAGAAGAGGGAAGACGATGAAGCAGTGCAGGACTGCACACACTCACACACCACACACAGTAGAATTCCCCATCTCCCCTGCCCCCACTGTGACTGGATGGCTGGAGCTAAGCCGCAGATACGCCTCCATCCGAATGCTCATATGAGCTAGGACATTATCCACTTACTGTTATTAATGCTGCAGGTCTCTGGAGAGACCATGGAGAGGGAGGGAGAGAGGGGGCGGCACTCATAATCCACCACTGCAAACTCACGCAGACTGCATGGAGCTCTATGGTTGTGGGTGGGACTATGGGTGTACGGGCAATGCAAAGTTGTCCATTGCCATGTAAGCTAGGGTATCAGACAAAAAAGTAGACACATTGACATTCAGAGTAGACACATTGACATTCAGAGTAGACACATTGACATTCAGAGTAGACACATTGACATTCAGAGTAGACACACTTACATTCAGAGTAGACACATTGACATTCAGAGTAGACAGACTTACATTCAGAGTAGACACATTGACATTCAGAGTAGACACATTGACATTCAGAGTAGACACATTGACATTCAGAGTAGACACATGACATTCAGAGTAGACACATTGACATTCAGAGTAGACACATTGACATTCAGAGTAGACAGACTTACATTCAGAGTAGACACATTGACATTCAGAGTAGACACATTGACATTCAGAGTAGACACATTGACATTCAGAGTAGACACATTGACATTCAGAGTAGACACATTGACATTCAGAGTAGACACATTGACATTCAGAGTAGACAGACTTACATTCAGAGTAGACACATTGACATTCAGAGTAGACACATTGACATTCAGAGTAGACACATTGACATTCAGAGTAGACACATTGACATTCAGAGTAGACAGACTTACATTCAGAGTAGACACATTGACATTCAGAGTAGACATTTACATTCAGAATAGACACATTGATATTCCGAGTAGAAAGAAAAATGCTATCTAGAACCCATAGGAGAACCCTTTGAAGAACCCTTTTTGGTTCCATGTAGAACCCATTCCACAGAGGTTTCTACATGGAACCCAAAAGGGTTCTACCTGGAACCAACCATCTCTGCCTGGCCGGTTCCCCTCTCTCCAGTGAGATTCTCTGCCTCTAACCCTATTACAGGGGCTAAGTCACTGGCTTACTGGTGCTCTTCCATGCCGTCCCTAGTTGGGGTGCATCACTTGAGTGGGTTGAGTCACTGACGTGATCTTCCTGTCCGGGTTGGCGCGCCCCCCCCCCCCCCCCCCTTGGGTCGTGCCGTGGCGGAGATCTTTGTGGGCTATACTCGGCCTTGTCTCAGGATGGTAAGTTGGTGGTTGAAGTGATCCCTCTAGTGGTGTTTTTTCTAGGGAGTTTTTCCTAGCCACCGTGCTTCTACACCTGCATTGCTTGCTGTTTGGGGTATTAGGCTGGGTTTCTGTACAGCACTTTGTGACATCAGCTGATGTAAGAAGGGCTTATAAATACATTTGATTGATTGATTGAACCAACAAGGGTTCTTCTATGGGGACAGCCAAATAACATTTTTGAATCCTGTTTTCTAAGAGTGTACCAAACTGGAGACACAAATAAGAAATGCTGAAATTATTGCATTTCTGCCCAAGACTCCAAACTGAATGTTGTAAACAACACAGAGACCCACAATACATCAGGATGACCTTACATACAATATAAATAGATACAGTAAATGCCCAGCTTCACCTCATGCTGTCTCCCCACCTAGCAGAAACAGTGAGGAGAGAGAGAGGGAGAGAGAAAAGAGGGGTATGGATTCATCCATCCTTCTCCTCTCCTGCACTTCAACCCCAGCCTTGCTTAATTATAAATTCAGAGATGTTCACTTTGTAGAGCACGAGTGATCCTGTCAATTAAAACTGTGCACAGCTGTCTGCACGTCCACGTGAAGAGAGGGAGAGAGAGGGAGATGAGGAGGAGGAGGAAAGGGGGTGTGCTACTTTATCTGATGGCAAAGGCACAGGTAGATGGATGATGGTGTTAATTGGTTGGCTGTAAAAGAGAGAGAGAAAGAGAGAGAGAGAGAGAGAGAGAGAGAGAGATAGACTGGAACCACTGTGTCGGTTCACAACTGAAGCTCTATAGGTTTAACAGACATGGAATAGTTAAGTGATAATGCCAGAGAAGCCGGCGTTTGGAGAATATATTGGTACGGGTGTTGTTAAGCCAGAGAAGAAGTCGAAGGGCCGGCAAACCGTGCCAATTTATCCTCCAAACACCGGATTCAAGGGCATTATCACTTTTATACAACGGGTTACCAACATATTCAAATAATGATTGACATATTTTCATTAAACATGTTATTTTGATGAATTTATTCATACTATTTCATCCTTCCATGACATATAGTCCCAACACATATCTAGGGTTGCTACCCAAGCAACTATCGATTTGAATGTTAGAGACGCGACCCAGTCATTAAGTATTCGTTTTCTAAATCTATGTACGCGACCCAGTCGTTCATTCTAAATGTTCCATTGCCATGATGGCTGGGAATGTTCTTATCCCTTGCTTGCTAGCTAGTCAACTTTGGCTAACACATTCATGTCAAACAGTGCAGCCAGAATAACAACAAAGTAGCTGTATTTGCATTTGTTTAAGCCGTGCTCTAGTGTTCTTTTTCATACATCAGTAACACGCTAATGATGTGCGATTTCGCCTGGCATAAAACATTTGGTCTCTCACCAGGCCACTGTTCAGAAGAGCACAAACACAATCACTTCAAACTGAAGCTGGAATGACAGCAAACTAGCTGCATTTCGTGTTTTTCTATTGACATGTCTTTGCATATATCCATAACAATTATGCTGATTCATGATTTCGACTGGCTGAGAAAATCTGCCAGCCTGTATGTCTCGTCCTACTCTCAACACGTTCATTACCATAGGGCAGCTGGAGATCAAATATTGAAACAATGTTGCAAATGTCGCAGAGACAGACAAATGCTAGCCTAAAAGAAATGGGAGATAATGTAGATGCTTTTTACAGTGTACTGTAGATCTAGTATATACATTGCCTGACTGAGCTGATGAGACAGTGGATTGTGCAGTCTGATGGAACAGAGTACATTCAACATCATAGATTTAGCTGGTGGTAACTTGTGGAATAGACACAGGCTGGAATGCGTTTTTAACCAATCAGCATCCAGGATTAGACCCACCCGCTGTATAATTTCCCACAAAGAAGTACTATACGGTACAGACTGATGATGCATCTACTGAATAACTAATAAGTATGCAGTCCAGAGAGAGAGTGAGAGAACGTGAAAGAGAGAAACAAAGAGAGCATATACTGTATATGCATGTTTTCTAAGCACAGCGCATAAATATGTAAAGTGCATGTGTGTTTGTGTGTGTTTCAGGGGTAACGGAGGTCCAGACCTCTCTTGTACCCTCCCTCTCCCCTCCCTGCATCCCTCCTTTCCCCTCCTTTTCACTACCGCCCTCCCTCCCTCCCTCTCACTACCTCTCATTACCTCCAATTGACCTCTGAAGCAGCGGTGTGATCGTGCTTTGAGCACAAAGTGCTTTCCTCTGTACCCATAGTTTGAGATTCCCCCCATTTGATGATGTATATGACTGAGCTAACCTTTCTCCTCACCACACACCACCACACAGACACACAAGAAGTCTTTCCATATCCTACTGGCTTTAGCTTCTCCAAAACCACTGGCCTCAGGCTGTGTACTTTCAGAAGCTCTGCAGTCTTATTCCATAAGCCATAATACTGCTTCCCAGAATCACACAGCATATGGCAGCTGAGCCAGCCACCCCTGCCTGCTTGTTTCCCAGAAGCACCAGTCCAGGGTGGGCACTGCCTCAAAGGTACAGGCCGAAGCCAGAGTGTCCTTCTGCCTGGAGAACACACACACCCAGGACCAGTAAGGGAGAGCCAGCCAGGCAGGCATACTGTTCTGCAGGGACCAAGGAGCTCATCCAGGGATGTTATGGAGCTAGAGCCTAGACTGGATCAGTCTTTGATGGGGAGGCATGACGAGAGGGGAGACGCTCTCTCAGAGGGAAGCAGGTGTGTGGAGAAGTGATAAGGATGCTGTGGCAGCCATTACACACACACACACACACACACACTGCAGCATCTCCAAAAAATTCCTGATGCAAATTCAAATGGCCTCCCATCAAATGAATGAGTTACTTTTGGCATGGTGCGTAACACTCCCTTCTCCTTGTGCAGTAGAAAGAGAAAAAGAGAGAGAGGGAGATAGAGGAATAGAGAAAGGGAATGAAAGAGATGGATGAGGGGGAAACGGAGAGAGTGAGAGGGGGCTCTGAGGAGCAGACAGAGGAAATGCATTAATTTATTACAGGGGAGGAGGGGAAATGTGTCTGTGTGTGTGGCTCTCTCTCTGTAAGGAAGTTCAAGATTTTGGATGTGTGTGCTGTGGTGCAGACATACGTAATTTATGAAAAACACACAATTTGTTTGGCTGACTTATTCCAAAAGCCATTAAGATGAATTAAGTATGCAAAATGTGGTTCTTTAGAGTTAGCATTTCACAGATACATTACCATTATTAGCTCTACAGCAGTCAGTCAACTACATTTACGTGTATGTATAATGACAAAGACTGAGCACATTTACAGACTGCAACATGGAAATATAAAACATATCTCACAGAAGTGTGTGTGTGTGTGTGTGTGTGTGTGTTAATCAGAGGAGTAGGCTACAGTGCCTTCAGAAAGTATTCATACCCCTAGACCTCTTTCACATTTTGCTGTGTTACAGCCTGAATTTAAAATGGATTACATTGAGATGTTGTATCACTGGCCTACACACAATACCCCATAATGTCAAAGTGGAATTATGTTTTTAGAAATGTTTTCAAATTAATAAAAAATGGAAAGCTGAAATGTCTTGAGTATTCAACCCCTTTGTTATGGCAAGCCTACAGGAGTAAAACTGTGCTTTAACAAGTCACATAATAAGTTGCATGGACAATTCTAAAATAATGTTTAACATGATTTTTGAATGACTACCTCATCTTTGTTCCCCACACACACAATTATCTGTAAGGTGCCTCAGTCGAGCAGTGCATTTCAATCACAAATTCAACCACAAAGACCAGGAAGGTTTTCCAATGCCTCACAAAGGGCACCAATTGGTAAAAAAAGCAGACATTAAATATCCCTTTGAGCATGGTGAAGTTATTAATTACACTTTGGATGGGATTTCACCATGAGGCCAATAGTGACTTTAAAACAGAGTTTAATGGTGGTGATAAGAGGATGGATCAACAACATTGGATTACACGACAATACTAACCTAAATGACAAGAGTGAAAAGAAGGAAGCCTGTACTGAATAAAAATATTCCTAACCTTACCTGAATACAAAGCGTTATGTTTGAGGCAAATCGAACACAACATTTACATTTTTTACATTTGTGTCATTTAGCAGACACTCTTATCCAGAGCGACTTACAGGAGCAATTAGGGTTATGTGCCTTGCTCAAGGGCACATTGCCAGATTTTTCACCTATTCGGCTCGGGGATTCAAACCAGCAACCTTTCGGTTACTGGCCCAACGCTCTTAATTGCAAGGCTACCTGCCGCCAACACACACTGTGTACCACTCTTCATATTTTCAAGCATGGTGGTGCCTGCATCATGTTATGGATATGCTTGTCAATGGCAAGAACTAGGTTGTTTTTTACAAATTCACCTTTCAGCAGGACAATCAACTAAAACCCAAATATACACTGGAGTTGCTTAACAAGACTACATTGAATGTCCCTGAGTGGCCTAGTTACAGATTTGACTTAAATCGGCTTGAAAATCCAAAGCTTCACTTGTAAACAACTGTCTAGCAATGATCAACAAAAAACTTGACAGAGCTTTAACAATTTTAAAAAAGAATGTGCAAATATTGTACAATCAAGGGGTGCCACGCTCTTACAGACTTATCCAGAAAGACTCACAGCTGTAATCACTATGAAAGGTGATTCTAACATGTATTTACTCAGGGGTGTGAATACTTATTTAAATGAGATATTTCTGTATTTAATTTTCAATACATTTGAAAATGTCTAAAAACATGTCTAAAAACACGTTTTCACTTCATCATTATGGGGAATTGTGTGTAGATGGCTGAGAAAAACAAAACAACGTAATTTGTTTTGAATTCAGACTGTAACACATCAAAATGTGAAATAAGTCAAGGGGTATGCATACTTTCAGATGTTTTCTGTATGTGTATAAGTGTGCACCTGCCTATGCTTATGAAAGCCAGACAAAAGAGGACGAAGAGAGACAGTGAGCAAGACAGAGAGGAAGCAATTACAACCTCCATCATTAAATATTTGGTTTCCTTCACTGGCGGATCATGTGAAATGGAGACGGCCATGTAGGCAGGAAGGCAAACCCAGACCAACCCACCTCATATACTCTCATTTTACACTCTCTCAGTGTAAGCAATTAGCTGCAATCAGAGTTTAATTGAGCAAACACAGAAGGATAGCGCTCAAACGGTTCTGCCTTAGCGCTTTCCTTTCCCTCAGTCTAATTAAAACATTCAGATGTGCCTGACTATGGATTGTGTGTGTGTATGTGTATATTATTATGGTCATAGAGCAAATGTTAGCACTACATTCACTCTTTCATATTTCTTCCATCCATCTTTCCCTCTTCCTTTTATTTTCCACAGTAATTTATGTCACACTCTTCCGTCACGTGGAATAGAGGAGACACACAGACACTGTGGGTTGTAACAGCTTGCCTGGGAATAATTGGTCTCAAGTGAATTTGCCCTGTTCCCACTCAGACAGAGATTCTCCCCAACGACTTCTTACACCTCTCTCTCCTCAACCCTAGGGACCAACCATTTATTAAGTGACTCTTTCCTCTCATGTGATACATACAACACAAACCTTCCAAACAAACCACAGTCATGACTGCATTAATTTGTTTCTCTACCTCTACCAAGCCACAGTGAAATTAAACATTGGTGAATAAATTCTATCATGAGGGTCATTTTAATGAATCATGAAAAACAGATCAGCAAACCTTTAAGCTCATTGTACAGTAGTTGAGGGCAATGCTAAGAGTGCACTACTCTAGACGTGTCAGTGAATGACCTGATGCATGTGGGAAATGTGAATGATCCAACCGGTGCGGACACAGACAGGCCAAGTTTAGCCTAACACTAGCGACCTAATTATTTGAAGGGGCCCATAACCTCCATGACTGAGACTTCTCTACACTACCGTGCTGTGACTAGGAGACTATGAGCCCTACTGTATCTACACTCCACCACCAGGCTCTGACACAAAGAGCTGAGGAACATGGCAGAGGGCTGGAGAGGTTTTCCAAGGAGATCTGGGGAGAAGTGGTGAGGGTCTGAGCCTCCATGCTTGTCTAATGTGAGAGAGTGTAGGAGACAGACCCTGTTGGCTTTGGGAGTGTAATTATACTGTATCCAAGGCCGTAGGGAAATCTTCCTTAACAGACTCTGTCCACCGGGCTACAGCCCCACAGCCCCAGAGCCCCACAGACAGACAGACAGGCCCCTCAGACAAACATTTTCCCCACGGAGAAGCGTCGCTGCAGGGCCAAAACGCTGCCATGACCCCTACCACTCAAGCCTCCTCTCCAGGGGGTAGCCCACTGACCATGCCCTAACTCTCTCCCTGTCTGTCTGCATTGCTCACCCCATTTATCTCTCATACATACACAGAAGCACCGATGTACACACACTCACTCGCGCTCTCTCACTACAATACACACACTAGTCGATGCAATTGCAAGCAGGCCACTACATTAGAAGCCATCTCTATATCAGAATTACAGTATTGCACTCTTTCTTTTTCATCAGAGCCATAACATGAAGAGTTAAATGTTTCATCTACAAACATGAAAGAGTTACAGAGGAGAGACTTGAATCATTCCAGAGCTGCTTCCTGACAAATGAGTGCAGTTTTCGAAATCACATATCAGACTGTAGCACTTCTTCAGAAAACATCAACACCAGTGGGGATGGAGACTCCATTGAAAATGAATCATAGATGAACCAAACACTCTCTGTGGTGCTTAGTAAAGTGAGAAACGGGAGAAATGGTGATGATGATGAGCAGTATAAAGTATAAAGTTATAAAATATGCAGCTTTGTATCATTCGGGCTCTGTAACACCGCTCGTCTTCCATCCATCCCCATGTACTGAATAATATTAAGAAAAAAAGCAGAGGAGAAAATAGAAGCATTCCCCTTAGGTTCCTCATCATCATCATCCTCATCATTATTACATCCCATGGTGTATTATGACCGAGAGCAGCATCCCACAATGCCGTGCAAACGTCGGTGTGAGTTAGCATTAAGAAAACACAAGAGACATGCACGCATCATGTAGTCAGGAGAACATGACTTGTGGGATGACAGCCAGAGGCCCTGGAGAGGGGAGGAGGGTGGTAGAGAGAGAGGCAGAGAGAGAGAGGGGGGGGGGGGGGAGAGAGAGGGGTACAATGTAGAAAGTCAATCACAGAAAGGGAAAATAACATCCTTGTATAAATCTCCACTTGTTGAATCAAGAGTAGAGAGTAGGCCAGATATCTGACAACTATGTTGTGTGTGTCAGGCTGTGAGAGTTTGTGTGTGTGTGTTTGGAGTGGTACTGGGGTTGAATGTGTGTGTGTGTAAGTTCAGAAGGGGTTCCTCCAGAGGGAACAGACAGCTGGGATCCATCCCCCCCCCCTCCTCCTCTGATACCAGAATGCCCTTGACTGACCAGATTAAAGCCCAGATGACAAATGCACAGAGACCACTGCACTGCATGAACACATCTGCTCAGGGACACAGTCCATTCTTCCCCACGTTCATGTCCTGTATATCAGGTCCTGTATACCCCCAGTCCCCCGTCCTAGTCCCCACACACACAACATATGCAGGGACGGCCAAGTGCACAATACCCAGCAGAGCATGACCCCCAACTAACATCTATCCCGCTAACCATCAGAGCATTATCAATCTGTCCACCTTCTGGTTTGAAAGGTGACGCAGTGCTGCACCCTAAATAACAAAATGGACAACACCTGGCCTGCCATGAAATTTAAGCCATTTGACCTTATTTTGTCTTATGAGATAAAGCTGTGGTCTTTAGTTAATGCCAGTAGAGATGATACAAAGGGATTAGTTGGTCTTAACAAGATCATGTACAGCTACGGTCAGAAGTGACATTTCATAGCAGGTTAGGAAAATGTATGCAGCAGGTTAGGAGAATTGGTTTAAGGTTAGGAAAAGGTTAGGGTTAGATAAAAATAAAACATTCTCCCCAAACATGCAACTTTTGACGTCAAATTGACATAAACTGTATCACATCTAGCCATGACCAACTTAATGAGGGTACTGTATAATGTTGGCCAACCATGGGGTGCAGCCTAGTGACTCACTGGCCCTCACTGTGCTGTTTAGATCTGAGTTCCATGGGTTCCCCTGTCCCCTGTTAGGCAGATCAGGGCAGGGGGCTGCAGGGCTGTAGGCCCAGGATTGCAGATTGGCTCTCAGTGCACTTTGTCCACAGTGCCCTCCCTTTCTGGGCTGGACCCTGGCAGGATGGCACGGTGCTAAGGGGGGCAGTAGGAGGGTGGGAAAGAGGAAGAAACTGGGAGGTCATGGGGGCCATGAAGGTTATATAGTGGTGGGGAGTGAGGAGAGAGGTTATGCAAGCAGGCTGACGTTTATTGTCATGAGGCTTGTCCTGGAGGCAGAACTGAGTGATCCACTTAGATAGGCCCACTGCAAAGTCTAAATTGGCTATATTGAAAAAATGCATGTTTTTTTGTCTTAAGGTTAGAGTTAGGCAATAGGGTTAGCAATGTGGTTACAGTTAAGGTTAGGGTTTGGTTTAAAATCCGATTCTATGACTTTGTGGCTGTGCCAGCTAGTGACCACTCTGTAGAGCTGCCTCCGAAACGCTAACCTGCATTATGCAATGGTATGTAGGAGCAGAGAGGGGTGATAGTGCACGGCAGAGTATGTAGAGATGTGTGTGAGCACAAAGGTATTGAATGAATGCAGGATTGTGGGATAGTGAGGTGAGACCAAATGAAGAGGTAGCTATGGAACAAGAAGGTGAGGGCCTTGAGTGAAGAAAGATTCATTGGAGGATGTGGGATCTGTCTGGGTGCCAGAGTGCCCCCCGGGCTAACACTTGCCCAACTGGCTCTAATCCTGCCACCCGCTCCACCCATCTGCAGCACGCCGCCATGGCTAGCCCCTGGGGAGACGCAGGCAGCATGGCCTGTAAACCGTAATAGAAGGATGCTAACATGCTAATCAAGAGATGTGAATGGAATGTTGTTTGCTGTCACAGTCCCAATTATGTCCTGTATAGCGGAGGAGAGTGAATTGACACACATTAGGGAGCAGCACAGAGGGCTGGGATTGAGACTGACAGGTACAAGAGGCTGTGGTAGCCCACATCAAGCTGTTCTCTCTGCTTTTACACATGGACCTGCATTATAAAATAACCTACCATGGAAAAGAGAGAGTGAAAACAGATGGATGGATGAGAGTAAAAGTGCAGAGGAGATATAGGAGATATGACATATGACAGGGGCGGTCAGTGCCGTTTATGATGAGGGAGGACAATTTTTTTTTCATGAGCATGGCCTTTTTTCTATTACAGCATGCTGGATGACTGTCATTCATTTTCGATTCACCCAGTTCAATGTAACATCGATAGGTTAAGGCTACTACATGATAACCGAATACTCCCTATAGTCATCATGAGTTTGCTACAACCTAGCCTATGAATGAAAGTTTACAACGTAGGTGCACACAGGTTGAGAGAAAAAACTGAGCTGACAGACAGTGACACATGGACAGACAGTGACACATTCAATACCACCTTGCAAACCTTTGTCTGCATCTAGCTTATCTAGGGTGTAATCAGTAGTTCAACAGTTGCAAATGAGAGTTTCTATTGGACAAATTCAGGTATTTTAATCCCCATTTCGTTTGCTTCCGTTTAAGAAACATTTGTCAACAGAATCAGAGGAATGAATATAGCCCTGATCCTGCATAAACACAGTTCACTTTCATAGCAGCCACGTTGTATTCCTTCTCGCCTATATGTACTCTCCTCCTCTCACCTTTTCCCTTCATTTGTGATGAACAACACATCAGCTGTATGTGACCAGGCCAAAAAAAACTTTACAAGCCAACCATGTCATAACCGCTACACACAGCCTACATCGTTGTCCCCATATTAGCTAAAGTAATGTCATAGTCAACTTAGCTAATAGAACTAATGCGTTAGTAAACCCGCTACAATCATACAGTAACGTTACAGTGTATAGTCAGTTAGCAGTTACACCGACGGGCCCCTGTGGTAATAAATTAATAAAACCAAAAGCTTACCTTGACTTGGAAGAGTTCCAGTGTTGTGTTGGATAGTCAAAGCCAGCTAGCTAACATAGCATCCCTTTGTTTGAGCGGGGTGTTTGAGTAACTGACCTAGCCAGCTGCATTTGCTAACTAAGTAAGCGAAACTGAAAGTGAAAAGAAATTACATCATCTCGCTCTCTTGCTTCTTTTTCAGTTTTAAAGACATTCATTTGTTAAAAACTGTTCAACTATTGTCTTTCTCTCTCTTTGAGTCAACTACTCACCACATGTTGTTCACTGCAGTGCTAGCTATATGTAGCTTATGCTTTCAGTACTAGATTCATTCTCTGATCCTTTGATTGGGTGGACAGCACGTCAGTTCATTCTGCAAGAGCTCTGACAGGTTGGAGGATGTCCTCCGGAAGTTGTCATAATTACTGTGTAAGTCTATGGAAGAGGGTGAGAACCATGAGCTTCCTACGTTTTGTATTGAAATCAATGTACCAAGAAGAGGACGGACGCTAGCTGTCCTTCGGCTACACCATTGTGCTACCCTACAGAGTACTGTTGAGGCTACTGTAGACCTTCATTGCAAAACAGTGTATTTTAATCAATTATTTGGTGACATGTAGTATAGTTTTATCTAAAAATGATTTTTCAATGTTTTAAAAACTTTATTTTTATGAAATTCACTGAGGAGGATGGTCCTCCCCTTCCTCCTCTGAGGGGCCTCCACTGACATACTACTACTGTACTGTATAAGCAGTGGATTTCATCAATTAATAAAACTTGTGGATGTTCCTCACTTTTTACTCCGTGAAGGGGATGCACTGTAGAAGTCTGATGTCACCCTAATGCTGTCCTAGCGAAGCACTGGGTCTTTCTCTCCTCTCTGTGAATGGGAGGTGGCTGATGCCAGATGGTCTGCTGTGATGGAGCTGAATGACTAGGTTAGACAACAGGAAGCACTGAACAGTACAGTACTGGGTGTGACACTCAGCAGTTAGAATGGAAGGTAGGTTGCACTAGATAACAGAGGTTTGTAGGGTAGGGCACATGAATAATACAGTCACTATGGAGCCACTGGCTGACAGTGCAGATGCTCCTCTCTCTCATATCTCATCTCTCACCCTCAACCAGTCAGGGTGGAGGGTACTGGGGGTGGAGTTGAGGGGAAGATGGGAGAGAGGGGAACTACAGTGGCTTTTTATTATTTTGTTGCCTTTCAGCCTGGAATTAAAATAGATTTTGGGGGGGTTTGTATAATTTGATTTTCACAACATGTCTACCACTTTGTAGATGCAAAATATTTTTTCTTGTGAAACAAACAAGAAATAAGACAAAAAAACGGAAAACTTGAACATGTATAACTTTTCACCCCCCCACAAAGTCAATACTTTGTAGAGCCACCTTTTGCAGCAATTACAGCTGCTGGTCTCTTGGGGTATGTCTCTATAAGCTTGCCATATCTAGCCACTTGGATTTTTTCCCATTCCTCAAGGCAAAACTGCTCCAGCTCCTTCAAGTTGGACGGGTTCTGCTGGTGTACAGTCATACCACAGATTCTCAATTCGATTGAGGTCTGGGCTTTGACTAGGCCATTCCAAGACATTTAAATGTTTCCCCTTAAACCATTCGAGTGTTGCATTAACAGTATGCTTAGGGTCATTGTCCTGCTGGAAGGTGAACCTCTGTCCCAGTCTCAAATCTCTGGAAGACTGAAACAGGATTCCCTCAAGATTTTCCTGTATTTAGCGTCATCCATCATTTGTTCAATTCTGACCAGTTTCCCATTCCCTGCTGATGAAAAACATCCCCACAGCATGATGCTGCAACCACCATGCTTCACTGTGGGGATGGTGTTCTCGGGGTGATGAGAGGTGATGGGTTTGCGCCCGACATAGCGTTTTCCTTGATGGCCAAAAAAGCTCTCATCCCCCCGAGTACCTTCTTGCATATGTTTGGAGAGTCTCCCACATGCCTTTTGGCAAAAACCAAACGTGTTTGCTTATTTTTTTCTTTAATAAGCAGTGGCTTTTTATCTTGCCATTCTTCCGTAAAGCCCAGCTGTGTGGAGTGTACGGCTTAAAATGGTCCTATGGACAGATACTCCAATCTCTGCTGTGGAGCGATGCAGCTCCTTCAGGATTATCTTTGGTCTCTTTGTTGCCTCTGATTAATTCCCTCCTTGCCTGGTCTGAGTTTTGGTGGGCGGCCCTCTCTTGGCAGGTTTGTTGTGATGCCATATTCTTTCCATTTTTTTATAATGGATTTAATGGTGCTCCGTGGGATGTTAAAGTTTTGGATATTTTTTTATAACCCAACCCTGATCTGTACTTCTCCACAACTTTGTCCCTGACCTGTTGGGAGAGCTCCTTGGTCTTCATGGTGTCGCTTGCTTGGTGGTGCCCCTTGCTTAGTGGTCTTGCAGACTCTCGGGCCTTACAGAACAGGAGTATACATACTAGAGGTTGACCGATTAATCGGAATGGACGATTAATTAGGGCCGATTTCAAGTTTTCATAACAATCAGTAATCGCCATTTTTGGACACCGATTATGGCCGATTACATTGCACTCCCCGAAGAGAATGCGTGGCAGGCTGACTACCTGTTATGCGAGTGCAGCAAGGAGCCAAGGTAAGGTGCTAGCTAGCACAAACTTATCTTATAAAAAACAATCAATCAATCTTAACATAATCACTAGTTAACTACACATGGTTGATGATATTACTACTTTATCTAGCTTGTCCTGCGTTGCATATAATCAAGCAGCAGGCTCGTAAGCATTCATTCAAACAGCACTTTCCTGCATTTGCCAGCAGCTCTTCGCTGTGCTTCAAGCATTGCACTGTTTATGACTTCAAGCATATCAACTCCCGAGATTAGGCTGGCAATACTATAATACCTATTAGAACATCCAATAGTCATAGGTATATGAAATACAATGGTACAAGAGAGAAATAGTCCTATAATAACTACAACCTAAAACTTCTTACCTGGGAATATTGAAGACTCATGTTAAAAGGAACCACCAGCTTTCATATGTTCTGAGAAAGGAACTTAAACGTTAGCTTTTTACAAGGCACATATTGCACTTTAAATTTATTTTCCAAAATCTTGTTTTTGCATTATTTAATTGAGACTCAGTTGATTGTATTGATGTATTATATTTAGTTAAAATCAGTGTTCATTCAGTATTGTTGTAATTGTCATTATTACAAATATATATATAAAAATCGGCTGATTGACCGGTATCGGCTTTTTTTGGTCCTCCAATAATCGGTATCGGTATCGGCATTGAAAAATCATAATCGGTCGACCTCTAATATATACTGAGATCATGTGACAGATCATGTGGACTTTATTTAACAAATTATTTGACTTCTGAAAGTAATTGGTTGCACCAGATCGTATTTAGGGGCTTCAATGCAAAGGTTGAATACATACGCACGCACCACTTTTCCGTTTAATTTTTTTTTGAATTTTTTGAAACAAGTTATCTTTTCATTTCACTTACACAATTTGGACTATTTTGTGTATGTCCATTACATTAAATCCAAATAAAATCTATTTAAATTACAGGTTGTCATGCAAGAAAATAGGAAAAACGCCAAGGGGATGAATACTTTTGCAAAGCACTGTACATTAAGGGCATTATGTCATGAAAGGACATGTTTGTTTGTGATGGTCTTACATGGATCCTGAAAGTCTCCGTCCAGTTTGACATTGTGTTTTCATGATATTGTAAATAAATAAATAAATACAATATATGTATATATGGTACCAGTCAAAAGTTTGGACACACCTACTCATTCAAGGTTTTTATTTTATTTTACTATTTTCTACATTGTAGAATAATAGTGAAGACATCAACACTATGAAATAACACATATGGAATCATGTAGTAAACAAAAAAGTGTTAAACAAATCCAAATATATATTTTATATTTGAGATTCTTCAAAATAGCCGGCCCTTTGCCTTGATGACAGCTTTGCACACTCTTGGCATTGTATCAACCAGCTTCACCAGGTGAAGCATACTACTAAAGTACAGTAATAGTATGCTTAACCTGGTTGATCATCCTTGAGATGTTTGTACAACTTGATTGGAGTCCATAATGTCAATTGATTGGACATGATTTGGAAAGGCACAAACATGTCTATATACTGTAAGGTCGAACAGTTGACAGTGCATGTCAGAGCAAAAACCAAGCCCTGAGGTCAAAGGAATTGTCCATAGGGGGAGAAGGGCCTTGGTTAGGGAGGTGACCAAGAACCCTGTGGTCACTCTGAAAGAGCTCCAGAGTTCCTCTATGGAGATGGGAGAACATTCCAGAAGGACATGTATCTCTGCAGCACTCCACCAATCAGACCTTTATTGTAGAGTGGCCAGATGAAAGCCACTACTCAGTAAAAGAGACATGACAGCCCGCTTGGAGCTTGCCAGAAGGCACTTAAAGGACTCTCGGACCATGAGAAACAACATTCTCTGGTCTGATGAAACCAAGATTGAACTCCTTGAAAGGAATGCCTAGCGTTGCGTCAATTTTTTTTATTTCACCTTTATTTAACCAGGTAGGCCAGTTGAGAACAAGTTCTCATTTACAACTGCGACCTGGCCAAGATAAAGCAAAGCAGTGCGACAAAAACAACAACACAGAGTTACACATGGGATAAACAAAAGTACAGTCAATAACAATAGAAAAATCTATATGCAGTGTGTGCAAATGGAGTAAGGAGGTAAGGCAATAAATAGGCCATAGTAGCGAAGTAATTACAATTTAGCAAATTAACACTGGAATGATAGATGTGCAGATTATGATGTGCAAGTAGAAATACTGGTGTGCAAAAGAGCAAAAAAAAGTAAATAAAAACAATATGGGGATGAGGTAGGTAGTTGGATGGGCTATTTACAGATGGGCTGTGTACAGCTGCAGCGATCTGTGAGCTGCTCAGATAGCTGATGCTTAAAGATAGTGAGGGAGATATTACTTCAGCAATTTTTGACATTTGTTCCAGTCGTTGGAAGCTGAGAACTGTAAGGAAAGGCAGCCAAAGGAGGTGTTGGCTTTGGGGATGAACAGTGAGATATACCTGCTGGAGCGTGTGCTATGGGTGAGTGTTGTTATGGTGACCAGTGAGCTGAGATAAGGCAGAGCTTTACCTAGCAAAGACTTATAGATGACCTGGAGCCAGTGGGTCTGGCGACGAATATGTAGCGAGGGCCAGCCGACGAGAGCATACAGGTCGCAGTGGTGGGTGATATATGGGGCTTTGGTGACAAAACGGATGGCACTGTGATAGACTGCATCCTGTTTGCTGAGTAGATTGTTGGAGGCTATTTTGTAAATGACATCGCCGAAGTCGAGGATCGGTAGGATAGTCAGTTTTATGAGGGTAGTTTGGCAGCGTGAGTGAAAGAGGCTTTGTTGCGAAATAGGAAGCCGATTCAAGATTTAATTTTGGATTGGAGATGCATAATATGAGTCTGGAAGGAGAGTTTACAGTCTAGCCAGACACCGAGGCATTTGTAGTTGTCAGAACCGTCCAGAGTAGTGATGCTAGTCGGGCGGGTGGGTGCGGGCAGCGATCGGTTGAAGAGCATGCATTTAGTTTTACTAGCGTTTAAGAGCAGTTGGAGGCCACGGAAGGAGTGTTGTATGGCATTGAAGCTTGTTTGGAGGTTTGCTAACACAGTGTCCAAAGAAGGGCCAGATGTATACAGAATGGTGTCGTCTGCGTAGAGGTGGATCAAGGAATCACCCGCAGCAAGAGAGACATCATTGATATATACAGAGAGACTGCCAGAGGTCTGGACAACAGGCCCTCAAATTTTACACACTGAACTATATCTGAGAAGTAGTTGGTGAACCAGGCGAGGCAGTCATTTCAGAAGCCAAGGCTGTTGAGTCTGCCGATAAGAATACGATGATTGACAGAGTCGAAAGCTTTGGCCAGGTCGATTAAGACGGCTGCACAGTACTGTCTTTTATCGATGGCGGTTTTGATATTGTTTAGTACCTTGAGTGTGGCTGAGGTGCACCCTTGACCAGCTCGGAAACCGGATTGCACAGCGGAGAAGGTACGGTGGGATTCGAAATGGTCAGTGAACTGTTTGTTAACTTGGCTTTCGAAGACTTTGGAAAGGCAGGGCAGGATGGATATAGGTCTGTAACAGTTTGGGTCTACAGTGTCACCCCCTTTGAAGAGGGAGATGACCGTGGCAGCTTTCCAATCTTTAGGAATCTCGGACGATACGAAAGAGAGGTTGAACAGACTAGTAATAGGGGTTGCAACAATTGCGGCGGATAATTTTAGAGATTGTCTAGCCCAGCTGATTTGTACGGGTCCAGGTTTTGCAGCTCTTTCAGAACATCTGCTGTCTGTATTTGGGTGAAGGAGAAGCTGGGGAGGCTTCGGCAAGTAGCTGCAGGGGGTGCGGAGCTGTTGGCCGAGGTTGGGGTAGCCAGGAGGAAAGCATGGCCAGCCGTAGAGAAATGCTTATTGAAATTCTCGATTATCGTGGATTTATCAGTGGTGACAGTGTTTCTTAGCCTCAGTGCAGTGGGCAGCTGGGAGGAGATGCTCTTATTCTCCATGGACTTTACAGTGTCCCAGAACTTTTTGGAGTTAGAGCTGCAGGATGCAAATTTCTATTAGGAAAGCAAAGGCTAGCTTTTTCTAACTTTCTGTGTGTATTGGTTCCTGACTTCCCTGAAAAGTTGCATATGGTTGGGACTATTCGAAGCTAGTGCAGTACACCACAGGATGTTTTTGTGCTGGTCGAGGGCAGTCAGGTCTGGAGTGAACCAAGACCCAAGCACACAGCCAAGACAATGCAGGAGTGGCTTCGTGACAAGTCTCTGAATGTCCTTGAGTGGCCCAGCCATAGCCCGGACTTGAACACGATTGAACATCTCTGGAGTGACATGAAAATAGCTGTGCAGCGATGCTCCCCATCCAACCTGACAGAGCTTGAGAAGATCTGCAGAGAAGAATGGGAGAAACTCCCCAAATACAGGTGTGCCAAGCTTGTAGCATCATACCCACAAAGATTCTAGGCTGTAATTGCTGCCAAAGGTGCTTCAACAAAGTACTGAGTAAAGTGTCTGAATACTTATGTAAATGTTATATTTCATTTGTTTTTTGCTTTGTCATTATGGGGTATTGTTTGTAGATTGAAACAATTTAATCAATTTTGGAATAAGGCTGTAACGTAACAAAATGTGGAAAAAGTCAAGGGGTCTGAATACTTCCGAATGCACCGTGTATATAATCACAAGGACAAAACATATTAATGTGTAGACACAAATACACACATGGACAAAACAGCTGTACAGTACATAACAGAGTACATAAACGGTTCTACATGTGTTTGTGTTTGTGCATGTTGTGCATAGTGTCACAATAGATGACCATGTCTTTGATTAACTAATCACCAGTCTGGACTAAGACCAAATAGAAACTATTAACCCCAGATATTAACTTTGCCTCTTTGCAAAGCCTTTAATTTCCCTGTGGACCAGAGCCGAGGGCCAAGGGCCCTGTTGAATCGGCTCAATACAGCCCAGGTGGGCAGGTTACCTATTAAATCCATACAAACTCATTTAAGCCTTTAATGAAGCTCTGATTGACTTTGCAAACCAACACATGTCTGACTCTCAGTCTCTTTAAACACACCAAGTCAACAAGAGGTGGCCTTTATGACCAGCACTCCCACCATGTCTCCTCATCTGGATTTTATACCGGTACCTTGCCTCCTCTTTGGATGCCTATAGCTGCTTGATTAAAGATATCCTGTTCTCTCTGTAATATGATTATGTTTTCACCTAGATACATGTAATGTCAATAGCTAACTGAATAATACATACTACTAAGTAATAGAGATTGAAGAGGGACTACAGTCATAGTCTGCCCTGGGTTAGTCACCCAACTGGACTGCTCTTTTATATTACAGACCAAGGGTTACAGTGACGGCAGCACTGCACTACTGCAGGACTCACAGAGGGAGAGTGGCATAGGGATGCTCCTCTAAGAACATTAGTCAAGTGATATATGGCTGAGGCACTAAGGCAGCGGTGCAGTCAGCCTCACGTCATTAATCAGGCCTTCTCAGAGAACGCAGTCGCAATTTGCTCCGAACAGCAGCTACAGTATGCTCGGCTATGAAAAGCCAATTGATATTTACTCCTGAGGTACTGTCCTGTTGCACCCTCTACAACCACTGTGATTATTATTTGACCCTGCTGGTCATCTATGAACGTTTGAACATCTTGAAGAACAATCTGGCCTTAATGGCCATGAACTCTTACAATCTCCACCCGGTACAGCCAGAAGAGGACTGGCCCCACCTCAGAAACAGGTTCCTCTCTAGGTTTCTTCCTAGGTTCTTGCCTTTCTAGGGAGTTTTTCCTAGCCACTGTGCTTCTACATCTGCATTGCTTGCTGTTCGGGTTTCTGTATAGCACTTTGTGACATCTGCTGATGTAAAAAGGGCTTTATAAATAAATGTGATTAATTGATTGATCAACACCATGCTCATGTCACTAACTGATATACTGTATCCTACATTTTCTGTGAAGTGAGAGGGTGGGGTGGTGGAGAAAGGTTCACATTCTCACAGGGTAGAGATACTTTAAGACAGGAGAGGAAAGGGAAACAGGGAATAAAAACATGGCTTCCTTTTCTTCATAGTCTTTTTTTGCTTATTTCCTTTTATGTAGATGATGAACTACCACTGACACTTATTCCAAATCATAGAGTGGGTGATTTATAGTGTAAACTACAGCCCATTTAGTGATGTTAAAGGAGTGGACAAAGACAATACACAACACGGCAAGTTAGCATGCTAGTTCACACCAGACGCAGCCAGCCTTATGCTAACCAACTGTAAGAAAGTGCAGCAGAGCTGATAAAGGGGTTTGCACGGTCCAACTAACACCAGATGCTAGGCTTTAGCCAACTTACTTGAACAAGTAATGCACATCTAAGGAGTTAGCATGGTCCAGTTAGCACCAGATGCTAGCCCCTTAGCTCATTCTCTCTGGCCAAGATAAATATGGAGAAATTAGTTCCAGCGACGTGCCCTAGCCACCTCTGCCTCTGTTCCACCAAACAAGTACACCCACACAGAACACACAATCTTACAATCACTTACACAGATTAATGCTTGATTGTTGCTTCACAGATATTCTAATCTCAATGTGTTGACTGTACAGAATAGAGCCTACCCATCCCATTAACACTAATTCATCATTTATATTTTTGTCATTTAGCAGACACTCTTAAGCATGAAACACATCGAGAATCTCACTGCTGATAGATACTTATCAACAACTTGCCTTTGAGCCAATCAGAGAGCAGTGGGAATCCCAAGTGGCACAGCAGTTTAAGGCACTGCATCTCTGTGCAAGAGTACCTGGTTCAAATCCAGGCTGCATCACATCCGGCCGTGATTGGGAGTCCAATAGGGTGGTGCACAATGGGACCAGGGTAGGCCGTCATTGTAAATAAGAATTTGATCTTAACTGACTTCCCTAGTTAAAAAAAATACAACCATCCATGAATTAGCCAGTCACACTTCATATGCAATGTAGGCTTTGGGATGGTAGCTAGCAAGGTGTACAGAGGCAATGCACACAACACTAAACACTTCCTCCAAGCTAACCACAGTAGTTAGTATTGACATAATAATTAAATCACAGTGGATTAGCTAGTTTAAAGGGAACAGCTGCTGAGTTAGTGCATTGTCCTTAGCTAGCCATGTTGTGCTAGCTGGCTAAACATTTGGCTATGGGCTGGCACTGGCAGTATAGGATTATGGAGAGTGAATTAAATTCTTTGTAATCTTGCTATTTGGTTATCTAAACTCAGCAAAAAAAGAAACGTCCCTTTTTCAGGACCCTGTCTTTCAAAGATAATTCGTAGAAATCCAAATATGAAAACTCAGGACACTAAAGAGGCCTTTCTACTGACTCTGAAAAACACCAAAAGAAAGATGCCCAGGGTCCCTGCTCATCTGCGTGAACGTGCCTTAGGCATGCTGCAAGGAGGCATGAGGACTGCAGATGTGGCCAGGGAAATAAATTGCAATGCCAGTACTGTGAGACGCCTAAGACAGCGCTACAGGGAGACATGATGGACAGCTGATCGTCCTCGCAGTGGCAGACCACGTGTAGCAACACCTGCACAGGATCGGTACATCCGAACATCACACCTACGGGACAGGTACAGGATGGCAACAACAACTGCCCGAGTTACACCAGGAATGCACAATCCCTCCATCGGTGCTCAGATTGTCTGCAACAGGGTGAGAGAGGCTGGACCTAGGGCTTGTAGGCCTGTTGTTAACCAGACATCACCGGCAACAACGTTGCCTATGGGCACCAACCCACCGTCGCTGGACCAGACAGGACTGGCAAAAAGTGCTCTTCACTGACGATTCGCGGTTTTGTCTCACCAGGGGTGATGGTCGGATTCGCGCTTATCGTCGAATGAATGAGCATTACACCGAGGCCTGTACACTGGAGCAGGATCGATTTGGAGGTGGAGGGTACGTCATGGTCTGGGGCGGTGTGTCACAGCATCATCGGACTGAGCTTGTTGTCATTGCAAGCAATCTCTATCTCGTTACAGGGAAAATATCCTCCTCCCTCATGTGGTACCCTTCCTGCAGGCTCATCCTGACATGACCCTCCAGCATGACAATGCCACCAGCCATACTGCTCGTTCTGTGCGTGATTTCCTGCAAGACAGGAATGTCAGTGTTCTGCCATGGCCAGTGAAGAGCCCGGATCGCAATCCCATTTAGCACGTCTGGGACCTGTTGGATCGGAGGGTGAGGGCCTTTGTTCAGGAACGCATTATTCTTTTTCTATTAGTCACATGTCTGTGGAACTTGTTCAGTTTATGTCTCAGTTGTTGAATCTTGTTATGTTCATACAAATATTTACACATGTTAAGTTTGCTGAAAATAAACGCAGTTTACAGTGAGAGGACGTTTCTTTTTTTGCTGAGTTTAGCTGTGGCTATCTGGTTAGTTGTAAGGCCCAACGCCGGCCAGGAGAAGCAGATATGGGGAGTCAGACATTTATTCGGGAACAGACAAGGAAACAAGACAGGAACAGCGCCGGAAACACGGGTAACACGGACATGAAATAATTAATCCCGAAGCAGGGAACAGAGCTTGGGAACAGACAGATATAGGGAAGGTAATGACACAAGTAATTGAGTCCACGTGAGTCCAATGATCGTTTTTTTACATGTATGTTAAATACATGCAATCATTTTATTTTTGTCAATAAATAGTTTCCGCATACAGAGTACCAGTCAAAGGTTTGGACACATCTACTCAATCTAGGGTTTTTCTTTATCTTTACTATTTTATACATTGTGGAATAATAGTGATGACATAAAAACTATGAAATAACACATATGGAATCATGTAGTAACCAAAAAAAACAACAACAAAAATTTGTAACAAAAAGATAGTCCTATTTGGTAAAAGACCAAGTCCATATTATGGCAAGAACAGCTCAAATAAGCAAAGAGAAATTACAGTCCATCATTACTTGAAGACACGAAGGTCAGTCAATCCTTAAAATTTCAAGAACTTGAGTTTCTTCGTGCAGTTTCAAAAACCATCAAGCACTATGATGAAACTGGCTCTCATGACGAACCACCACAGGAAAGGAATACCCAGAGTTACCTCTGCTGCTGAGGATAAGGTCATTAGAGTTACCAGCCTCAGAAATTGCAGCCCAAATAAATGCTTTACATAGTTCAAGTAACAGACACAACATCAACTGTTCAGAGGAGACTGTGTGAATCAGACCTTCATGGTCTAATTGCTGAAAAGAAACCACTACTAAAGGACACCAATGAGAAGAGACTTGCTTGGGCCAAGAAACACGAGCAATGGACATTAGACCGGTATAAATCTATCCTTTGGTTGGATGAGTCCAAATGTGAGATTTCTGGTTCCAACCACCGTGTCTTTGTGAGACTAGGTGAACAGATTATCTCCGCATGTGTGGTTCCCACTGTGAAGCATGGAGGAGGTGTCATGGTGTGAGGGTGCTTTAGTGGTGACACTCTCCATAATTTATTTAGAGTTCAATGCCCACTTAACAGCATGGCTACCACAGAATTCTGCAGCGATACGCCATCCCATCTGGTTTGCGCTTAGTGGGACTATCATTTGTTTTTCAACAGGACAATTACCCAACACACCTCCAGGCTGTGTAAGGGCTATTTGACCAATAAGCAGAGTGATGGAGTGTTGCATCAGATGACCTGGCCTCAACAATCACCCGACCAACCCAATTGAGATGGTTTGGGATGAGTTGGACTGCAAAGTGAAGGAAAAGCAGCCAACAAGTGCTCAGCATATGTGGGAACTCCTTCAAGACTGTTGAAAAAGCATTCCAGGTGAATCTGGTTGAGAGAATGCCAAGAGTGTGAGCTGTCATCAAAGCTGTCATCAAGGCAAAGGGCGGCTACTTTGAAGAATCTCAAATATAAAATATATTTTAATTTGTTTAACACTTTTTTTGGTTACTATTAGTTTTTAGGTGTTCACTATTATTCTACAATATAAAAAATAATCATCAAATAAAGAAAAACCCTTGAATGAGTAGGTGTATCCAAACTTTTGACTGGTACTGTATTTTTCTGACTGTTAACGGGTCTTGTGAGGCCTTCAGACGAGTCTTGTGAGGCCTGTGGGCGCCCTAGAGCAAAACATGTACATGTTCGTGAGAGTCTCACCTTTACACAGAGGTGTCATATTAGTGTGTAACAAAAACTGTTCAGACGCTACAAACAGAAGTTGGCAGTACCGACTTCAGACGAGTCCCAAGACGATTGTGTGGGTCGTAGAAAAACGTAGAATCCCATCCTGTTCGTGAGAGTCCCATCTTTCCATAGAGGGGTCATACTACTTTGTAGGCCAAACTGTTCGGATGCTACAGACGGTTATGTGAGAAGACCGATTTTGAGGATGTCTCATGGTCTGACACCTTTCTCTAGTTCTGTCACCTTTCTCCAGATATCTCTACCTTAAACTGACAGATTCTTATGGGTATTTTTGTATGATGCTAATTAATTTTCAGCGGAGGCGCGGGCATCGGGAGGGTTAATCAGCTTCTTGATAGGCCACACCCGTCAGGTGGATGGATTATCTTGGCAAAGGATTAGTGCTCACTAACAGAGATGTAAACAAATGTGTGCACAACATTTGAGAGGAATACATTTACATTTAAGTCATTTAGCAGACGCTCTTATCCAGAGCGACTTACAAATTGGTGCATACACCTTATGATATCCAGTGGAACAACCACTTTACAATAGTGCATCTAAATCTTTTAAGGGGGGGGGCGGTTAGAAGGATTACTTTATCCAATCCTAGGTATTCCTTAAAGAGGTGGGGTTTCAGGTGTCTCCGGAAGGTGGTGATTGACTCCGCTGACCTGGCGTCGTGAGGGAGTTTGTTCCACCATTGGGGTGCCAGAGCAGCGAACAGTTTTGACTGGGCTGAGCGGGAACTGTACTTCCTCAGAGGTAGGGAGGCGAGCAGGCCAGAGGTGGATGAACGCAGTGCCCTTGTTTGGGTGTAGGGCCTGATCAGAGCCTGAAGGTACGGAGGTGCCGTTCCCCTCGCAGCTCCGTAGGCAAGCACCATGGTCTTGTAGCGGATGCGAGCTTCAACTGGAAGCCAGTGGAGAGAGCGGAGGAGCGGGGTGACGTGAGAGAACTTGGGAAGGTTGAACACCAGACGGGCTGCGGCGTTCTGGATGAGTTGTAGGGGTTTAATGGCACAGGCAGGGAGCCCAGAATACGCTTTTTATGCTTCTGGAACACTTCTGGGATCTTTTATTTCAGATCATGAAACATGCGACCATCACTTTACATGTTGCATTTATATTTTCAGTGTATCTAAACATTTTTTCATGAAATTCCCTGAGGAGGATGGTCCCCTTAAACTAGAGTTCCACCATCTCCTACTCACACACCTCTTCCTCTCTTAGGAGCTTTATGCTAAGTAAACTTACTCTTACGCATCACTATCTTTTCTTTTGTACTGTGCTGGAGATGTTGCTTCTCATGTCAAAGATATAGTACACCATAATGAAAAGAAGATACACTATACACCTCATATCTTAAGATACCTAAACTCACTTCTTTCTAGTCTAGTATACTGTGCTAAGTGGTTTTATACCCTAGCTCTTTAGTGGGTGGCTAGCCCACATAATGACAACATTGCCATGGACAACTAGGTCCCATGACATTTGAAACTGTCAGAAAGTGCATGGTGGCCCAGCCAAGTTCACTCACCTATGATCTCGTTTCTCAACACAGGCTTTACACAGGCTTGACAATTGGGAGGTGGAGGAGGATTAGTACATGAGAGGGGTGTCAGTTGACTGTCGGCAGCCTTTCTCCACGCTCAAGCCACCCTGTCCCCACACCTTCCCAGGACACTCAGGGAGGCATGGCATGGGGCTGGGAAGGCTGGAAGGCAGCAGGTTGGGAGCTGTCAGTGTGAGAAAGCGGGACCTATGATTAATGAGAGCTGGCTGGGTGCCAAATACCCATTCATACATTCCACTCAGCAGCTCTACCACGGTCTAACCACAATCATAATCTCACAATGACACTTACCACAAATGTGTTGAAAAAATATTGAACAAACCACTAACTCAGCACCATCTCACCACAATCTAATACAGCACTACATGATCAGTGACTTCAAACACCGCAATGTCTGCCATATCAACCACATCCTCACTGACCACTAAGTCCACACACAGCATCACAATATGCAATACTGTACATTGTGTGCAAGCCAAAACATCTGACTACTCCAGGCGTTTATCCTAACCGTCTGTTAGTCTGTCTGTCTGGCTATCTGTCTCTGACGATGAGGACTTATTGACTGACGATTGTCTGTCTGTCTGGCTACTCTTCTAAAAGCCAGAGGGGTGTACAGACAGAGAGGTGAGGTGGTGAGTGGGTGGGGGGGTTGTTTGTGAATTATTTATACAAATCAACACCCTCGCATTCGCCCTCGGCTCCCCCACCCCACCCCACCGCACCTCACCCCTCCTCTCGCAACACATCATCATTAATGTGATTCTGTCAGTCATTATAGCTACTCCTAACACCATCAGCAGCCAGTCATTCCCATTAAAGCCGTCTGCAGGGGGTCGGGGGGGTCAGAGGGGTGTTTGTGGGTGCTATAATGCTATAACTGAAATAGCGTTCAGCTGCAGTGTTGGAGAGGTCAGTGGGGCGGCTGGGAGGTGGGAGGACGGCTGGCTGGGTGTTGCTGACATTGACAGCAAGTGATGATTGTTATTAAAATAATCCCTGGCTATGCTGACAAAACAGCAGAAGCCTGCCGACACTGTGCCCGCACTGTGTAACAGCGTCAGAAACACACTTTGTCACAGTGTCAGAAACACACTGTGTGCTCCTCAGACCTGATCCACCTGCCCTCGAAGGCACAATGTTACTAAAGCTGTTTCTTAGGCATCCCAGGAATTAACACTTCATCGTAATTCTGCTCTTTAGTCAACTACTCAAAAAGTCTAAATAAAATGTAATCTATATTCACATTAACTAACAATTTTATGCGTGAGAGCCCCCAAAAAGATGGCTTAGAGACAGCCATTGAGTGGGAGACATCTCCTCATTAGTCTGTTTCACACCCAAAGACAACATTCCCACTCAGCACCTGCTATCATTTCCTGTGTTAAGACATGGAGGCAGTCGTCATCGAGATAACTATCTGATTAGCATCTAAATTTGAGCTTTCTCACTATGAGCAAGTCAGGAAGGTATCTGGGTGGATTTTTTAAAACCAGAACGAAGGCTAACATTGAGGTCTAATGGGACTAATGTATCTGCATTTTTAAAAGAGGGTGGGGTTAAGGTCAGGGCTAAGGTTCAGGGGCTTGAAAGGGGGTGTCAAAAACAATATCAGAACTAGAGCCAGAATTTTGAAAAGGCCAGGCCAAGGTGAAGTCCTCCGCTTTTGCTGTCTCTAACACAGTTAGATGAAATCCCATAGCTATCCTGTTATCTTACCACACACTAACCCAGCATAATTTAAAATACACTACATAATCGGAAGTATGTGGACACCTGCTCGTCGAACATCTCATTAAAAAATCATGGGCATTAATATGGAGTTGGTCCATTCTTTGCTGCTATAACAGCCTCCACACTTCTGGGTCGGCTTTCTACTAGATATTACTGCAGGGATTTGCTTCCATTCAGCCACAAGAGTAATAGTGAGGTTGGGCACTGATGTTGGGCAATTAGCCCTGGCTCGCAGTCGGCGTTCCAATTCATCCCAAAGATGTTGGATGGGGTTGAGGTCAGGGCTCTGTGCAGGCCAGTCAGGTTCTTCCACACTGATCTCAACAAAACATTTCTGTATGGACCTCGCTTTGTGCGCAGGGGGCATTGTCATGCTCAAACAGGAAAGGGCCTTTCCCAAACTGTTGCCACAAAGTTGGAAGCACAGAATCGTCTAGAATGTCATTATATGCTGTAGCGTTAAGATTTCCCTTCACTGGAACTAAGGGGCCTAGCCCAAACCATGAAAAACAGCCCCAGACCATTGTTTCTCCTCTACCAAACTTTATAGATTGGCACTATGCATTCGGGCAGGTAGCGTTCTCCTGGTGTAACTGAGGTGAAATGGCTAGCTAGTTAGCGGTGGTGCGCGCTAATAGCCTTTCAAACGGTGACGTCACTCGCTTTGAGACCTTGAAGTAGTGGTTCCCCTTGCTCTGCAAGGGCCGTGGCTTTTGTGGAGCGATGGGTAACGATGCTTCGTGGGTGACTGTTGTTGATGTGTGCAGAGGGTCTCTGGTTCGCGCCCAGGTCGGTGCGAGGGGACGGTCTAAAGTTAAAACTGTTACACTGGCAACCGACAAACCCAGATGTGTACTGCCAGATTGCACTGCCAGATGGTGAAGAGTGATTCATCACTCCAGAGAACGCGTTTCCACTGCTCCAGAGTAGAATGGCAGGGAGCTTCACCAGTTTGAAATTCGGAAGTGAGTGTTGCAACCGAGGACAGATGATTTTTACCCTCTATGCGCTTCAGCACTCAGCGGTCCCGTTCTGGGAGCTTGTGTGGCCTACTACTTCACAGCTGAGCTGTTGTTGCTCCTAGATATTTCCACTTCACAATAACAGCACATACAGTTGACCGGGGCAGCTCTAGCAGGGCATACATTTGACAAACTGACTTGTTGGAAAGGTGGCATCCTATGACGGTGCCACATTGAAAGTAACTGAGTTCTTCAATAAGCCCATTCTACTGCCAATGTTTGTCTATGGAGATTGCATGGCTGTCTGCTCGATTTTATACACATACTTTTGTATATTTCGAGTATGTACCATTTAGAGGTGTATTTAATCTGCAACATGTAATTGTTTTCATATCTCATCATCCCATGGCATCCCATAAAAAACAAAAACAATACAAGCCAGCACATCTCCCTCCTACTCACACACTCTTCCCTCCCACCACACACTCTCACACTCACAGCTGTCTAGCTGGAGAACTGATGTGTGTGTCTCAGATATCCTGCGGCTCTTCACCCATAATCCTTTCACAGGACAGCAGGGCAGTATTGATTACAAACCAGGCAGAGGAAATAGCAGGAGGAGGAGGAGAAGAGTATGGAGGGATAAAGGATAGAAGCGGAAAACGGAGCGAATTAATATTTATTAGGATCCCCCATGTGATAGGGGAAAAGAGTTAAGAAGGAGAAAGCGGGGAGCGAGGGGATGGGATGCACAAAGACACACAGAGTTTTTAGGTTTTGTCTTCATCCAGCAGCTGTTGTGTTTGAGTGAGAGGGGTGTCCTCCCGGGTGCTCCTTCAGTCTCACATGCTGGCTCACGCCAAACACAGTTCCACCCGTGTAAAGATCAGCATGTGTCATAACCATACCAACCATACTAACAATGCTTCATCACTGACCCCAGGGCACCGACAGACAGCAAGGCAGATGTCTGATGACAGATTTAAGGCAGTAAAAAAGGGAGGGACCCCCCCCCCTCTCCTCACCTCTCCTCTCACCCCAGGGAGGAAAGTGTACACAACGTCATCAGGTCATACTTTCCCTTAACACACTGCAAACCACCAGTGTAGTATGGGAACGAATGTGGATATTTATGTAGCTACAGTATGTGTTTAGCTCATTTACATTCACAGACCATTCACATTTTGTGCATTGTTTCTCAGTTGTCTGCTGTGAGTGTGCAGAATGTTTGTGCAGTGGCAAGGAACCAGTTCAGTTTAGCACATATTGGAGATGTGAATAGTCCAGTGAATATTCAACCCACCCCCCCCATCCAATACCTTTTAAGAAAGTTGAAGCTCATTTACTAAAAGCTAAAATGACCCCAGCCATTATGACATTGGCTGCTGTAGGTTCATTCACCTCAGTCGATCTACAAACACATAGCCTATTAGCGATCATTAGCCGCTACACATTAACTTACATTAACTCAGCACCGGGATTAAAAATAATTTAATACATACAGAGGGATCTGTTAGAAGAAAAATATTTTATTAACAAAAGGTAAACAAATAAGTATTCTTTACAGATTTATTTTGTGTGCAGTTTTACAGCTAATTTCCTGCAATTCTACTTTTTTTGCCATGACTTATGCCATTTTAATATGATATCAGAGCGAGAGTGACTAACAAAATCATTGGGGGCCCCCTGGAAGTTAGGGCCCCTGGGCATGTGCCCTGCATTCCCAGTCGATAATTTGGCCATGATTGCTACACATTTACTGTAGATGAGTGATTTGGAGGCCACAGGATGAGACCAGTGTTTTTTTTAATGAATTTTATAGTAAAGATGTAACTTAACTGTAAAAATGTATGAACTTTTAATGTGCCATGAACACAACCAGTCATGATGTTTCCATCTGATTGTCAAACAAATCAGAGCAAAATTTAGGTTACCTTCGATCGATCATCAAAAATAATTCCAGCATCCGAACAGCGTACTGTGCACCCGCCAATGTTCCTTCAATCGCAAGTGGCTGAAACTATCTCACCGGAGAAAGTATCAGAGTGAGTGAAACAGTGCCCTTCTGTTTTACTACATGTAGCCCATGTATCTGATGCTGTCTGGCAACATCAGATACAGTACATGGGCTACACATACATGTCCTCTGCCTCTGCAACGATTATCAGCAGCAAAGAAATGCGTATTGTATCCCCCTAGAGCAAGGCTCTCCAACCCTGTTCCTGGACAGCTACCATCCTGTAGCTTCTCACTCCAACCCTGTTCCTGGACAGCTACCATCCTGTAGCTTCTCACTCCAACCCTGTTCCTGGACAGCTACCATCCTGTAGCTTCTCACTCCAACCCTGTTCCTGGACAGCTACCATCCTGTAGCTTCTCACTCCAACCCTGTTCCTGGACAGCTACCATCCTGTAGCTTCTCACTCCAACCCTGTTCCTGGACAGCTACCATCCTGTAGCTTCTCACTCCAACCCTGTTCCTGGACAGCTACCATCCTGTAGCTTCTCACTCCAACCCTGTTCCTGGACAGCTACCATCCTGTAGCTTCTCACTCCAACCCGGTTCCTGGACAGCTACCATCCTGTAGCTTCTCACTCCAACCCTGTTCCTGGACAGCTACCATCCTGTAGCTTCTCACTCCAACCCTGTTCCTGGACAGCTACCATCCTGTAGCTTCTCACTCCAACCCGGTTCCTGGACAGCTACCATCCTGTAGCTTCTCACTCCAACCCTGTTCCTGGACAGCTACCATCCTGTAGCTTCTCACTCCAACCCTGTTCCTGGACAGCTACCATCCTGTAGATTCTCACTCCAACCCTGTTCCTGGACAGCTACCATCCTGTAGCTTCTCACTCCAACCCTGTTCCTGGACAGCTACCATCCTGTAGCTTCTCACTCCAACCCTGTTCCTGGACAGCTACCATCCTGTAGCTTCTCACTCCAACCTTGTTCCTGGACAGCTACCATCCTGTAGCTTCTCACTCCAACCCTGTTCCTGGACAGCTACCATCCTGTAGCTTCTCACTCCAACCCTGTTCCTGGACAGCTACCATCCTGTAGCTTCTCACTCCAACCCTGTTCCTGGACAGCTACCATCCTGTAGCTTCTCACTCCAACCCTGTTCCTGGACAGCTACCATCCTGTAGCTTCTCACTCCAACCCTAATCTAGCGCACTTGATTCTAATAATTAGCTTGATGATAAGCTGAATCAGGTTAGTTACAACTGAGTTTGGAGTGAAAACCTATAGAAGGGGAGCTCTCCAGGAACAGGGTTGGAGAGCCCTGCCCATGAGTCTAAGGGCCCGAGGCTGGCCTCGTCCAAAACCAGGCTTCCTTAATATGGGTAAGCCTGGGGAAGTTCATGGCAAAAAAAATGCTAAATAGGGGTGGAGACCCAGTTTAAATCAGTGACGCCTCACTATACATCAAACCAATAAAATGCCTTGATTGTGCGGAGCTCCAATAGTGCTCACTAGATTAGTGTCGTAGGTGCAACAGTGCATGATGGTTATTTTTACAGTCTATGGTGAGGATGGCTGGGAAATTGCAGATTAAAACCCCATCAAAATACAGTATGTAGATCTATGTCGATTTTGTGTGTAGAGCACACTTCTGACAAAACATTATTTTAAATTCCTCCAGGTTTTGCTCCATTTTCTGCTATGTTGCTAACTAGCATACAGAACAATTCTCTGTAAAATGTGTCCTTCCTGGTTTGAAAACAGTGACGAACAGAACACATAGCACCAACGGGCATGTGGCGGGAAGGCTTCTTGAAATGTAACATCATATCAAATTCTTGCCACTGGGAGCCAGCGGACCATTCAAACCGTTTTTGCAATAGAAAATTCTCCAGACCTCCAAGGGAGGCGTGACAGTGACGTGATTTTGAAGGTATGGTAACGTGAGACTACTACTAAGCTAACATATGGAATTGTTTTAAGATGGTCAAACCAAGGATAATTAAGTGATATGACTTTGCATTTTAGGACCCCTGTAGGTATAACATTTAAAAAAAAAAAACATTTTGAATAAACATTGAATTTGTCCGTACTGCTATTAGCCCATATACATGCATTTAATAACAGATGAATACATATTCAAACATAGTCAAACATTTTATCAAAAGGAAGCATGTTTTGAGATACATTAGAAAGCTCTGATGATCTATATAGCACATTTCAGACATGAATGCAATGCGCTTCACAGGAAAGAAAATATAAAAAACAATGCAAATAAAAACAGAAATATTTACTACAAAACAAACAAAACAAACAAAAGAATAACAATAAAAACAGAAAGACCAAAAAAGCACCCTAAGCAAAAGCAAAGCTAAAAAGGTGTGTTTTACGATATATGTCCGCAGTTTAAATATGTCCACAGTTTCGGCCTCCCTCAGGTTCTGCCTCTCCATGCCTCTTGGTCCTAGGCTTTGGGATAGTTAAAAGGCCAGTGTGCTAGAGGACATTAGGGACCTACTGGGTACATAACTCAAAAGCATGTCTGATATGTATTGGGGTGCACAATCGTAGATAGATTTAGAATAATAGAATAGAATAATCTTAAAATGTATTCTAAACTCACAGGCAGCCAGTGCAGAGAATTCAAAACCAGTGTAATGTGTGCTCTCCGTCTGGTCTTGGTCATTATCCGTGCTGCAGCATTCTGTATGTTTTGCAGTTGACCAATGGCTTTCTTAGGTAGACCAGACAGGAGAGCATTACAGTAGTCAAGCCTGCTTGTAATAAAAGCATGGATAAGTCTCTCTGTATCAGCCTGAGAAAGAAACGACCGCAACTTGGCAATGTTCCTCAGTTGGTAAAAATATATTTTGGTCACATTCCTGTTCATACACTCAATAAAATCTGTAGCAACTTCAGAAGTAAGGTAATGTTTTTTAATAATGCGTTCAGTATTACCCTGTGCTATGAGCAACACGGTAGTAAAAATACGCAGTGGTGATCAGATAAAGCAGTGTCAACAATAGTGGATACATCAATAGAAAGCCCCTTGGTAATGACCAGGTTGAGAGTATGGCCGCGGTTATGGGTGAACCCAGTAACATGTTGGATAAAGTCCATTGAGCTAAAAAGATTCATAAATTCAATGGCCTTGGAGGCAGTCTCTTTGTCAAAATGAATATTAAAATCGACCAACACAATGATTTTATCATAGTTCTCAAGGACAATAGACAATAGTTCAGAGAATTAAGTAAAGAAAGTGGGGCTGTGCTTTGGTGGCCTATACAGGGTTATGGCCAGCATTGGTGGCTGACTTAAACATTATTGCATAATGCTCAAAAGACCCAAAGTTGCCAAATGAAATGTCCTTACAGCTGAGAGCATTAGTAAAAATAAAGGTTGTCCCCCCACCCTTTTTAATTTTGTTGGGAGAGGCTTCAATAAGAGCGGCACTACAGTCTGAAGACAGCCAATGCTTTAGTGAGAAACGTGCAATCAACGTTGCCCTCACTAATGAGGTCATTCACAAGAAATGTTTTACTAGTGATTGCTCTAACATTTAAAAGCAACACATTTAATGAGTGTGGGCCACACCTGGGCATCTACATTATGGTAACCAATGGAATAACAACCAAATTATGAACGTTACAACAACGTTTTCTAACAGTCTCCAATCTATCAGAATGGTAGGATATGACAGTTTGTATGAACTCAGTAGAAGGCGGAGTTAGAGGAAGATAAATTAGGCTACTCACAATAACCATAGTGCCATTTTTACGGGAGTTGATGGGGGTCGTAGAGCAAATTAGAGAACACCATCGTGAGAGTCTCATCTTATCCATAGAGGGGTTATATTAATGTGAAGGCCAAACCGTTCGGACGCTAAAGAAATTTTCGTGAGAAGACCGATTTTCGAGATGTCTCATGGTCTGACAAACACCGCTGTAGCTTTGCCACCTTCCATCGTAGATGTGAAAGGCCAACATTTGCGGATGCAGTGGATTTAAACGCAACCCAGCTCGAGGCCCCTTGGTATTTTTTTCTCTGACATGGGCTTATTAAGTGACTGTCAATGAGTGATATATAACAAGAGAAAAACTGCTGATGCACAACCAACGTTTCGAAATTGCAACTTGTGTATTCCACTATTCTAACTCTCAACACTAAGTGGAGACCACAAATGAGTTCCTAAAAATATATATATACACTACCAGTCAAAAGTTTGGAAACACTTACTCATTCCAGGGTCTTTCTTAATTTTTACAATTTTCTACTTCGTAGAATAAAATTGAAGACATCAAAACTATCAAAACTATGAATTAACACAAATGGAATCATGTAGTAAACAAAAAAGTGTTAAACAAATCACCCTTTGCCTTGATGATAGCTTTGCACACTCTTGGCATTCTCTCAACCAGCTTCATGAGGTAGTCACCTGGAATGTATTTCAATTAACAGGTGTGCCTTGTTAAAAGTTAATTTGTGGAATTGCTTTCCTTAATGAGTTTGAGCCGATCAGTTGTGTTGTGACAAGGTAGGGGTGGTATACAGCAGACAGCCCTAGCCCTAAGTCCATATTATGGCAAGAACAGCTCAAATAAGCAAAGAGAAATGATAGTCCATCATTACTTGAAGACATGAAGGTCAGTCAATTCAAAACATTTGAAGAACTTTGAAAGTTTCTTCAAGTGCAGTCGCAAAAACCATCAAACGCTATGATGAAACTGGCTCTCAAGAGGACCGCCACAGGAAAGGAAGACCCAGAGTTACCTCTAATGCAGAAGATAAGTTCATTAGAGTTACCAGCCTCATAAATCAGCAATTAACTGCACCTCAGATTGCACCTCAGAGAGTTCAAGGAGCAGACACATCTCAACATCAACTGTTCAGAGGAGACTGCATGAATCATGCCTTCATGGTTGAATTGCTACAAAGAACTACTAAAGGACACCGGGTTCCAACCGCCGTGTCTTTGTCAGACGCCAAGAAGGTGAACGGATGATCTCCGCATGTGTGGTGAAGCATGGAGGAGGAGGAGGTGTGGTGGTGCTTTGCTGGTGACACTATCTGTGATTTATTAAGAATTCAAGGCACACTTACCAGCATGGCTACTACAGCATTCTGCAGCAATACGCCATCCTGTCTGGTTTGCGCTTAGTGGGACTATCATTTATTTTTTCAGGACAATGCCCCAAGTCACCTACAGGCTGTGTAAGGGCTAATTTACAAAGAAAGAGAGTGATGTAGTGCTGCATCAGATGACCTGGCCTCCACAATCACCTGACCTCAACCCAATTGAGATGGTTTGGGATGAGTTGGACTGCAGAGTGAAGGAAAAACAGCCAACAAGTGCTCAGCATATGTGGGAACTCCTTCAAGACTGTTGGAAAAGCATTCCAGGTGACTACGTCATGAAGCTGGTTGAGAGAATGCAAGGCTGTCATCAAGGCAACGGGTGGGTACTTTGGGTTACTACATAATTCCATATGAGTTATTTCCTAGTTTTAATGTCTTCACTATTATTCTACAATGTAGAAAATAGTCAAAATAAAGAAAAATCCTTGAATGAGTAGGTGTGTCCAAAGTTTTGATTGGTACTGTATATATATATATAGAAATGTTTGTATTAATTTAAAAAATGAGGTCCAGACCTCTGTGTCCTAATTTTTAGCTATAGTCCTGTAACACCTCATTTAACGAAAAGCCCTCCCATCCCAGAGGCCACATTAACGTCCCAGTGAGGGGCAGAGAGAGTGCACGACGTCAAACAGAAATCAAAGAACAATCTAGAGACTTCATCCATTTTTCATGATTTTTTTTTCATTTAGCCTCTTAGGATCCCCAGTAATGGCAATCAATAGATCAAGCTGCAGTCACACCGTTAAGACCTATAGGGACCACTATATAGGTCTATAAACACACACACACACACACACACACACACACACACACACACACACACACACACACACACACACACACACACACACACACACACACACACACACACACACAATGCCTTTATTCAACACAATAGTATTCTCTACAATTATTCTCTATAATTATACTTCTTCATAACTATAATTTATGACTGCAATATTACCATCCACAAAATATGTGCTACTACTATCCTTTTAATGGTCATATCATCGAGTTTACAATAACAGCATCATTAAAACACATACACATAGGCAACACAGCTCGTCCAATGGGGCACTCTATCTTTCCAATTTCATGGCACTCATTCATAACATAAAGAATTGTGGGTGGGACTTACATGCTACTTCTAACGATGCGTTTCTGCTCACTGCCTCCCCCAGGTAGTTACGGGCCACACACACGTAGCTGCCGTCGTCTGGCTTGCTGCGTCGGCCGTGGACGATGCGCAGGAAGAAGAGGGAGCCGCTGGGCAGCAGCATGCGGTGGGAACGCGGGTTGTCCCTGTCTGTCTCCACCCGCTCCCCGTCCTTGTACCACTCCACCGTGGGGGCGGGATGCCCCTCCGCCTTGCAGTTGAGGGTGGCCGGCTCCCCCTTGGACACGATGAGGTCAGAGGGGTGCTCCACGATCCGAGGAGGGGAGTCATCCTGACGCAGACGAGATCCTGGGAGGAGAAGATTGGAGAAATGATTAGCTACACATATGCCAACATAAGATATGTTCAGTAATACCAACTGACAATATCGGTAAGTCCGGATTGATGTGTAAAATATACAGGGAGAAAGTCTGAGAGAAAGCCTATAAATGAGTGCCAGGCCCTGACAGGCAGCACACACACCATGGCACCACACAAAAACGAGCCGCAATATCCACACTGACAGACAGAAGCCAGAGAGTTATTATTTACGCATTCCGTCAAGTGCTCTGTTCCTCTTAGATGCTGCTGGGTGGTGAGTGGGTGAGAGAGTTGGTTGTTATTGGTTAGTGTGTGTAGCAAAAAAATGTTGAATGTCGGTTTCTATTTCTAAGCGTGTCTTCAGATAGGCACATGTGTGCCCATTAGGGATATAGAAAAGCATAATCAACATGTGTGTCTTCTGTTCCTCCTTGACAGATGCAGACTTTTGCATTCAGTGTGAATGAGGAGTCTGTTTCTCTGTCCCTCACCCAGGGTTTGATGTCACCGTGAACAAGTCAACAGGAACACATTCCTCATGTCGTGTGTCAGCTGGAAGTGGAGGAAAAGCAACCCAACCATGCTATGGGAAGGAGAGGAAGCAGCAAGTGTTTGATGTCATTACCAAACGCTTGCTCCCACACTGCCTCCAGCTCTACCTAGTACCACAACCCTCCTCTTCTCCCCTTGTCTGTGTCGGTGACGCAGCGAGGCATCACAACACAACATGATTCTATCATTACTCATACCAAGACAAATGGGATATGACAAACACTACTCTGTTTTTCTGTGTAAGGATGGGAGTAAGCACTAAACAGGGTAACCTGGGAGAGAGCTATAGTGTTCAGTTGGATGACGAGACTAGCTGAGCTATGACAGAAATATGTTTTAGTAATGGGTTTAGTTTTCTGCAACTGTTGCTCTTTCAAGTCTGCACAGCTCTTTTTGATGGGAAATCTGCTAAAAATACACAAAATAAGTATATTTCCACCTTCTCAAATCCATCAGACTCTACCTAGTCCAACAGGTGGATTGCTAACCTGAGCGAAGCTGCCAGCCACTTGCATGCCACACTCCAAAACGCTACTCTCAGATGATTACCAATACCCAGCCCACTCAAGTGTGCCGACTCCCTGTCCGTCTGACTTACTCTCACTCTCACTCCATTCCCCACACCCACCCCCACCTAGTGTTTAATGGCCCTAATGGGGGCTGGCTGGATCCATTCAACTACAACCACAGTTATAAATTCATACATAACCAAAGATCTCCGCCCTCCAAAAAGCTTCTCATTTCATTAGTCCCTTCAGTGAGCCTGTTCATGGAACTGCCCACGCAATTCATGCACTCAGTTTCACCCAAGTCCTGAGAGCAGTACAGAAACTGAAACAGACTAATGCTCATTACAGCCACCCAGGGCTTACTCTACTACGGCCCTGCATATGAGCAGTGGTTTTTACCCCTGAATAAACTAGTCTTAAAGGTCTTCCGACAACCTGAACTTTCTGAGATAAGGTTTCCCCATAGATCAGCTATGGTCTTTCCAAACTCATTACTCTCTACCTTATCTTGCTCTCTCTGAGGTAAAACTGTACGCCCAGGCGACAGCAGAAATGTCATGGCTACGCTTGACTGGGATTTAGCTGTACTCTGGCTAAACAAAAACATATGAAAACAGCATCTCCCTCTGCACTTTAACTTTGACCATATCAACTGTCACATCCATTACAGCTGACATCCCTCTCCTACTGAACATAGCTGTTGGCTGGAATATTCATGAAGGGAAGTGTACTGAGGGAACCCAGTCAGGCAGAATAGTTATGGTGATACCATCACCTACCACTGATATTATCAACACGCTGTATTGACAAATTATAATGTCCCTTGAAATTACAGTGGAATAACAATTATACTTTTAAAGTGTATGTACAATGAATGTATTTGAATTGCTGATTGATGAACTGCACTGTGCACATACAGAGTTTGCACTTCACCCAATGTGCAGTTATCAGGATTTGACTGAATATAGACTAATGATTTTGACCATCTTAGACTCTCCCATCACAGCAGAGGATGATAATGTGTCTTTCTCTGTTACATGGCGTTGTCTCATAATGGGTCTGTTTAATCTCAAGCTTACTTTCAATAACACAGCGCTGCCAAGACCTTGCCATTTAATCACCCACAGACAGTCAAATGGCCTTTTGCCAAAAACTCTCCATGTCACCCTCTTTCATACACAACAATAACACACATGCACAGGCAGAAAACAACCTCAAAGCCAACTTGACAAACTTATAAAGCAAAAAATCGATGAAGAGAGAGGCGAGTGAGTGTGTGTAAAAGAAAGTGAAAGACAGAGAGAGAGAGATACTGCTACTAAAACACAATCTAATACTAGCACACAGTATAACACCTGCTACCCAATTGTAGATGTACAGGAGTTTAATGAAAGCCCTGTAAAAGTGGTTAAGAGTGTTGGGCCAGTAACTGAAAGGTCGCTGGTTCAAATCCCCGAGCCGACTTTGTGAAAAATATGTTGATGTGCCCTTGAGCAAGGCACTTAACCATATTTGCTCCTGTAAGTCGCTCTGGATAAGAGAGTCTGCTAAATGACTAAAATGTAAATGTGGTAGAATATAAGCAATGGAGTGGGGCACCACTGTGTATATGGTAGTCAACAGCCATAGGGATGGAACCAACCCCCTCTCTCACAGAATCAATGCTTTCAATGTGGACATGGTCATCAAAAACAGCTGCATGTCCAGTGGGGGACAACACAGTGGCATTGGCCTGGAAAGCCCATATCGACCAAGACAGGGAGCTCAACCGTTATGAGTGCTGTGTCCTCACCAGTGATGGTGCTCAAGGGACAGACAGTACGTACAGTATGTCCCGTGACCAGTGGACACAGTGTCCATATATAACAGATTGAAACAAGCCACAGGACTATAAGATAATTCAGCATAATAGTCTCCATTACATTTTTTGGGGACTTTTCAGACAAAGAATCTAAGTTCCACCAGCTGCATCTCAGAACCCAAATCATCTGGGTCTAACACAAGCCTTCTGATGTTCGGGGTTCAACTGTATAGATCCATCAACTCCACCCATTTTTTCCCCCTTCTTTACATTTCTTAGACACTATTGATGTCCCTCTAAATTCTTAAATGGAAAATCCACTCAAAACTATATTTTGCTATTTTTTTCAGTCCGCTGTTGACACAGTCCCAAAATGTTTTCTATGTCAGGAGTCAAGTTTCAAGACTTAGGACTCATCATGATGATGTGGCAAGTGGCACTATGCTTCTTGAAAATCCAATATCTTAAAAACTTGACTGCTGACATGCAAAACATTTTGGGACTGGATTAACAGTGGACTAATGAAAAAAATACCAAAATATAGTTTTAAGTGGATTTTTCCTTTAAGACTGCGAAACTTTACTAGGACATAACAACAGAAATATGACAATGAAAGTGAAAGCTGCTGCCTATTAAATATGTGAGTCACCTATGGGTAATTGACACAATACAGTGCTGAATGTCATTAAATTGAAACCGAATAAATGGTGCATTCATTTATCAGCCAAGGGCACAATTAAACCTTTCAAATCCTCCCTAATGATAGACTTACATATATTAGGAAAATGTATTAATTAACAATGAAATTAATCAGGAACCCCTAAATAAGCATATGTTTCGAATTGCAATACATTATTCATTTGTATGAATTCAATCGATAAAAAACACATTGACAATCCATTGCTCATAAAATAGTCTGGTGCAACAAAGCCAAGTTGAAAGGATTGACCCCTGCATGTTGAGACACATTAAGTGCGCAAAGAGAAACCACATGTGTGCACACCTTTTTCACCTGCTTTTTGCAACGTTTTGAAATGAGGAATAAACAGAACAAGTCAGGCAAAATACAGTTGCTACTGCAGGTGCTCTAATCAAGCGCGGGGTTGTTCGATGTTTTATGTGGGGTACCAACACTTAGACTATGTGTACATGTAAAACGAAAAACAGGGAAAAGCTATGTTTTTATTACAAACTTCATTGTGGTGACCAAATCAAATTAAAGGTTCCAGGACTTACCGTTGACTTGGGTGTGCAATAGTCCATAGAAAAATAAAAACCGTAGTTGACCCATTCTGGCATAGTAACCGTCCACGGTATATTAGCGCAAAACTCGTCAGATAGACTTCTTTACCTTGCTTATTGTGCGACTGTAGTCGGTTCTGAGCACATAAACTGTTGAAATGATTTAAGTTATATTTTAATGGACAACGAAATCATTCACGATACGACTTCATGTTTTCTCACCAAGAGCGCACCCGATGGGTAGCCTACTTCTCCATACAACATTTGGAGGTGTCTCATCACCAGACACTAACCAAAGAGCGACGATGTGCTCGCCTCATAGCATCACCCCGACCGGCTCCCAGAGCCTATTTCATGCAATGCTCCTTCTAGCTAAAATCGTCGAAAACGAAGCCCATGGGCTACAATATCGAATATAAATGGTCTGAATGACCATCATTTTGAAAATATCACTCCGGAAGATTACGCGCAGTTCAGTAACCTACAGGCGGGACTGTTGTGAGACAACGGTGGTGGACTGTGGTGGTGGTTTCAGACCGAGGTGAATAGCTGCACAGTTACAGCCCCCTTCCTCGTGGAACTAACTGTACATTGGTAGGCTACAGTAGCAGTGGGCTACAAAACGCGAATACGCAGAATTCCATCAAACCATCTCAAAATGTGTTAGCTAGAGGTTGCCCCTATGCGCTGATCTGAAGTCAGTTTGGGATAGATTAGAGGGGCAAACAAGTCCTAGATCTGAACTGTCGACATAGCTACAGAGCGCTGTGGAAACCACATACAAATCACATAACCACATTAAGCTATGCCAATATATCTTGGGAAGATTTGCGCATAGAAATGTTGTTTGGATTTGGTGTTTAAATTGCTATGCATTTGATTTGCAAATCAAGGCAATTAATTTAATGGCACTGCTCTGTGCGCGTTATAACATATGGAGTAGGCTGAACATCAAATCAAATTGTATTGGTCAAATACACATATTTAGGAGATGTTATTGCGGGTGTAGCGAAATGCTTGTGTTCCTAGCTCCAACAGTGCAGTAGTATCTAACAATTCACACACAATACACACAAATCTAAAAGTAAAATAATGGAATTAAGAAATATATAAATATTAGATCGAGCAATGTCGGAGTGGCATTGATAAAAAAATACAGTAGAATAGAATACAGTATACATCAAAGTTCAATCATGTTGCGTCCTCTATCGACGACATGGTTATCTCATAGATATCATCTGGCATAGACAGAATGTGACTGCAAAGTGGTTTGTTCCTATATGGCAATTATCTCAGTGAATATCAATGACAACTTGACTGCTAATAGCCGATGGCACATACTGTCTACTGCCAGCAGTCGATTCCATCCACATGAAAAAGAGGAATGAAAACCCTGGGCTTTATTCTTGATGAACTGGGCACTCAATGAGCTATTGACAGAAATACTCCTCCCAACAAGCACATTCAATAATGCTTATCTACTGATGATAATTTAGTTAGCCCAATGAACTGAATTGAAATGTACTGTAACTTTTTGGTTAATCACTTTACTATAAAGGGAGGTATCATCTTTAGCAGGGGTCAGCAGCAGGCGGACCGCTGGCCAAAACCGGGCCATGAGTAATTTTTGGGCCCCCCAAAGTTTTTAGTAAAAAATAAATAAAACATTTAAAAAGACTGTAAAATCAGCAAAACATTTGTTTAATTCAGGAAATCTTTTCCCAAGTGTTCCCACAAATAAAAAAAGAGACATATGTGATCGTGTCTCAATGTATGAAATGATTGTTCTTTTAAAACACGATCTCTTTTTGTGTTTAGTTATGGTCAATTTGCAGCCTGCAAATTATTATAATTATGTTCCAGCCCTTTGACTATCCACTCCCACAAAAATCGTCCCGCGGCTGAATTTAGTTGCCTACCCCTGATCTACGGTGTCAGGAGAAATCCAGGTGGTGGAGAAATGTGTGTGTGTGTTTTTCCCTGTTGAGAAAAATGTAAATGTATGATGGTAGGTGTAAAGTGAGGTGGTTCATCGTAGATTGCCATTCTACAGGTAGATTTTTGGTTGTGATTAACCAAAAAGTCACAGAAAATGTTAGTTCAGTCCACCAGGCAAACTAAATGATCACCTGTGCAACTAAAAAACTGTAGATCAGCTTTACTCCACACACAGAGATGCATACAAAGCTCCCTCACCCTCCATTTGGCAAATCTGACCTTAACTCAAATCTGACCATAATTCCTGTTTACAAGCAAAAACTCAAACAGGAAGTACCAGTGGCGTGCTCAATATGGAAGTGGTCCGATGAAGCGGATGCTGAGCTACAGGACTGTTTTGCTAGCACAGACTGGAATATGTTCCAGGATTCATCTGATGGCATTGAGGAGTTTACAACATCAGTCACGCAAGCCCCCCAGATGAGCTAAATGCCTTCTATGCCCGCCTCGAGGCAAGCAACACTGAACCATGTATGAGAGCACCAGCGCTCTCCGTAGCTGATGGGAACAAGACTTTTAAACAGGTTAACATTCACAAGGCTGCAGGGCCAGACAAACTATCAGGATGCGTACTCAGAGCATACGCTGACCTGCTGGGCAAGTATCTTCACTGACATTTTCAACCTCTACCTGACCCAGTCTGTAATACCTACATGTTTCAAGCAGACCACCATAGGTAAATCAAATTAAATCAAAGTTTATTTGTCACGTGCGCCGAATACAACAGGTGTAGACCTTACAGTGAAATGCTTACTTACAGGCTCTAACCAATAGTGCAAAAAAGGTATTAGGTGAACAATAGATAAGTAAAGAAATACAACAAAAGTAAAAAGACAGGCTATATACAGTAGCGAGGCTATAAATGTAGCGAGGCTACATACAGACAACGGTTAGTCAGGCTGATTGAGGTAGTATGTACATGAATGTATAGTTAAAGTGACTGCATATATGATAAACAGAGAGTAGCAGCAGCATAAAAATAGGGGGGATGGGGGGGGGAACACAATGCAAATAGTCTGGGGGCCATTTGATTACCTGTTCAGGAGTCTTATGGCTTTGGGGTAAAAACTGTTGAGAAGCATTTTTGTCCTAGACTTGGCACTCCGGTACCGCTTGCCATGTGGTAGTAGAGAGAACAGTCTATTACTGGGATGGCTGGGGTCTTTGACAATTTTTAGGGCCTTCCTCTGACACCGCCTGGTGCAGAGGTCCTGGATGGCAAGCAGCTTAGCCCCAGTGATGTACTGGGCCGTACGCACTACCCTCTGTAGTGCCTTGCTGTCAGAGGCCGAGCAATTGCCGTACCAGGCAGTGATGCAACCAGTAAGGATGCTCTCGATGTTGCAGCTGTCGTGACTTTGGCTATGCCGGATTAAGTGATATGACATGCTATTCTATAAAGTAATAGCAGTCAATATTAATCGTCACCTTATTTCAGTCTCATCTGAAAGTTGTAAATTCTTGGTTATCTTCACGGACCCTGGCTAACAAGTTGAGTCAGCAATACAAAATTGGGTTTAATTATTTATTTACTAAATACCTAACTAATCACACAGAATTACATATACACAGAATGAATCATACCTTGATTACAAATTATGTCATAAAGGAAAACGTCCCTAGCGGACGGAACAGATATGACAGCTGGTTACACAAAGAAAAGGGGTTTGGGTTTGAGTGAAAGAGCTGGAAGACTGAAGAACAAAGGGAGATGCTATGTCTCTATCCGGCCGTAGGCAGCTACTCTATCGTAAATACAGAATCTTATGCATTCTAAGTTACCGCCCATTTGGAAAAGGAAAATGCAATAAATATTTACTCTGAGCTGCGCTTCAATAGGTTGGTGGTAGATGGAAGGCCGTGTTGCCCAACAGAGTCCTTTGTCCTTTGAAGAGTGTCTCTGGTGGTGAACGGGATACGTTGTAGTGTCGTCGTTGTGTGGTAGATGGAATACTCTGTCCGTCCTTTCCTAGCCCACGTTTACAGCGGCCGCTGCTAACTCAACGGCTAGGAGGTATCACTTCTGTAGCGAATAAGAGTTCAAAGTTCATGCCATTTGCAACCAAAGCTCACGCTGAGGTTGGCTTCGTTCTGTAGTTATTATCTGAATCCTTCTGACATCGGACCGTCGTCCTAATGTACCCGGAACAGAAGGTTCCATTTTCGTCAAGGGCTTATATAGTGGAGGGAGAGAAGGGTGTGTTTCATAGTTTATAACCCATGTATATTCACAGGGGCGGGCCACTGATTGAGCAGAGCTCTAATCTTATGAAAACCCAATTCTCTCATGTGGAAGCTAAAATTACATTTAAATTTAATTTTCACAAATAGTTTCATTTAAATTGCATTTAAATTGCACAACAATTCCATGTGAATCTGATAACTATAATGTGTAGACTTTCCCAGATACAGTTTATGTCATCCTGTCATCAGTCATAATGTCTCAGATGACAACCGAACTGACATCATATTCATTAAGTACCAATGCATATTTTCCACTGGTTGGATTACCGAAATATGGTTCCTTTCCCCCCCACCGTTTGATGTTCCCAGACTCTCTATGTTTAACATAGGCTATTCAAGAGTACTTCAGTAGAGTCAAGAGAAAGAGAGGGGAGAAAGGTATTTATAGGGGGTCATAAACCTTACCCACAGGCCAACGTCATGACACAGCTGTAGAACCTTTTGAGGATCTCAGGACCCATGCCAAATCTTTTTAGTTTCCTGAGGGGGTATAGGCTTTGTCGTGCCCTCTTCACGACTGTCTTGGTGTGTTTGGACCATTTTAGTTTGTTGTTGATGTGGACAACAAGGAACTTGAAGCTCTCAACCTGCTCCACTACAGCCCAGTCGATGTTAATGGGGGGCGTGCTCGGTCCTCCTTTTCCTGTAGTCCACAATCATCTCCTTAGTCTTGGTTACGTTGAGGGAAAGGTTGTTATTCTGGCACCACCCGGCCAGGTCTCTGACCTCCTCCCTATAGGCTGTCTCGTCATTGTCGATGAGCATGCCTACCACTGTTGTGTCATCTGCAAACTTAATGATGGTGTTGGAGTTTTGCTTGGCCATGCAGTCGTGGGTGAACAGAGAGTACAGGACGGCACTGAGCACGCACCCATGGAGAGCTGCAGTGTTGAGGATCAGCGTGGCATATGCGTTGCTACCTAGCATTCTCACATAAGTGTTCCTTTTGTCCAGGTGGGAAAGGGCAGTGTGGAGTGCAATAGAGATTGCGTCATCTGTGGATCTGTTTGGGCGGTATGCACAAACACTTTTTTGGTTACTACATGATTCCATGTGTTTTGTTTCATTGTTTTGATGTCTTCACTATTATTATACATTATACATTATACAGTGCTTATAAAAATATGCTTTATTACAGACAGCCCCCCCCCCCCACACCCCCCCACTCCCCTCCTCTGACGATCCAGCAGGTGAAGAAGCCGGATGCGGAGGTCCTGCGCTGGCATGATGACACGTGGTCTGCGGTTGTGAGGCCGGTTGGAAGTATTGTCAAATTCTCAAAAATGACATTGGAGGCGGCTTATGGTAGAGAAATGAACATTCAGTTCCCTGGCAACAGCTCTGGTGGACATTCCTGAAGTCAGCAATCCAATTGCACGCTCCCTCAAAACTTGAGACATTTGTGGCATTGTGTTGTGTGACCAAACTGCACATTTTAGAGTAGCCTTTTATTGTCCACAGCACAAGGTGCACCTGTATAATGATTATGCTGTTTAATCAGCTTCTTGATATGCCACACCTGTCATGTGGATGGATTATCTTGACAAAGGATAAAATGCTCACTAACAGGGATGTAACACATGTGTGCACAAAAATTGAGAGAAATAAGCTTTTTGTGCATATGGAACATTTCTGCGATCTTTAATTGCAGCTCATGAAACATGGAATGGCACCAATACTTTATATGTTGTGTTTCTATTTTTGTTCAGTTATAGTTTCGTTATAGATCTTTTCTTTTTTGTTACTATTTTTAAAAAAATGTTGCAAAATGTTTGTACTTTTTAACTCTGCATTGTTGTATTTGGCGCATGTGACAACTAACATTTTATTTTATTTTTTATAATATGAGAGGGCTGAGTGCAAAGCACTCACAGGAATAGGTGGTCTCTGCAGATGATGGGATAAGTGCTATCATGAAGTGAAAATAAACCATACCGTCTGTGATTGCTTCTGATGGGAGAAAGTGACCCTTTTCCCATCCCACACTTTCCTTTCTCTACCTCTGATGCGCACCTCTGTGGCCTTGTCTTCTAGATGATGCCTTTACATCTCCCCTGCCATTATTGGCACTCTGTATCTGAAAGACACTTTGGCAGAAAGAAAACATGTAGTTTATAAAAGTTTCATGAATTGAATGTTTTGAGGTGCATAGGCCTACTCACACCCACACACACACAACACTAGTTCCATTGAGGAACACTGAAGATAGTTGTTCGCCAAATAAGCTCTCATTGGAAATGTAATGGTCTCTCACTCAATAATACATAACAGAATAGTTCATGAACCTGACATCTTAAAACTTCTTGCGACTACAGGGGGTGCTGTTCCGAATTAGCATTTTGTCGTCTCCAAATTAAACTGCCTAGTACTCAATTCTTGCTCGTACAATATGCATATTATTAATTCTATTGGATAGAAAACACTTTCTAGTTTCATACAAAGTTGGAATGATGTCTGTGGGTGACCCAGAACTCTTTCTACAGCGAAATCCATGACAGACAGTGAAAGGTCTGAGAGCGAAGCTCTGGTTTCAGATCAGTTTTTAAGGTCTCTGTCTATCCTATGGAACGACACGAACTGCACCCGCCTTCCCCTGGATGTCAGTAACCAATGAGAAGTGGAATGGGCCTTCTCCGTAGCTCTCAGAGGTTATAAAAGACCAAGGAGTGAGAGTAGCCCCCCTTTCGACGCTCGCCCTTACGCAGGAAGGGACCTCCGGATGCCATTTTCACAGGCTCGGTTATCAACTTGAAATGTATCCGTCTGTAATTTAATTCGATATAGGACTTAGAAACATCATAAGGTAGTTAATTTAAACCGTTTTATAGCAATTTATATCCGTTTAGTGCGATTTTGATGCATTTCTATGTGAAGCACCGGGCACATTTCGGGGTCCCGGTCGAACGTTAGCGGGCATTTAGACGGACAAAGGACATCTTTCGACCAAAAGAAGATTAAACCCAAGAAAGAATACATTGCCCAAGAATCTGATGGAAGAACAGCTCAAAGTAAGCAATATTTAATATGATAAATCGTTGTTCTGTCGAAATATTTTAAACGCATATTTCGCCATTTTGTTTGGTATAGCTTCACTTGGCGAACCCTGTATTGAAAAGTAAGGATAATTTTAAAAATGTAAGTCAGCGGTTGCATTAAGAACTAATTTGTCTTTCGATTCCTGTCAACTCTGTATTTTTTAGTCAAGTATATGATTAGCTTTGGATTAAACTAGATCACTCTGAAAGCTGACGTCCCTCATTTTGATGCTTGAGTTGTGACTATTTCCATTGTATAACCACGGTTTTGTATGGCTAAATATGCACCTTTTCGAACAAACTGTATATGTATGTTGTAAAATGATGTTACAGGAGTGTCATCGGAAGAATTCTGAGAAGGTTAGTGAAAAAATTAATATATTTTGGCGATGATAACGTTATAGCTCCCTTTGCCTTGAATTCATGCTCTACTAACGTTTGTACATGTGGTATGCTAACTTATCGATTTATTGTGTTTTCGCTGAAAAACGCTTAGAAAATCTGAAATATGGTCTGAAATCACAAGAACTGTGTCTTTCCATTGCTATGCTTTGTCTATTTTTATGAAATGTTTTATGATGAGTAAATTGGTCATACACGTTGCTCTATCTAGTAATTCTAGTCGATTTGTGATGGTCGGTGCAATTGTAAACTGTGATTTCTACCTGAAATATGCACTTTTTTCTAACAACACCTATCCTATACCATAAATATGTTATCAGACTGTCATCTGATGAGTTTTTTTCTTGGTTTGTTGCTATCAATATCTTAGTTTAGCCGAATTGGTGATAGCTAGTGGTGGAGAGAGAAAATGGTGGACAAAGAAAGATGGTGTATTTTGCTAACGTGGTTAGCTAATAGATTTACATATTGTGTCTTCCCTGTAAAACATTTTAAAAAACAGAAATGATGGGTTTATTCACAAGATCTGTATCTTTCATCTGGTGTCTTGGACTTGTGATTTAATGATATTTAGATGCTACTATTTACTTGTGAAGCTATGCTAGCGATGCTAATCAGTGTGGGGGGGGTGGGGGGTGATCCCGGATACGGGGTTGATACTCGTGAAAGGTTAATGAAATCGGCACAGGCATTCACATATGTACAGCCCTCACACAAACACACAAAAAATGATGGTTCATGATTTTGTCAAACGGTATAGCTCATAGGCTATCGTGTCTCACGGCCAATGGAGGTGAACAGTAGCCTACACTGTACATTTTTACATTTACATTTTAGTAATTTTGCAGAAGCTCTTATCCAGAATGACTTACAATTAGTCCATTCATCCTCAGATATGTGTGACAACACAGAGGCGGATGCAAGATGCAAGCAACGATGGTTTAATGAAATACAGTTTTACAGCAGCAACAGGACAGACAGACTGTACTCAGACGGAATCCGACCCAGGGACTAGGGCGCCGAGAGAAAGAGCCCAGACACACGACATAACCTCAGGGAAGTAACAATGATCTGACAACAAGAAACACTGGTTACAGAACATATAAAGGGAAGATAAGTGATTCCAGCTGGCGCAGACAATCAGGCCGAGATTGGGAACCACGCCCACACAAACACGGGAGAGAGAGAGAGAGAGAGAGAGAGAGAGAGAAAAAGAGAAAGAGAAAGAGAAAGAGAGAGAGAGAGAGAGAGAGGAAGGCAGTGGATTCATGAATCGTGACAATACCCCCCCCCCTAGGAACGCCTCTTGGCGTTCCCAGGCGAATTACCCTGTCGATTGAAATCATCGATAAGGGAGTGATCCAGAATGTCCCTAGTAGGTACCCAACTTCTCTCCTCCGGACCGTAACCCTCCCAGTCCACCAGGTACTGGATTCCGCGTCCCCTCCTTCTAGAGTCCAAAATACGATTGACAGAAAAGGTGGGTTCCCCATCAACAAGTCGTGGCGGCGGGGGAACTGGGACCGGCGGGTTAATGCGTGCCTGAAACACAGGTTTTATTTTAGACACATGAAAGGTAGGATGAATTCTCCTATACGCCGGAGGAAGCTTGAGCCGGACCGCCACCGGACTAATGATCCTGGTGACTTTGAACGGGCCGATAAATTTGGGGGCAAGCTTGTTCGAAACGGATCGGAGTGGAATGTTCTTAGTAGAAAGCCACACTTCTTGGCCAACGACATATACCGGAGGCTTCGACCGGCGGCGATCGGCCTTAGCCTTGGTGCGCGCCCCCACCCGGAGAAGAGTCTCACGGGCTCTGCTCCATGCGTGACGGCACCTCTGGATGAAAGCGTGAGCGGAGGGAACAGTGACCTCGGACTCCGTACTGGGAAAGATAGGTGGCTGGTAACCTAAACTACACTCAAACGGAGAGAGACCCGTGGCTGCCACTGGCAACGAATTGTGAGCGTACTCAACCATAGAGAGTTGTTGACTCCAGGAAGAGGGATTCTTAGAAACCAAACATCGCAACACTCTCTCCAAATCTTGGTTGGCCCTCTCCGTTTGACCGTTGCTCTGGGGATGAAACCCTGAAGACAGACTAACACTCGCTCCCAGTAACCTACAAAACTCTTGCCAAAACTTGGACACAAATTGGGGCCCCCTGTCAGAAACTACGTCCATTGGCAGGCCATGTAAGCGAAAGACGTGATCCACGACAGTTACCGCTGTCTCCTTGGCAGATGGTAATTTAGGCAAGGGAATAAAATGAGCCGCCTTCGAAAACCGGTCCACCACGGTCAAAACAACCGTCTTGCCCTGGGAGGGCGGGAGGCCGGTAACAAAATCTAGCGCGATGTGGGACCAGGGTCTCGAAGGGACCGACAGCGGTTGGAGTAACCCATCTGGAGGTCGATTAGAAGTCTTCCCAGTGGCACAAACCGAGCAAGCCAAGACAAAACTGTGAATGTCACGAGCCATCAGTGGCCACCAAAAGCGTTGCTTAACCAAAAAGCTAGTGCGGCTGACTCCTGGATGACACGCTACGTTGGAGCAATGCCCCCACCGAATAACATCGGACCGACACCCCTCCGGCACAAACAACCGATTAGGCGGGCAACCGGCCGGAGGCTTTACCCCTTCTAAGGCCGTTTTGACCCTCGATTCAACCTCCCATGTGAGTGTGGAGACCACTAGGGTCTCGGGTAGGATGCACTCGGGAGTGGATGGGCGTTCGGAATGGTCAAAAATGCGAGAAAGGGAATCGGGTTTGACATTCTTGGAACCCGGGCGATACGAGAGAGAGAAGTCAAAACGTCCGAAAAAGAGTGCCCACCGCGCCTGCCTGGAGTTGAGTCGCTTGGCGGTTCTGATATATTCCAAATTCTTGTGATCGGTCCAAACTATAAAAGGTACCCCCGAACCCTCTAACCAATGGCGCCACTCCTCCAGTGCTAACTTCACTGCCAACAACTCTCTGTTGCCAATGTCGTAGTTGCGTTCCGCAGGTGATAACCGATGGGACAGGAACGCGCAAGGGTGCATCTTGTCGTCAGAAGAGGAACGTTGGGAAAGTACCGCACCTACCCCCACCTCTGAAGCGTCCACCTCCACCACGAACTGACGCGAGGGATCGGGAGCTATGAGGATGGGGGCCGAAACAAAGCGGCTCTTGAGTTTGGCAAATGCAGCCTCGGCTGTATCGGACCACCTGAACGTCACTCTGGGGGAGGTTAAGGCGGTAAGAGAAGCGACTATCTGGCTAAAGTTGCGAACGAAACGCCGGTAGAAATTGGCGAATCCCAGAAACCTCTGTAGGGCCTTACGGGAATCTGGGCTTGGCCAATCCACCACAGCCTTAACCTTGTCAGGATCCATGTGAATACCTTCAGTCGAGACGATGTAACCTAGGAATGGAACGGATTGTGCATGAAAAATGCATTTCTCCGCCTTGACAAAAAGTCCATTCTCCAACAACCTCTGAAGCACTCGTCTGACGTGCTGAACGTGTTCCTGGAGAGAAGAAGAAAAAATCAGTATGTCATCCAGGTAAACATATATGAACTGATCAATCATATCTCTCAGCACGTCATTGACGAGTGCCTGGAAAACCGCTGGGGAGTTGGATAGCCCAAAAGGCATGACCAAATATTCGAAGTGCCCTCTGGGGGTGTTAAACGCGGTCTTCCATTCATCCCCCCTCCTTATGCGAACCAAATGATATGCATTACGTAAATCCAACTTAGTGAACACGGATGCTCCCTGTAACCTTTCAAAGGCTGAGGACATCAACGGTAAGGGATAGGTATTCTTCACTGTGATGTTATTCAACCCACGGTAATCAATGCAAGGACGCAGAGATCCGTCCTTCTTCCCCACAAAGAAGAACCCCGCCCCCGCTGGAGAAGAGGAAGGACGAATGAATCCAGAAGTCAGAGAATCAGAGATGTATCTCTCCATAACCTCCCTCTCAGGAACAGAGAGTGAATATAACTTGCCTTTAGGCGGAGACTCACCTGGCAATAATTCTATTGCACAGTCATAGGGACGATGCGGAGGAAGAGAAGCAGCACGGGACTTGCTGAACACCTCCTTCAGGTCGAGGTATTCAACGGGCACGTTAGACAAATCCACTGCCTCCTCTAGAAACACAGAATCAGACACAGATGAACAAGCAGACACTAAACAGGACTCAAGACACTTGTTACTCCACATGGATATAGAGTTATGACCCCAGTCAACTCTGGGGTTGTGTTGGGTGAGCCAAGGGTGGCCGAGAACTAATGGTGCAATGGGTGAGTCCATGAGTAGAAATGATAGTGTCTCAGTGTGATTGCCAGAAGTGATGAGTGTGATAGGTTCAGTGGTGTGAGAAATGTTGGGGAGTTCTTGACCATTGAGAGCGTTGACGGATATCTTGTGCGTGAGTGAGGTGATAGGAATCTGGAGTTTGTGAGCGAGCTTGAAGTCCATAAAATTACCCTCTGCTCCTGAGTCCAGTAAGGCTTGGGTGTCGTGCGTGTGGGTGGCCCATCTTAGTCTTACCGGGAGGAGAGTAGATGATGAGGTCTTCTCTGTGGTGACACCACCCGATAGTAGCCTCATACTTACTACCGGGCCTGATCTTTTACCGGGCAGGAGTGGATAAAGTGGCCCGCTCTACCACAGTAGAGACAGAGTCCTTGGGATCTCCGCCTCTCCCTCTCTTCCCGGGAGAGGCGAGCTCTCCCCAGCTGCATGGGTTCGTGAGTGGAGGCTGAACTGGCCGTGTTCCCGCCGCTGGCATGCCAGCCCTCCGTGTCGTTATACGGTCTGTTAGGGCATGCTCGGCGGCCAATACGACTCAGACGAGCGTCGACCCTCAAGGCTAGTTCCACTAGTCCATTTAAACTCCTGGGAAGGTCCAGAACATAGATCTCCTTCTGGATCCGGTCCTCCAGCCCATGCAGGAACCTGTCCCACTGCGCCTCCTCGTTCCACTGACACTCTGCGGCCAGAGTGCGGAATTGGATGGAGTATTCCGATACTGAACGGTCTCCTTGGCGAAGGTCAGCGAGTAGTCTGGCCGCCTCCCTACCCGCCACGGCCCGATCGAAGACCCTTCTTATCTCCTCGGAGAGTGTCTGGAAAGAGGTGCAGCATGGGTCCTGGTTCGCCCACACCGCCGTTCCCCAAAGAGCCGCTTTGCCTGATAGCAGTGTGAGTACGAATGCTACCTTAGACTGTTCACGATTGAAGGTCCGTGGCTGCAACGAAAAATGCATGGAACATCTTGTAAGAAAAGCTCTGCAATAGTCAGGATCACCTGAATAACCCTCTGGTGTCGGTAGCCGTGGCTCTAGCTGGGAATCCGGCTCTGGCGGGGCGGGTTGAACTGCCGGTGTAGGTGGCGCAGCGAGACCCCTCAGATGTTGTAATTGTTGGGTCAGCTGGGATACCTGCGTCGCAATGGCTTGTACTGCCCGACCTGTGCTGGAGATGTTCTCCTCTTGTTGATCCATTCTCGTGATACTGCGGGAAATGAATTCGGTCAGACTCGTTGAACTCGCTGCATCCATGGTAAGGTCAGATCATTCTGTGACAACACAGAGGCGGATGCAAGATGCAAGCAACGATGGTTTAATGAAATACAGTTTTACAGCAGCAACAGGACAGACAGACTGTACTCAGACGGAATCCGACCCAGGGACTAGGGCGCCGAGAGAAAGAGCCCAGACACACGACATAACCTCAGGGAAGTAACAATGATCTGACAACAAGAAACACTGGTTACAGAACATATAAAGGGAAGATAAGTGATTCCAGCTGGCGCAGACAATCAGGCCGAGATTGGGAACCACGCCCACACAAACACGGGAGAGAGAGAGAGAGAGAGAGAGAGAGAGAAAAAGAGAAAGAGAAAGAGAAAGAGAGAGAGAGAGAGAGAGAGGAAGGCAGTGGATTCATGAATCGTGACAATATGTAGGTGAGACAACCACATATCACAGTTGTAGGATTTATTTAAGTAGCATTTCAGACGTTTTCAGAATGTAAAACATTTCCTGTTACTTACAGGCAGCCAGTTTCCTGTTTAGTTACCGTATTTGATGGTATCCAATACTGTTACTGTAAGCTCTTTTACCATTATTTTTCCGGTAATTTACAGTCAACTGGTGCCTGTAAGCTGAATTTGGTTGTCAGTTGGATGGTGTTTCCTCCGACACATAGGTGCAGCTGGCTCCCGGTTAAAGCGCGCAGTGTGTTAAGAAGCAGTGGGCTTGGCAGGTCATGTTTCGGAGGACGCATGACTCTCTCCCGAGCCCATTGGGGAGTTGCAGGAATCAGACAAGATTGTAACTACCAATTGAATATTATGAAATTGGGGAGAAAAAGAGGGTAAAAAAATACAACTATTTTTCTGCCCACAACATTTTTCAACAATGCACCATAATATACAGTCTAATTTACACTATAATTCTTCACATTATTTTATTGTTGATAAATGTAAAAATGTACCATATGAATCAGTTTTCCATTACAGTGTAATATTCTGTATAATTAATTTTGTAAATTATATAAATGTTGTAAACGTTGTTTGGTTGGTTCACTTCAGACCTTGATGTCTCTCAATCAGATCACTCAGAGTTGTTTGTAAAAGTTGCCCGTTGCCAATCACACAATGCTGTGTGGATACAGTAATGTACAGTAGCTGTAATTACTGTTACAGTAATGTACAGCAATTAAGCAGTTTACTTCAAAGCACTGTGCCAATGCTTGTATCACTTTATCAGAAGCACATCATCAATGACATCCAAAGCTTTGTTTGATCACATGCCTTTTCAAAGCGTGTGGTGCAAAATGCAGATCCCACTGATTTCACCATGATTCCAGTGCTTTCTTTGATTCCAAGCTGCTTTTAAACATCGACCTCTACTGGACGCCGTACTTACAAATGTAATTACATTTTTTAAACAAGTTGTTTCACCTGACTGGTAGCTTAGCAGCTAGAGTTTGAAACTATAGAACATTCAGGGACCCTAAGGTATGGGGTAGAATCATGGTGGAGGCACACTGAAAATTATTTTATGTGAAATCCCACTTTCTGCACATTGTTGTTCAAATAATTTGTTTTATTTAGTATAGTATAAGCTTCTGTTTAGCACTCTCCTGGGCGCATACGCACAAACCCCCGGAGAACAAGGCAATGCTACAGTTATTAAATAAACACTTTTCTTAAATACTGGGATAATAATAATAATCTTCTCACTCAAAAGGCAGGGAACATATCGAAACAACATGATTGTAATCCTATAAGGGATATGGCCACAGCATGATTGTAATCCTATAAGGGATTAGGCTACAACATGATTGTAATCCTACAAGGGATATGGCTGCAACATGATTGTAATCCTACAAGGGATATGGCTGCAACATGATTGTAATCCCTATAAGGGATATGGCCACAGCATGATTGTAATCCTATAAGGGATATGGCTACAACATGATTGTAATCCCTATAAGGGATATGGCCACAGCATGATTGTAATCCTATAAGGGATATGGCTGCAACATGATTGTAATCCCTATAAGGGATATGGCTACAACATGATTGTAATCCTACAAGGGATATGGCTGCAACATGATTGTAATCCCTATAAGGGATATGGCCACAGCATGATTGTAATCCTATAAGGGATATGGCTACAACATGATTGTAATCCCTATAAGGGATATGGCCACAGCATGATTGTAATCCTATAAGGGATATGGCTACAACATGATTGTAATCCCTATAAGGGATATGGCCACAGCATGATTGTAATCCTATAAGGGATATGGCTACAACATGATTGTACTCCCTATAAGGGATATGGCTACAACATGATTGTAATCCTATAAGGGATATGGCTACAACATGATTGTAATCCTACAAGGGATATGGCTGCAACATGATTGTAATCCCTATAAGGGATATGGCCACAGCATGATTGTAATCCTATAAGGGATATGGCTACAACATGATTGTAATCCCTATAAGGGATATGGCCACAGCATGATTGTAATCCTATAAGGGATATGGCTACAACATGATTGTAATCCCTATAAGGGATATGGCCACAGCATGATTGTAATCCTATAAGGGATATGGCTACAACATGATTGTAATCCTACAAGGGATATGGCTACAACATGATTGTAATCCCTATAAGGGATATGGCCACAGCATGATTGTAATCCTATAAGGGATATGGCTACAACATGATTGTAATCCTATAAGGGATATGGCTACAACATGATTGTAATCCTATAAGGGATATGGCTACAACATGATTGTAATCCTATAAGGGATATGGCTACAACATGATTGTAATCCTATAAGGGATATGGCTACAACATGATTGTAATCCCTATAAGGGATATGGCTACAACATGATTGTAATCCTATAAGGGATATGGCTACAACATGATTGTAATCCCTATAAGGGATATGGCTACAACATGATTGTAATCCTATAAGGGATATGGCTACAACATGATTGTAATCCTATAAGGGATATGGCTACAACATGATTGTACTCCCTATAAGGGATATGGCTACAACATGATTGTAATCCCTATAAGGGATATGGCTACAACATGATTGTAATCCTATAAGGGATATGGCTACAACATGATTGTAATCCTATAAGGGATATGGCTACAACATGATTGTAATCCCTATAAGGGATATGGCCACAACATGATTGTAATCCTATAAGGGATATGGCTACAACATGATTGTAATCCTATAAGGGATATGGCTGACGTTTCCTGCCAAATAGTGGCCTGCTCGGACATTAGTCCTCAAGCATTTGCAATTGGCTTTTACAAAATAATAATCAACTAGAAAACTAGACATTAGCGGCAACAAACACTGCAAAACACTCAACAACATGTTTACAGTGTGGGGTGTAAAGTACACATTTTAATAGTGAATGTCCGACTGTCTTTAGCAATGTGAGAGTATTTCCTTCTAGGGAAAATGGCGCACTACAGTCACGCTATAGTCACTCTGGCCTCAGACTATACAAATACCGTGATCTCTAAATAATCTATGTCAAGTTCAAACATGAGGCAAAGATGCATTTCAATTGATTGTAAAGAGAAAGCATCTCCTTTTCAATCATCCCTTCCATTTTCATAACATGGCGAAACAGGCTATTTAAAAGGTCTGTACTACAGCTCTAATGAAATGGCACTTAGTTGTAGTTCACTGCATGTGTTGCCAGCCCTCCAAGCCTAGTCAATACCGGTCAATACTGTCAATACGATTATGAATGCAATTCATTGCCATGAAATGAAAGTGAGACATGCTGCATTAGGAGCTATTGATCCAGAGAGTGAAATTAAATAGCTTTTTACTCAGGGCATTCAGAATTGTGGATCAAATTAGAATTGTTGATAATGACACAATGAAATCACAAATGATGATGGAGCAAGCTGTGCTAACCGATATTAAATGTCACTATAGATGAAAATGTTACGTTTATTGAGAGAGGTTTTGCGTTGTATTGCTGTTCTTCCATATTGTGGCCATGGAAACCACATCTGAATTCACACTACAGAACAAGGCCACTGGCTATTCATTGGCACTATCAGGTATTAAGGTAAGACCCAGATGCAGACACGTCAAATTAACAAGGGTTTAATAATCCAGCAGGGGCAGACAATAGACAGTAAACCAGAGGTGGGGTCAGTAAACCAGAGGTGGGGCATTGATACCGGACGGCAGGCAAGCTCAGGGTCAGGGTAGGCAGAGGTCAAAAATCCAGAGGTGGGGCAAAGGTTCAGGTCGGCAGGCAGGCTCAGGGCCAGGGGCAGGCAGAGTGGTCAGGCAGGCGGGTTCAGAGTCAGGACAGGCAAGGGTCAAAACCAGGAGGGCGAGAAAAAGTGAGATAGGGAAAAGCAGAAGCTGAGAACAAAAACACTGGTTGACAAACAAGACGAACTGGCAACAGACAAACAGAGAACAAAGGTATAAATACACAGGGAATACTGGGGAAGATGGGCGACACCTGGAGGGGGGTGGAGACAATCACAAAGACAGGTGAAACAGATCAGGGTGTGACAGTCACCTTGCGTAACACACCCATTCAATAGAACATTTTATTTCCCTTATTTGACATCTGCAACAACTGAAAATATATTTGTTTCCCCTTTTGAATCCAGAGACAGCTAACACACCAGTGGTGTGCCAGTCATATGGTGCCAGGCCAGTAGCAGAAACTTCAGCCATCATTCTAGTCCAAGCCCTTTTCCGAAGATGTCCATACTTGTAACGCTCGTCTTCGGGTGAAAGAGAGGAGGACCAAGGCGCAGCGTGGTAAGTGTTCATGATGATGAATTTTAATGCTAATCCAACAAACAGAACACTACAAAATACAAAACAACAAACGAAGTGAACAAACAAACGAAACAGTACCGTGTGGCGAACAAACACTGACACGGCAACAAACACCCACAACTCAAAAGTGAAACTCAGGCTACCTAAGTATGATTCTCAATCAGGGACAATGATTGACAGCTGCCACTGATTGAGAATCATACCAGGCCGAACTCAAAACCCCAACATAGAAAAAGACACATAGACTACCCACCCCAACTCACGCCCTGACCATACTAAATAAAGACAAAAATAAAGAAAATAAAGGTCAGAACGTGACAGTACCCCCCCCAAAGGTGCGGACTCCGGCCGTAAAACCTGAACCTATAGGGGAGGGTCTGGGTGGGCGTCTGTCCGCGGTGGCGGCTCTGGCGCGGGACGTGGACCCCACTTTACCATAGTTTTTGTCCGCCTCAACCGCCCCCGTGGCCTCTTACGAGCGGCGATCCTCACCGCAGACCTCCGACCGGGGACCCTAGCCATGGGTCCCGAATGGACGGGAGATTTCGGCAGCACCGGAGTGAAGGACGACTCCGGCGCTTAACCGCATAACACGGTGCCTGACCAGTAACGCGCTGCTTATAATAAGCATGAGGAGTGAGCTCAGGTCTGCTACCTGACTTAGCCACACACCCCGTGTGCCCCCCCCCCCCAAAAAAAAAATTGGGGCTGCCTCTCGTACCTGTCGCGCTGCCTTGCTGCCTCCTCATATCGCCGCCGCTCAGCTTTCGCTGCCTCCAGCTCTGCTTTGGGGCGGCGATATTCCCCAGCCTGTACCCAGAGTCCTTTCCCATCCAGAATCTCCTCCCAGGTCCAGGAGTCCTGCGATCACTGCTGCTGCCCGTTACCACACTGCTTGGTCCTTTTGTGGTGGGTGTTTCTGTAATGCTCGTCTTCGGGTGAAAGAGAGGAGGACCAAGGCGCAGCGTGGTAAGTGTTCATGATGATGAATTTTAATGCTAATCCAACAAACAGGACACTACAAAATACAAAACAACAAACAAAGTGAACAAACGAACGAAACAGTACCGTGTGGCGAACAAACACTGACACGGCAACAAACACCCACAACTCAAAAGTGAAACTCAGGCTACCTAAGTATGATTCTCAATCAGGGACAACGATTGACAGCTGCCACTGATTGAGAATCATACCAGGCCGAACTCAAAACCCCAACATAGAAAAAGACACATAGACTACCCACCCCAACTCACGCCCTGACCATACTAAATAAAGACAAAAATAAAGAAAATAAAGGTCAGAACGTGACAATACTGCTATCGCGAGTACTCGTAATAGGATCATGTACGCTCTTTATTTTATTTGAGTATATTAGTCTATTTCAGGGGTTCCCAATTACATTCAGCCGTGGGACAATTTTTACTTGAGCAGTCGGTCGAGGGGCCGGAAAATACAGTAGTTATAAATCATTTGTACACCACAAATTGACAGCAAGAATCCCAAGGCAGATAGTATTTGACAAAAACAGAATCATTTCAAAACTTGATTACATTGGCAAATCTCTGTTTATGCGTGGGAATACTTGAGAACAGATTTTATAGTATTTTATATCCAACAACGAAAAGTATTTTTTTGCTCAGAAAACTTGGGGAACACTAATCTATTTGTTTCTAGATCAGATCTTAGTCCATGATAGGCAGCAGTATATGTATAGATCAATTCACAGTGTGAATAGACTAACAAGCAGGAGGCTGACACTGCAGTGATCACAGTCTACAGAAACTTGTTACACAAACAGAGCAGAGGTCAAGGCATATGCTGCCCCTGTAGACAAGCTTTGCTTCATTCCTCATACAAACAAACACACACACGCACACGCAAACACACACACACACAAACACACAAACAGGCACACACGCGCACACACAGGCACACACACACAGAAATCTATACACTTTAATCTATCACTTTATACCAAATTATGCTGATCCACTTCAAAGGGTCCTTTTGATGTGACCCGGGCTTTACATTGAAGCATTTATCTGGCTCTCAGCGGCCCATTTGGTCTTCAGCCTACACATGAACCCTGTGTAAAGTGTCATTATTACCAACAGCCTTTTCACATCTAATTGAGAGACCCAGATTATGAACTAATCAGCCATAAAGACATGCATGAGTACCTAAACCACCCACACACAGTGTATCGTATGGACATGCTGATGACCAGCCCTCAACAGTGTTTCTCTGATGGCCACACTGCACATTATCAACACCCTGCCCAGTGCACAGCAGCCTCAGAGACCAAACACAAAATCACATCAATCAATTGAATGCATTGTAGATCATCTTAAGCATTATGTTTTCCTATCAGGCTTTTATACAGGCTATATCAATAAATCATCATATAATTTGTCAAACATGCTAATGTGTTTGATGTAGTGGCCATTTTCTGAACCATATATTATTATAAGGAACAGCTAATTTAATACACCTAAAAGGAAAAGGGGGAAAATGAAACCATTCCTCCAACTTGATTTCTTCCACAGAGCATGGAGCTGAAGTAATGAGGCCATAATTAACTTGGTGACAGGGCCAGTGGTGGTGACACCTCGCTCAGGGCCAGCGCACACAGGGCCACACTGCTCCTAGAGGTGGGAGGAGCTCTGAGTAAACCAATAAAAACAGATGCTTTATGCTCAGACTGAGGCTTGGAGAGAATGCCCATGCAGGGGGAGCAGGACAGAAGGACAGAGAAGTGATCTTGCGTGGTAGAAAAGGGTGAACTGTTTCTTTCAAAGTTCCACCAAACCCAAATATATTCCTACTTCAGTCACAGGCTCAGCAGACTCCACCTCTTATCCTACTTCCATCACAGAGACAGACGTGTTGCCAGACAACGTGAGTGCTCTACTCTCACTAACCCAAGTTACACCCAGCAGCACTGACTATCATGTATCTATCTCTCTCTCTCGATCACACATTGAACAGTGTCAAGGTCGTGGGCCTCTTTGTCTGCACCATTACACTCTCATCCCTGTGTTTGTCCCTGTGTTTGTCCATCAGGGGGAACAGATGGTGTTAGTGACAGAGTGGTCAGGGCCAGGCACAGGCCACAAACACACACACACACAAGGCCAGCCTAGTGAGAGTGGACACCTGTCCTGACCGTGCATGCCAGCGATGGGGATGAGAGGCAATGGTTTCTGTGCCCAGTGACAAACCTCTGTCTCACAGTTTAGAAGCCTGTTATAAACACTGGGCATGGACCCAGAGCTAACAGACCTCATGTTGAGGTTCAGTCTGTAGAGTTATCTCATTTTCTATTTCATGTTCTAACTAGTGATGGGTTGTTTCGGGAACGAACAGCTCTTTTTAAACAGATACAGTGGGGCAAAAAAGTATTTAGTCAGCCACCAATTGTGCAAGTTCTCCCACTTAAAAAGATGAGAGAGGCCTGTAATTTTCATCATAGGTACACTTCAACTATGACAGACAAAATGAGAAAAAAAAATCCAGAAAATCACATTGTAGGATTTTTAATGAATTTATTTGCAAATTATGGTGGAAAATAAGTATTTGGTCACCCACAAACAAGCAAGATTTCTGGCTCTCACAGACCTGTAACTTCTTCTTTAAGAGTCTCCTCTGTCCTCCACTCGTTACCTGTATTAATGGCACCTGTTTGAACTTGTTATCAGTATAAAAGACACCTGTCCACAACCTCAAACAGTCACACTCCAAACTCCACTATGGCCAAGACCAAAGAGCTGTCAAAGGACACCAGAAACAAAATTGTAGACCTGCACCAGGCTGGGAAGACTGAATCTGCAATAGGTAAGCAGCTTGGTTTGTAGAAATCAACTGTGGGAGCAATTATTAGGAAATGGAAGACATACAAGACCACTGATAATCTCCCTCGATCTGGGGCCCCACGCAAGATCTCACCCCGTGGAGTCAAAATGATCACAAGAACGGTGAGCAAAAATCCCAGAACCACACGGGGGGACCTAGTGAATGACCTGCAGAGAGCTGGGACCAAAGTAACAAAGCCTACCATCAGCAAGGGCATTGAAGATGAAACGTGGCTGGGTCTTTCAGCATGACAATGATCCCAAACACACCGCCCGGGCAACGAAGAAGTGGCTTCGTAAGAAGCATTTCAAGGTCCTGGAGTGGCCTAGCCAGTCTCCAGATCTCAACCCCATAGAAAATCTTTGGAGGGAGTTGAAAGTCCGTGTTGCCCAGCAACAGCCCCAAAACATCACTGCTCTAGAGGAGATCTGCATGGAGGAATGGGCCAAAATACCAGAAACAGTGTGTGAAAACCTTGTGAAGACTTACAAAAAACGTTTGACCTCTGTCATTGCCAACAAAGGGTATATAACAAAGTATTGAGATAAACTTTTGTTATTGACCAAATACTTATTTTCCACCATAATTTGCAAATAAATTCATTAAAAATCCTACAATGTGATTTTCTGGATTATTTTTCTCATTTTGTCTGTCATAGTTGAAGTGTACCTATGATGAAAATTACAGGCCTCTCTCATCTTTTTAAGTGGGAGAACTTGCACAATTGGTGGCTGACTAAATACTTTTTTGCCCCACTGTAATTTTGGTGAACCGGATCGCTGTGGAAGAGCTGTTCATTTGGCACCCTGATTTGCATACTGGTATTATTGCTTTTTGAGCTCCAGACAACAATTATTTGCTGATAAGTTCTAAAAAACATTCTCTGAAGATGGTAATTCTTCACTGTATGAAGAATAGGCAGTGAGGAGAGATCCTCATTCTTGTCCACATACATTTTTTCTGTGTAATCTAATAATTTCTTTAGCTAAAAATGTATTTGAACTCAGATATCACGATCTATAATAATGGTAGGCTACATTGTAGGCTATATATTAGAAATGTGCCTTTTTCAAGGTTTTACCTCACCTGCAACTTTTTTGAAGTAGATGAACAGTGTCTTTAAGATCTTATTAGAAAAGTGTGGCAACATGGGCCTCCAGTTGCCTGAGGGCCCTGACTCACTGTCTGCATGGAACACAATCTGTCCCCTTCAAACATCCAAGTAACAGTGCACAGGTCTGAAGTAAAGATGTTCTCTTCTGCAAGCCGCACAACGTTAAAAATAGCTTCACGATCTGTGTGCAATAGACAAGAAAAACACATTTTAGCTCCATAATAATTACTGTAGGATCCAATGGAATGTCTCTATTGGATTTGTTTATTTCTTGGGGCATTGGGAATCATATCCTGGAAATGTGGACCACAATTAGTTTCATTGACATCCTCCGATTACTATCTGTCATGCAGCCCTATAAACCCAACCCTGTTATTCCTGTCAGTACATACACCTCATGGAGCTAACGTTTCCATTAGTCAGATAACTCTGACTGTTGTTACCGTTATTGACTTGAGAATTCATAAATGCAGTGTCTAAACTGCACAGTCGATGCCGGGAAGATGTCCAATAGACTGAGCCCGAAGAGAAAAACTGCATTTCTGTTGTCAAGGAGATGAGCTATGACCTTCGACTCCCTTCCTGTGCCTGTGGGGAGGTCATGTGACTCTCTCGTTGTCTCAGATTGATCAATTTCCCTGGACTACAGCATCATGAACTCATTTCAGGATCAATGGGTAAATAGAGTGCATCGCCACTCTCCAGCCCTGCAGGGTCTGTCTGACAATGTCTCTCAACAGTCACACAACATATTAAAGCCTGGCCTCCGTCAGCACAGGTTGACTCTAGCAGATTTTTGTATGAACTATAGCCTAGACTGCATGCTTAAAGTCACTATTTCCAGTGGTCTTAATGTGACTGGTACTATTATCACTATTACTACTATGTTTGCTTTTAAAAATATATTCTACCTCTGGGAAATGACATTGGCTTTCACCCCAAATGTACCATTCCTCTTAGGACATGTTTTATGTAACATATTGAGGGCTCTCAAGATCATCGTTGAGAGCTCACAAGATGTCTTCTCTCAAGTGTAGGGCTCTTTTCTCCCTGATATTTGAGTAGTGTCCTTTTTTTCCCTGGTACCAGCAGCCACAGACAGCACAGACCCCTCCAAACCCTGTAATGAGGTTCCATCCGCCACTTCCACCACTGAGCCCCAGATACGCCCCACTGAAGTGCAGAGAGAGGAACTTAATCCCAACAGCATGGCCATTTAAATGCATTAAAGGTGAAAAAGGCCCGGGTCGCCCTCTGGAAGAGGTGCTTTCGGAGATGAAGCAGGTGAGATGGCTCTCTGGATACACTGTGAGGTGGAGCCGAGTAGAGGAGGGGTTGCTGGGTAATCAAGCGCAAGGACATTTACACAATTTGTTTTTCCTCTAAATGAGGAAAGGAAAAAAGATTGGGAGGGAAAAAAAGTGTGAGAGGCTGAGAGGAATCAGACGAGAGAGAAAACCAAAAGTCTGCTGTCCTTTTTACGTGCTCAAAATGGCATATAATAGACTTCTCCCATGCGTGTAAACATCACATTTCCATAGAAATGGCCTCTTTCCCGTGTCTCCGGTGGGTAGTCGGGGTGTGAGGGAGGGATGCGCCACTTGCCTCTTAATCCTGTTAGCCATTCCTAGAATTGTGCCAATGCTCCGGTTCCAATGTTCCGGCTGGAAGAAGTGAATTAGAACAAACACATACACAGCAAACTGGCCGCAGAGACTCAGAGAACATGCTGGCGGGCAGAAAAACAAAAATCTCCAGCCCTCTGCCTCCCTTCCCCCGGTCCAAACACTAAACAAACACCTCTCACTGCTCATTAGCATTATCGGTTATCTTCACCATCACCCCCGGCCACTACTATAAGCTTTGCTGTTATGCACTTTTATGTTTTGAGAGCTTTAATCAATTTTGTCTTCATCTCCTTTTTCCGATTGCAATTTCCTTCCTTACTCAGAGTAAAGCTTCTCACCAGGATGCAAAACAAATGCTCATTACATCTGTTGAGAAAAGCTATTAGAAAGTAGCTTGAGGTCATTATAAGGGCAATCACATGAATGAAGAGCATCCAACAAAAGCCTACTGTTTTGTGTTCCTGTCCTGAAACCTTTGGTGAATGTGCTTGCATTTTTGGTCAATGGACATTCATCGTCAGCCTTAAAGGACAGGGATGATGTCCCTGGTGTAAGAGTACCAGAACCTGGTAGCAGTAGTACTGTTTAAGGGCATCCTAACTCAATGTATAGTCATCAGTTTGGATGGTTGGTTAATCCTGAGGATGAGTTTAAGATGTCCCTCTCATACACACTAAATCTCTCTGCTATGCTTGTCTCAACTCTGCAGACTGACCCTCAGCAACAGCAGTCTGTCTTTGCTTTAGTGTACTGCACTGCTGCCCCCTACAGATTAACTTTGATATGTACACCACAAATACAAAAATATATACAACATGCCATATGCATGTATATAGAGAATGTTTAGCTCTCCTAAAGGACATCATTGTCATTAACCATGTAATGGCCACTGGAACTGTGGATATGGATGAGTTAGGTCTGCATGACATTTATGATAATGTATGCTTCTCCAATCTCAAACATTACAATGTCTACACTATCTAATAAATTAACTCACAAGTTTAAGGAACATACATGAAATGGGATTCAAATATTTATTGAGGAAATGGAATTGTGAGAATGAGGATTCAGTGGGGAAATGAGAATGGATCGGATGAAGCCAAGGGCTGCAGATGAAGGATCTAAAGATGTTGACTGTAGAATTTGGCTTGGACTCTCAGGTAGACATAACCGTCAGCCCATGGTAGTTAGGCTGCTGTGGTGATGGCAATCTCCCACAGAATAACCTTTAAGACACTTAAGTAAAAGGAGAAAGAAGACGGTGAAGGGGAGGAGGGATGTGACACAAAACAGAGAAGAGGAATCACTGTTTGGTCAGGTATAAGTAGGGTGGTAGTAGTGGTTAAGGAGGGTGAAAACAAGTATGGAGGCTGATTAGCGGTTAGTAGCAGCTGGAGCTTGTTTGAGGAGTTACGTTCAAGGCAACTAGTTAAGTGTTGCAAATAATAGTTGAGGCTGATTGGCAATGGTTAGCATCTGGTGCTTGTTGAGTTAGGGAGCTGCGTTCAAGGCAACTAGTTAAGTGTTAAATTCAAGTCTGGTCCTTTCTGCTGAATTTTTGTTAAGCCTTAAAGCCTTTAAATAAAACCAATACTTGTGTCTCAAAGCAAACAGAGCATTTCCATAAAATGTTGTGTACATTGTGTCTAAAATCCCTGGCACTATTACCCGTGGGCAGGGTCGTGACCAGACCTTTCAAGGGGCAGGTGCTCCAACTGAAAAAAGCCCCCCGCTTGAAAAGAAACCAACTTTCATAATTCATATCTCAAAATTCATAACATGCAACTGCCTCTGTAGCAATACTTTTTGTTGTTTTTGTTGCATAGGCCAATTTATTTCTGCAACACTCACTCATCACAAAATTGTAAGCAAGCTAGTTACAGTGCCTCCTAAAGACATGATTGACATCGGGAAAAGAGGATGGTGATTGAAAATCTGCTAGTTAGCTAGCTCAAATGTTTTACTGATTGTGATTTATCTTAAATGCTCTTAAATAATAACTTTATATAATATTCAGAATATTCTAACTCATAAATATATGGCTGGATGGCTAGTGGATTGTGTGGATATTTTAATATATGGTGGTTAGCTAGAATCTACTCCAGACTTACATGTGTTGCTGCTGCAGACTGAGGAAGGGATGGAGTTGGGTGGGAGCGAGGGTCGTTGATATGTAACAGGTGTGAAATGGCTAGCTAGGTAGTGGTGTATGCTAGTAGCGTTTCAATCGGGGACGTCACTCACTCTGAGACCTTGAAATAGTTGTTCCCCTTGCCTTACAAGGCCACAGATTTGTAGAGCGATAGGTCACGATGCTTCGTGGGAGACAGTTGTTGTTGTGTTCAGAGGTTCCCTGGTTTGAGCCCAGGTTGGGGCAAGGAGTTGGACAGAAGCATCACTGTAGCACAGCCGCTACGCTCTGTCCTTCTGCTACGCATATCAGCCAACCAGACCAATTATTGATGATGATGTAAATCAAGTCTCACCAAATGTTAATAATCTAATGTTATGCTGCTGTGGCAATACTGGTGATATTTAAACTAGGTAGCTAGCTACACACTCTCCACCGGTGACCGCATCTCAAGCCATGCATGTTTGGATACCGGGAGTGCGCAATCTCAGTACAGGGCAGACTGGGAAAAAGGCGCAACCTGGTGTGTGAGAATTCTGCAGGCAATGGGTTCAGAACAACAGCAACAAAACTTTATACATAAAATAATAATTATACCACCACCCAAAATGGCACTTGGTGAGTGGGAGTGCAAAGGGGATGTGCTGGGCACAGGTCGACTCCTATCTGTGCACGTACCTGCCACGTGGGGCATGAGAGGGAAACTGACAAGTGCCTTTATTATGTCTAGCAGGTTCTAAACACTTGTCCATCTTATGTGATTGTTGTTGTTGTTGGAGGTAACAGAGAGAAAAAGTAAAAGGCAGGGCTGTTCATGTGGAACATAGACTCATGGCAGACAGCATACTATTTGATTGAGGAATCAATCAAATACATTTGCATTCATCCCAGGGAGAGTGGTGCCTGCCTGCTGCATACCTGCATATTACAATATGGGAGAACATGCAGTCTCAGGAATAAAATGATGTATAATTGCCTCTCCACTGTTGGATAAATCAGCACATATGATTTCAAAGGCGATTGCTCTGTAGAACAAGAATGACACCCAGGTTTCCGCTCTTATCCACAAAAAAAAAGTATCATGACCTCTTTTCTATTAAGTAATACCCATCCATCATCTGTTGCCATAGCACTAATCTTGGTTAACCCAGAACTAAAGTCTTGCACAATTGGTCAACTGCTCGATTAGTTTCCAAACATGTTAAGAGAAGACATGAAGAGACGCTAGAATGAGGAGCGGAACCGGAACGAGGAGCTCCACCCTTTTTCTTTGCAAGTTACGGGTAAGTCTACGGGCCGAACGTTCCCTCTGCTTCTGAAATTCGAAAGATGCTAACACCTGCGGAATTGTGATTTGTCCAAAAAAACAGCGACGAAAAACCCAAGCACTGGAACTATTGGAGCTCATTAGATATCGGTGCCCATAGTATAAAGACAGAACTGTATAAAGTATAAAGACAGAACTGCGGTATCATTTATGCTTACATAGTCTGCCCACGTGAGATTAGCACAGCACCCATGGAGGAAACCTATGGAAAACTGGTAAAAAGACTGACTGTAACCAGGTTTCCATCCAAACTTTTATGCGAGTAAAGTACATGTCGGATAAAAAATGTCACAACAGGCCAGATGAACACAGCCTTTAATCCACAACAAGTCAATTTGGTGGAAACGCATCTCTGGTGGGAAAATGCACATATTGTTTTTATGCAGATTTTAGAATATTCGCATGAAAATCTGTTGCCAATTGGATGGAAACCTAGTTTATGAGAGATGCAGATAGGAATTCCTGCTTGAGTGGTACTGTACAATATATTGTACCCACAGGCAATGCATTTAATGTGTGTTAGGTGCTTAACTTAACACGCCTTTAAACACTTTCAGCTTCAGAAGCCGATTAGGTGAGTGAATGTGAAGGGTGTGTGCAGCAAGCTGTGTACGAGGAGGGCACCTGCTGGGCAAATAAACGATAACATCAACTGTTTCATAACCAGAGTGTACTGGTTTGAACATGTCACCCGCGGGACTAGAGGGAGGGAGGAGTGTAGGGGTGGTGGGGGTCTGGTTGGCAAAGAGATCAACGTTTGCACACCACCACAGGGAAAGAGCAGAGGAGAGCAGAGCGGGATGAAGATGGTGGAAAATAGGAGGGAGAACGGAGCGGGTCTGTTGAATCTACAAAGCTACTAATGCTAATAAGGCAAAGCTTAGCTGTTGGAGGGGTTTTAAGGAGCTTACAGAGGAAGAGTGACTTGATTCTGTAGAGGCTTTTTTTCATCAGACTGAAATCTGGAGGGGTTTAATAACTCTTTCGCTTATGACAAGGAAATATACCCCGCAGTCAAAAACTCAGTCTCAGTGCTTAGTGTGTGGTAGTTGGGGCTATTTTGAACCAGAATGAATAAGCTCTGTTTTGCAGAAATACTGCCTACTGCTACAGTTTTATACAATTCTAACATTACCACTAATGCACCACCAATTTGCAGTTCAGTGTCTTTGAGTCATTGTATTTTCTTTATAGGGTCAAATTATATTGACTTGAATCCTAAATGTATCTGATATCTAATCTCATCCAGATTGGTCAATCTCCAAACAGGTTGGTAATCTAGTTTCACAGAAGTCTGTCCTAATAGGCAGGCATCGACGTGAAGCTGCTCAGTGAGGTGGAAAGTGGGAAGTGACCCTGGCTGATTCATAGGAGGTTGACCTCTAATGTTGACACTTAGAGTTTGACGTCTTTCTCTCCTTTTCTTTCTACACCCCCGGTGCTTCCCCCTCTTTCAACTGAAGATTCAATCAATACCAGAAACAAAATGCCTGTACTGTGGAGTGGACCTTGGTTGATGCTCACAGTGACGCATACAAATGCATTTTACAGGACATATGGCACAATAGCCAAATATAATTTTATATAATATTTCAAGAGAGCGTCCATCACAACCATCAGTCATCAGTATATGTCTCAACCATAGATGCCTCCCTGTAGCTCACCCAATCACAGGCCCCATTCGGGGTCTCACTTTCCCCCTTCACTGTCATCTGGCCTTTCCTGTGATGATAACACTCACAAATGATGGCAATAATCCCAACATGCTATGCAGCTCCATCACAGCCTTGACAGAGAGCGGGATTAGGAAAGGGGATGGCAGGCGGAAGAGGAGAGGGCTGACGGCGCTGTTACTGGGAGAAGGGGAGAGAGGGAATGAGAGGAAGAGAAGCACAGACCAAAGCCAGTAAATCCCATATAGCCTGTCAAAAGCTGACAGAGCAGTCAAGCACGAATAACTTGTGTGTGTTTGCGCACGCGAGCAAGTGTGTGTGTGTTCATATTATGTGTGTGTGCTGTGTGAGAGCGATTTTGTGTGTACTGTATGTGTGTTCATGTGAAACCATGTGAGTCAAAATAGAGAATTTGTGTCAATATGAAAGATGAGAGGACAAGACCTGATGTTACTTTCATGTGTGTGTGATATAATGTGAAAGATAATGAAAAACTGAACATAGGTAGAACCTGCTGTGACTATGCTCTACCACTGTTCAGCTCAAGACTGGGTGGACCATGCAAACAGACTTTACTACAGTGGATTTGGGAAGTGATGAGCATCGTGCATCAGTAGCCCCATTCTCCCTTCACATCATACCTCGGTGTGTGTCATTTCCCATAATATATTCAATGTGACAGGCATCTTAACGGATCTCTATAGTGTCACATCCATAGGAGAAACATTGTCTGCACCGATTTCGAAATAGGCTCTATGACAGCCAGTCAGACCTACTGTAATATCTGTATTTCAAATGGATGTTGATTCAATGTACTAAGATGGTCAGAACTTTCCAGCATTCTTCAAGAGAATCTGGCAGCAGCTACTCTTCCTGGGGTCCAAACAGGATTAAAGTAAAAATACTTTGAAGTACTACTTTTTTTGGTAACACTTTATTTGGATAGTAGATTCTCTACAGACTATCTATTTCAGAAACATTTCAACTAACTATCTACTAACCCTAACCCTAACCTTAACCCTTATCCTAACCCTAAACTTAACCCTAGCCCTAGCCCTAACCTTAACTCTTACACTTCTTCTAAACCTAACCGTAAGTAGTTGCTTATGTATATTTGTAAACAACAGCTGGTGCACGATATCTAAGGAGGTCTCAAGGCTTTGCTTGCCTGAGGTAAAGTACTGTTTTGCTAGCACAGACTGAAATATGTTCCGTGACTGTACGTACATACCCCAACCAGAAGCCATGGATTACAGGCAACATCCACACTGAGCTAAAGAGTAGAGCTGCTGCTTTCAAAGAGCGGGACTCTAACCCGGAAGCTTATAAGTAATGCCGATATGCCCTCCGACGAACCATCAAACAGGCAAAGTCAATACAGTACTAAGATCGAATCGTGCTACACCGGCTCCGACACTCGTCAGATGTGGCAGGGCTTGCAAACTACTACAGACTACAAAGGGAAGCAGAGCTGAGAGCTGCCCAGTGACACGAGCCTACCATACGAGCTAAATTACTTCTATGCTCACTTCGAGGAAAGTAACACTGAAACATGTATGAGAGCACCAGCTGTTCTGGACGACTGTGTGATCACACTCTCCACAGCCGATGTGAGTAAGACCTTTAAACAACATTCACAAGGCCGCAGGGCCAGACGGATTACCAGGACGTGTACTCCGAGCAAGCGCTGACCAATTGGCAAGTGTCTTCACTGACATTTTCAACATCTCCCTGTCTGAGTCTGTAAAACCAACATCTTTCAAGCAGACCACAATAGTCCCTGTTCCCAAGAACACTAAGGTAACCTACCTAAATGAATTCCAACCCGTAGCACTCACGCCAGTAGTCATGAAGTGCTTTGAAAGACTGGTCATGGCTCACATCAACACCATTATCCCAGAAACCCTAGACCCACTACAATTTGCATACCTCCCCAACAGATCCACAGATGATGCATTCACTATTGCACTCCACGCTGCCCTTTCACACCTGGTCAAAAGGAACACCTATGTGAGAATGCTGTTCATTGACTACAGCTCAGCGTTCAACACCATAGTACCCTCTAAGCTCATCACTAAGCCAAGGACCCTGGGACTAAACACCTCCAAAGTCCAAGCACACTAAGACAGTCGTGAGAGGGCACGGCAAAACCTATTCCCCCTCAGGAGAAGAAAAATATTTGTCATGGGTTCTCAGATCCTCAAAAGATTCTACAGCTGCACCATAGAGAATATCCTGACTGGTTACATCACTGCCTGGTATGGCAACTGTTCAGCTTCCGACCGCAAAGCACTACAGAGGGTAGTGCGTACGGCCCAGCACATCACTGAGGCCAAGCTTCCTGCCATCCAGGACCTCTATACCAGGCGGTGTCAGAGGAAGGCCCTAAAAATTGTCAAATACTCTAGCCATCCTAGTCATAGACTGTTCTCTGCTACCACATGGCAAGGCTTTAGTTTTGTCTAAACTTGATTATTCTCCCGCCGTGTGGTCCAGTGCTGCAAGGAAAGACCTAGTTAACCTGTTGAGGACAGAGGGCGCTGTTTTCACTTTGGGGGAAAATCGTGCCCAATTTAAACGGCCTCGTACTCAATTCTTGCTCGTACAATATGCATATTATTATTACTATTGGATAGAAAACACTCTCTAGTTTCTAAAACCGTTTGAATTATATCTGTGAGTAAAACAGAACTCCTTTTGCAGCAAACTTCCTGACAGGAAGTGGAAAATCTGAAATCGATGCACTGTTCTAGGGCCTGCCTATTAATGTCCTTGATATTTATTCGAATACATGCACTTCATACGTCTTCCACTAGATGTCGACAAGCAGTGAGAGAAGAAATTGAGTGTGTAACTTGATCTGGGGTTGAATAATAGCTCTTGGCATGACGTGTCACCAGTTTCCTGTTTTCTGGAGAGCGCGAGAAGGGACCTGGATTTGCCTTCTGATAAGCTGTCGTTATGGACGACTAATATCTCCGGCTTTGATTTTATCTGATACATGTGACAATATCATCGTAAAGTATGTTTTTTCAATATAGTTTTATTAGATTATTGAAATTTATTCGGGACGTTAGGCGTGTTGCGTTGTGTGCCTTTGTTCAGGAAGGAGAGCTTAGCGCCACTTTGCTAGCTTTCCGTGCTAATTGACTGGAGAAGAGGACATTCTAAATCCAAACAACGATTGTTCCCGACAAAGGACCCCTTGTACAACATTCTGATGAAAGATCATCAAAAGTAGGACCCATTTTATGATGCTATTTCATATATCTGTCGAACATGTGAAATAGTCATTTGCGCCCAGAGTTTGGGCACTCTCTCACTATACCTAAGCTGGATGTCGTAATGAAGTTATTTTTAGAATTCTAACACGGCGATTGCATTAAGAACTAGTGTATCTATCATTTCCTATACAACATGTATTTTCTAGTAACGTTTATGAATAGTTATTTGGTCAGAATAGTTGGAGTGTCATAAAAATATCCGCACATTCTGGGAAAAAGAAGCTACGTTAGCACAATGTATAACCACAGATTTCAGCTCTAAATATGCACATTTTCGAACAAAACATAAGTGTATGTATAACCTGATGTTATAGGACTGTCATCTGATGAAGGTTTATGAAGGTTAGTGAAAATTAATATCTTTTGCTGGTTTATTCCCTATCGCTAACGTGCCTATTGCTATCGCTAATGTGCCTTGATGAATGAATGCGGTAGTGTGGTAGGCTATTGTAGTAAGCTAATATAATGCTATATTGTGTTTTCGCTGTAAAACACTTAAAAAATCGGAAATATTGGCTGGATTCACAAGATGTTTGTCTTTAATTTGCTGTACACCATCGATTTTTCAGAAATGTTTTATGATGAGTATTTAGGTATTTGACGTTGGTGTCTGTAATTACTCTGGCTGCTTCGGTTCTATTTCTGACGGTAGCTGTGATGGTAGCTGCAATGTAAAACTGATTTATACCTCAAATATGCACATTTTTCGAACAAAACATAGATGTATTGTATAACATGTTATAAGACTGTCATCTGATGAAGTTGTTTCTTGGTTAGTTTGGTTGGTTCTTGGTTAGTTAGGTTGGCTTTGTGCATGCTACCTGTGCTGTGAAAAATGTCTGTCCTTTTTTGTATTTGGTGGTGAGCTAACATAAATATATGTGGTGTTGTCGCTGTAAAACATTTTAAAAATCGGACATGTTGACTGGATTCACAAGATGTGTATCTTTCATTTGCTGTATTGGACTTGTTAATGTGTGAAAGTTAACTTCTTCTGGCTGCAAGCCCGAGGCCACCCACAATATGACAACAGCCACTTCAAGTGCAGGGCGCGAAATTCAAAATATATTTTTTAGAAATATTTAACTTTCACACATTAACAAGTCCAATAGATTGTCCGATTTTTAAAATGTTTTACAGCGAAAAAAGCACATATATTTATGTTAGCTCACCACCAAATACAAAAAAGGACAGACATTTTTCACAGCACAGGTAGCATGCACAAAGCCAACCTAACTAACCAAGAACCAACCAAACTAACCAAGAAACAACTTCATCAGATGACAGTCTTATAACATGTTATTCAATAAATCTATGTTTTGTTCGAAAAATGTGCATATTTCAGGTATAAATCATAGTTTACATTGCAGCTACAATCAGAAATTGCACCGAAAGCAGACAGAATAATTACAGACACCAACGCCAAATACCCAAATACTCATCATAAAACATTTCTGAAAAATACATAGTGTACAGCAAATGAAAGACAGGCATCTTGTGATTCCAGACAATATTTCCGATTTATTAAGTATTTTACAGCGAAAACACAATATAGCGTTATATTAGCTTACCACAATAGCCAGAAACACTTGGGCGCCGACGACTAGTTCACATGTACGACAGATATATGAAATAGCATCATAAAATGTTTCTTACTTTTGCTGATCTTCCATCAGAATGTTGTACAAGGTGTCCTTTGTCAAGAACAATCGTTGTTTGGATTTAGAACGGCCTCTTTCCCTCTCGATTTAGCAAGCACACTAGCCAAGTGGCACGAATCTCTCCATGTCAACAAACGGAAGAGAACGGAACACGGCAAAACTCCCGAAAAAATGTCAATAATCTGATTAAACTATATTGAAAAAACATACTTTACGATGATATGGTCACATGTATCAAATAAAATCAAAGCCGGAGATAGTAGTCGCCTATAACGACAGCTTTTCAAAAGGCAAATCCAGGTCCCTCTTCGCGCCTTCCTGAAAACAGGAAATGGGGGACACGTCATTCCAAGAGCTGTAATTCGAGTCCAGATCAAGTTACACACTCTATTTCTTCTCTCACTCCTTGTCGACATCTAGTGGAAGACGTATGAAGTTCATCTAAACTAATAAATAACAAGGACTTTAATAGGCAGCCCCTAGAACAGAGCCTCAATTTCAGACTTTCCACTTCCTGTCAGGAAGTTTGCTGCAAAATGAGTTCTGTTTTACTCACAGATATAATTCAAACGGTTTTAGAAAGTAGAGAGTGTTTTCTATCCAATAGTAATAATAATATGCATATTGTACGAGCAAGAATTGAGTACGAGGCCGTTTGAAATGGGCACCTTTTATCTGGCTACTCAATACTGCCCCTGCAGCCAAAACAGGTTAAATATTTCTAAAAAATATCTTTTGAATTTCACGCTCTGCCTTTTCAGTGGAATGTGGGAGGAGTTCCGCTAGCGGAACGCCAGAGCCAGACAGGTTAACTTCTTCTTAATAGGGGGCGCTGTTTTCACTTTGGGAAAAAATTGTGCCCAAATTAAACGGCCTCGTACTCTGTTCTAGATCATACGATATGCATATTATTATTACTATTGGATAGAAAACACTCTGAAGTTTCTAAAACTGTTTCTAAAACTGAATTATATCTGTGAGTAAAACAGAACTCATTTGGCAGCAAACTTCCAAACAGGAAGTGAAAATTCTGAAAATGGGTGTCTGTGTAAGGCCTTGCCTATTCAATTGCCTTATATTTATGGATCTGTATGCACTTCATACGCCTTCCACTAGATGTCAACAGGCAGTAGAATGTTGAATGGGGTGTCTAGCTTGATGTGAGACCGAATGAGAGCTTTTGGAGTGACAGGTCCGCCATATTGGCAGTATTTGGCTGCGCACTAGAGGTCACCATATTCTTTTCTGAAATGCGTTAGGTAGACACAACGAAATGCTCCGTCTTGGACGTTATTGGATACATATGAGAAAAACATCATAAAGATGGATTTTCAACTGAGTTTGACCAGTTTATTCGACGTTTATTGTGACTTTTGGAATTTTTCGTTCCATGCGCCAAGAGTTCATGGACATGTGCGCTACACCATGCTAGCCAAAGTTGCTAATTCGACAGAAGAAATGGACATTCTAAAACAAAACAACAATTTATTGTGGAACTAGGACTCCTTGCACTACATTCTGATGGAAGATCATCAAAGCTAAGAGAATATTTATGATGTTATTTCGTATTTTTGTGGAATATGTTGGCTCCAACATGGCGGAGAATGGCTGGGCGCTGTCTCAGATTATTGCATGCTGTACTTTGTACTAAAGTTATTTTTTTAAATCTAACACAGTGGTTGCATTAAGAACCAGTGTATCTTTCATTTGCTGTACAACATGTATTTTTTAGCAAAGTTTATGATGAGTTTTTTGGTTAGATTACGTGACTGTCCAAAATTTCTCCGGACAATTTGGTGCATTTTGGCGCTGTATTCACAATGTAAAACCAGGATTTGTAGCTCTAAATATGCAAATTTTCGAACAAAACATAAATGTATTGTATAACATGATGTTATAAGACTGTCATCTGATGAAGTTGTTCAAAGGTTAGTGATTAATTTTATCTCTATTTGTGGGTTTTGTGAAAGCTACCTTTGCGGTGGAAAAATGGCGGTGTGTTTTTGGATATTGTGGTGAGCTAACATAAATATATGTTGTGTTTTCACTGTAAAACACTTTAAAAAATCGGAAATATTGGCTGGATTCACAAGATGTTTATCTTTCATTTGCTGTACAACATGTATTTTTCATAAATGTTTTATGATGAGTATTTATGTATTTCACGTTGCTCTCTGTAATTATTCTGGCTGTTTTGGTGCTATTTGTGACGATGGCTGCAATGTAAAACTACGATTTATACCTATAAATATGCACATTTTCGAACAAAACATAAATGTATTGTATAACATGATGTTATAAGACTGTCATCTGATGAAGTTGTTCAAAGGTTAGTGATTAATTTTATCTCTATTTGTGGGTTTTGTGAAAGCTATGTTTGCGGTGAAAAAATGGCGTTGTGTGTTTGGCTATTGTGGTGAGCTAACATAAATATATATTGTGTTTTCGCTGTAACACATTTTAAAAATCGGAAATGATGGCTGGATTCACAAGATGTTTATCTTTCATTTGCTGTATTGGACTTGTAATTTCATGAAATTATATTATATGATATCCCTGTGGCGCTAGGCTAGGCTATGCTAGTCAGCTTTTTTGATGAGGATGATCCCGGATCCGGGAGGGGGGGTCGGTAGAGGTTTTAAGCTGCAGCTGGCCCAGAACAGAGCGGCACATTTTGCTCTTAATTGTAATCAGAGGGCTAATATTAATACTATGCATGTTAGTCTCTCTTGGCTAAGAGTTGAGGAGAGACTGACTGCATCACTTCCGATTTTTATAAGAAACATTCATTTGTTGAAAATCCCAAATTGTTTTACAAACTTACAAACAGCTCTGACACACACTTATCCCACCAGACATGCCACAAGGGGTATTTTCATAGTCCCCAAATCCAGAACAAATTCAAGAAAATTTATAGTAACTTTCTTCCATTCCATTCCACTTTCTTCCATTCCATTCTTCCATTGCTCAAATAAACAGCAAACCTGGTTTCAAAAAACAGATAAAGCAACAACGCCTCTCCCTTATTTGACCTAGATAGTTTGTGTGTATGCATTGATATGTACGCTACGTGTGTGACTAAAAATGTATGTAGTTCTGTCTTTGAGCTGTTCTTGTCTAATTATGTTCTGTATTCTGTCATTCTGTATTATGTTTCATGTTTTGTGTGGACCCCAGGAAGAGTAGCTGCTGCTTTTGCAACAGCTAATGGGATCCTAATAAAATACAAAATACCAAAAACGGTACCGGAGTGCCAAGTCTAGGTCCAAGAGGCTTCTAAACAGCATCTACCACCAAGCCATAAGACTACTGAACATCTAATCAAATGCTACCCAGACTACCTGTTATTATCTATGCATAAGTGACTTTAACAACTCTACCCACATGTATATATTACCTAAATTACCTCTACTAACCAGTGCCCCCACACATTGACTCTGTACCGGTACCCCCCCTTATATAGCCTTGCTATTGTTATTTTACTGCTGCTCTTTAATTATTTATTACTTTAATTTCTTATTTTTTACTTATCTATTTTTTACTTATCACATATTTATTTTCTTAAAACTGCGTTGTTGGTTAAGGACTTGTAAGTAAACATTTCGCTGTACAAATAACATTTGATTTGATTTGATCTGTAGAACATTTTCAGGTGGAAAATCTGGACTATTCAAATAAAGTATGAATGTTTTTCATACTTTTTCCCTGACACCCAAAAGTTCTTGTTACATTTCGAAAGCTCAGACAGGAGAGTAATATGATCCAATTCACCCACCTATTAGTATAACGTCTCTGATCTGGCATACTCACTAAACAAAAATACTGAGTTTGTAAATTGTCTGATTGTGTCTTTGCCTGTCCGAAATTAAATTAAATTGTTAAATTGGCCCCAAATTGTGCCATCTGTTATGCTTAATATAAGGAGTTTGATGTATAGCTTTTACTTTGTACTTTTACTGACAATTAAGTAATCTTTCCGCCACTGTACTTAAGTTCATTTAATAACAGATACTTTTAGACTTTTACTCAAGTAGTATTTTATTGGTTGACTTTCACTTTTACTTGAATCATTTTCTATGAAGATATCTTTACTTTTAATCAAGTATGACAATTGAGTACTTTTCCCATCACTGTCAGTCACAGAGAAATGATTGCCAGAGAGCCAGACTGAAGTTAATGAGTTTTGAATAGTAAGAGAATAACAGTCAGTAAACGGAACACTGTAATTAACAACATGTGTCAATCATATGCTCTGTCTGGGAGATCTCCTATTAGAAGTGATGGGAGGCAATTCATGCAAACTGATAAACACTTGTTGTTCCTAATGAATAAATAACTCTCCTTCACTGCCTTACTTTATATTAAACACTGTTTTTCTTCTAATGTTAATGACTTGACAATGACTGATTAGTACCTGCATCATGAATGGCAAGTTGTCATATAGTTTTATAATCATTTTGTATGGTTGTTGGCTCCAGAACCAGGTTCTAATGGGAAGATTTAATGGTTATTCAGAGTGGTAACTTAAGTTGGTTTGAAAGTAAAGTACAGCCCAGTAGTGTGTGCACCAGTGGAGGCTCCTCAGAGGATTTCATCAAATAAAAATGGTAAAACATTGAAAAAGTTATCATTTTTATATAAAACTATACTAAATATACAGTGGGGCAAAAAAGTATTTAGTCAGCCACCAATTGTGCAAGTTCTCCCACTTTAAAAGATGAGAGAGGCCTGTAATTTTCATCATAGGTACACTTCAACTATGACAGACAAAATGAGAAAAAAAAATCCAGAAAATCACATTGTAGGATTTTTAATGATTTTATTTGCAAATTATGGTGGAAAATAAGTATTTGGTCACCTACAAACAAGCAAGATTTCTGGCTCTCACAAACCTGTAACTTCTTCTTTAAGAGGCTCCTCTGTCCTCCACTCGTTACCTGTATTAATGGCACCTGTTTGAACTTGTTATCAGTATAAAAGACACCTGTCCACAACCTTAAACAGTCACACTCCAAACTCCACTATGGCCAAGACCAAAGAGCTGTCAAAGGACACCAGAAACAAAATTGTAGACCTGCACCAGGCTGGGAAGACTGAATCTGCTGGTTTTGGTTGTATGTCTTTCAACACCCCTCATTATCACATTTATGCACGCAACCACTCAATTACACTACTGATTACTGTCTACACACACCATTGTTAATTATATTTAGTTTAATTTAGTTAAATAAATAAATATATTTTGTTATTCCTTATCTCCACGTTGTCTCCTTTTTTGTTACGCACTTTGAGCCGGTTCGTGACACTGGTCACATGTGTTGTTCATTGAGCTGATGTGTTGTTCATTGAAGTCAACAAAAAAGGGAAAAGGAGAGGAGGAGAGTATATAGAGGCGAGAAGGAATACAACGTGGCTGCTTTGAAAGTGAACTGTTTATGCGGAATCAGGGGTGTATTCATTCCGGCGATTCTGTTGAAAAACGTTTCTTAAACGGAAGCAAACGAAATGTGGATAAAAATACCTGAATTTGTCCAATAGAAAGTCTTGTTTGCAACTGTTGTACTAATAATTACACCCTAGATAATCAGATGCAGGCAAGAACGTGCACGGCGGTATTGAAAGTGTCACTGTCTGTCATCTCAAATTTTTCTCTCGACCTGTGTGCACCTACATTGTATACTTTCATTCATAGGCTAGGTTGTAGCAAATTCATTATGGATATAGGGATTATTTGAGTATGATGTAGTAGCCTAAACCTACCGATGTTAGATTGAACTGGGTCAATGGAATATGAATGACAGTCATCCAACATGCTGTAATAGAAAGAAGACCATACTCATGAAAAAACAAATCGTCCTCCCTCATCATAAATGGCACTGACTGCCACTGGTGTGCAAATAAACTCAGCAAAAAAAGAAATGTCCTCTTACTGTCAACTGCATTTATTTTCAGCTAACTTAACATGTGTAAATATTTGTATGAACATAAGATTAATCAACTGAGACATAAACTGAACAATTTCCACAGACATGTGAGTAACATAAATGGAATAATGTGTTCCTGAACAAAGAAGCGGTAAAAATCAAAAGTAACATTCAGTATCTGGTGTGGCCACCAGCATTAAGTACTGCATTGCATCTCCTCCTCATGGACTGCACCAGATTTGCCAGTTCTTGCTGTGAGATGTTACCCCACTCTTCCACCAAGGCACCTGCAAGTTCACGGAAATTTCTGGGGGAAATGGTCCTAGCCCTCACCCTCCGATCCAACAGGTCCCAGACGTACAAAATGGGATTGAGATCCGGGCTCTTCACTGGCCATGGCAGAACACTGACATTCCTGTCTTGCAGGAAATCAAGCACAGAACGAGCAGTATGGCTGGTGGCATTGTCATGCTGGAGGGTCATGTATGGATGAGCCTGCAGGAAGGGTACCACATGAGGGAGGAGGATGTCTTCCCTGTAACGCACAGCGTTGAGATTGCCTGTAATGACAACAAGCTCAGTCCGATGATGCTGTGACACACCGCCCCAGACCATGACGGACCCTCCACCTCCAAATCGGTCCTGTTCCAGAGTACAGTCCTTGTGTAACGCTCATTCCTTCGACAATAAATGCGAATCCGACCATCACCCCTGGTGAGACAAAACCGTGACTCGTCAGTGAAGAGCACTTTATGCCAGTCCTGTCGGGCCTAGCGAAGGTGGATTTGTGCCCCTAGCGGACGTTGTTGCCGGTAATGTCTGGTGAGTACCTGCCTTACAGCAGGCCTACATTCCCGCAGTCCAGCCTCTCTCAGCTTATTGCGGACAGTCTGAGCAGTGATGGAGGGAATGTGCATTCCTGGTGTAACTAGGGCAGTTGTTGTTTCCATCCTGTACCTGTCCCGCAGGTGTGATGTTCGGATGTACCGATCCTGTGCAGGTGTTGTTACATGTGGTCTGCCACTGGGAGGACGATCAGCTGTCCGTCCTGTCTCCCTGTAGCGCTGTCTTAGGCGTCTCACAGTACTGGCATTGCAATTTATTGCCCTTGCCACATCTGCAGTCCTCATGCCTCCTTGCAGCATGCCTAAGGCACATTCCCGAGGATAAGCAGAGACCCTGGGCATCTTTCTTTTGGTGTTTTTCAGAGTTAGTAGAAAGGCCTCTTTAGTGTCCTATGTTTTCATAACTGTGACCTACCGTCTGTAAGTTGTTAGTGTCTTAATGACCGTTCCACAGGTGCATGTTCATTAATTGTTTATGGTTCATTGAACAAGCATGAGAAACAGTGTTTAAACCCTTTACAATGAAGATCTGTGAAATTTTGGGGATTTAACGAATTATCTTTGAAAGACAGGGTCCTGATAAAGAGACGTTTATTTTTTTGCTGAGTTTGCATATGTACAGTACGTGATATGTACGAGGTCACCTACTTCCATTCTCACCAAGCAAAAGAGCATCTGTCATATTTCCTCCTCCACTTGACTACAGAAATAGATTAGGGTCTCCAAATCGACTGCACACACTCTCACACTATCCACCTGATCAGCCATTACGGGGCCACCTGAGGGGTATACTATGATGCAAGCTAGATCTACTCAGCGTTATCTAAAGCTAGCTAGCTTTAGTTAGCTTCACATTCCAGCTCAGGTTTCATCCATACTACGACAGTGGATTTTGCTCGTCCGCCTTCAGGTGCCTCTAAACGCAGCGGTGGAAAAAGTACTCAATTGTCATACTTGAGTAAAAGTACAGATACCTTCATAGAAAAGGACTCAAGTAAAAGGGAAAGTCACCCAGTAAAATACTACTTGAGTAAAAGTCTAAAAGTATTTGGTTTTAAATATACTTAATTATCAAAAAGAAATGGAATTGCACTTAAGTAGCAAAAGTAAAAGTATAAACCATTTCACATTCCTTATAATAATTCCTTATTGACGGATAGCCAGGGGCACACTCAAACACTCAGACATAATTTACAAACAAAGTGTTTGTGTTTAGTGAGTCTGCCAGATCAGCAGCAGGAGGGATCACCAGGGATGTTCTCTTGATAAGTGTGTGAATTGGACCATTTTCCTGTCAAAATGCAATGGGTACTTTTGGGTGTCAGGGAAAATGTTTGAAGTAAAAAAGTACATAATTTTCTTTAGGAATGTAGTGGAGTAAAAGTAAAAGTTGTCAAAAATAGTAAAGTAATGTACAGAACCCCCCAAAAATGGAATTAAGTAGTAATTTAAAGTATTTTTACTTAAGTACTTTACACCACTGTCTGAACGCAAGCAGGCTTGTAACTGCGCATGCATGTCGCATATGACCAGTCGAACGCCAAACTCTTAATTGAGACAATGCTGAAACATCAATTCATGGGAGAGTCAGTGTCACATTTTCATTTGTGCCAAAATCAAAATGAAAGAAAAGTTATCTTGCAAATTCAGCAGGCTATGGTGTGAAATAGGCTTTTAGAAGCGGCTTCTTTCTTGTATTACTTATCGTTAATGCCATCTTTGGTCTGCTTTATAAATGCACAAGCACCTTTTCCCCAGTTCAATCAATAAAATGTTATTAAGTAGTACAAAAGTTTTACTGTGCGTGAAGTTTCAAATGCATTCTTTCATTACTAAATGTGTAATGTGATAGGTATTTAAAAAGTATTGTTTTATAACACGCACAAAAACATTTGATTAATAAGGGGATGAAGGGCATGATGATGCAATCTTTGCAAGAGGTTGGAAATCTTATTTCATTGGTCCTCAACTCGCGGCTCAGACACTTCATTCAGTATAAATAGTTAGCCCCGAGTTAACCTGCCCAGGAGCATGTTAGTTCTGAAGAATTTCTTGCCATAGAAATGTACATAGCTGAAAGGTGAGTCACTCTTGTGGTACTGGTTATTGTGAGTTTGACTCAGAGTTGACCAAAGTTACCTCACTAACTCCTCAAGCCAGGTACATAGTATAAGGCTCAGGGGCCACCTGCATGGACCTGCTTCCACCAGGGAGGCCCTGGTAGGAGCCACTAGGAGCCACTGTCAATTGGACTCTCCAATCAGTCATGATGACCTACAGGATATGTACTGTAAATGCTATCAAAAGATCGGCGTCACGTGACCTGTGCCTCCTGACATTAAAACAACACACGCTAGGCACACCCTTCACTGCAGAACGTCCCAACACCCCCCACTTCTTATCCTAATCAGTTCAAATGAACCTTAATATGCAAAGGGCCCCGGGGTGTGGACTCCATGCTCTAGACTGCTGACATACCCTGTGAAAACTTCTCTACGATTACCTAGAATGACAGCTACAGAGAAGGACTTGACTGAAGGGGGGAGATAGAGGGATTGAAATACAGTTTGTTTGATGTGCTTTGACACTGCCTAATGTAATTATCCACATTTGTGATGTTTTTGATGGTTGCGTTGATATTTGTGTTACGTTGCCTAATAGGCAGTGAATTCAGCAGTCCTGCCTGGAGCTGTCCAAGGTGCTGATCTCCCACTCCTGCTGCATAACCTTGTTCCATCGTTTCATACATGTTTTTATGTCAACCAAAATATATATCTCTAAGAAATAGGGAGATGCTGACTTGAGTGTGTGTCACTACTATTCATTGTTGTTGGTGAGGATGCTCTGCTCTGAAGTATGGGGACTATGCGTACAGTATGTCTGCCTTAGGACCTGCACTATCTGTACAGAACCTGATCTTCCAGACAGATACAAACAATGATAACAGCAAACTGTGCTCTATGTTCTGTGCTCCGTGTCTGCCCAACGTGTTCACTTCCCTGAGCAGAGGAAAGATGAAAAACACTACTTTCAGTGACACCCCAACCCTAAAATTGAACTCAGTGTATGTGACCATCATTGGGTGGGAGTATAACTTGACATTTGAAAACATAGACTTAGTATACAGCCTGTGTTTGTTTACTGAAATAACTACCCATCCAGCTCACATGTCAGCCTCATCTCTGTCTGCCTTATTCCTAGCTCAGGCTGGCTAATGATCAATATGCAAAGCAGGCCGTGTCTACAGCACTTAGCCTGAAAGCTAAAGATGTGATCTGTGAGAGGTGTCAAAGAACCCTGGCCTCTCTTTGAACACGCCTTATTAGCCTCTTCCCTCCACACACCCCACCCACCTCTCTCGCTCCTTGTATTATCTGCTTAGTAAATAGGTCCTGTAATTATGTCAAATAAAACATTTCACATGCATCTCAACAGGGATTATAACTGGCTGCTGAGCAAAATATTTGTGTAGGGTGAGCTGTTGGATTGTAGCAGATTATGTTGAGGATGACAGACCTCGTCTTCTACAGTGAGCTCTGTGAGGAATGAATGTCTCAGAACCGTTTAAGACACACAGGGATGTGAACACTGGTAAACCTGAGGTGTAGTTTGGTATAAAAAAAACAATAAGGCCAAACAATACAAATATATTAATTGTAGGAACCACTTTCACCGTTTTTAACTCATGAAAGTGTGTCTTCATGGAAACACTGCTGCTTACATGCTAAGTAACCTAAAATTGTGGAGACAGACTGGAGAATGTAATGGAAAAACACAAGCACAGTAGTGCTGAGACTGCAACACTGCAGTGTGAGGAAAATATACAGTTTATTTTCCAAGTTAATGCTTATATTTTCTGCCATCCTCTTCCACGTCCGTTTGCAGAAAATCCTATAATTCCTCCTAAACGCGTAACAAATTGAAGAGCGAATCCTAGACCCCTTGGGTGAGAGAGAGAGGCACACTGAGAAACGTGCTGTGAGCTAATGTGAGTGTGCCTGTGTCAGAATGTGTGTGACAGCAGAGGTGAGGATAAGAGTGACGAGAGAGTCTTGAGGGAAGGAGGTGGAGGAGAGGGGCAAACAGCAACACATGGCCTGCAGTGTCCAATAATGTTTGATATGATTCTTTTGAGGACTACTGTATTGTGTTTTGCTGTCAACAAAGTAAATTCAGCCGTGACTCTCACACACATGCTTTACCTGAGGGACATCCATAATGAATAGATAATCATTCAATTCCTGCACCAGCACCCAGAGACCACACACAACCCACTTCTTCACCTAAATGAATGCCAGCCTGTACTTATTGCCCGTATCTCAAAACTGTGATTAAATAATACAACTTTTAATTAAAACATCCACACCAATGTCACTTATTGTTATTTTCATTTAGCAGATTCTTATCCAGAGCGACTTACAGTAGTCTTGATCTGAAATATGGTTCTGTTGGATATCTAATACACATGACCTCTTATGTAGTGTGCCCTCTGTTGATCACCCATCACTCGTGTCTCAAAAACCCTCTTGATCTTGAAATGCATGATATACTTATCAATCTATACATCTGGGTAGTATGTTAATCCTAAAGAGACAATATGGCCAGTCACACGTGAAAGAGGATTTTTCAGTCTTTCACACATACTGTATGTCAAAAGGACAGACATTCACAATCACAAATGAAGGGCTGAATACAGGCATTGAACAGATTATTGTTTTCCATTTGTAAAGGAAGATCAGCAGATACACCAGTAAAACCATTTTCTAAAAATGTACTGTACACAGAGTATTCTGAATCTGTTAATTGCTTGCATTGGAGTAATTGTGATTGGCCACACTAAAACTGCGGATTGATTCATTATGTGTATCTGTCTTTCATTCGAAAGGGTCACCACTGTGCTAGAGAAGTAAAAGCTTTCCTCTCATTCTCTTTCTCTCTCTCTCACATACATTCTCTCTATTTGGAAAATCATAGAAGTGAGACCATGCATTATTGAGCTTGTTGAAAATGATTACAGAGAAAATATAAGACAGTGTCTGTACAACTGGGAGAGGTAATCCTCTGTGGTGGAGTTAGTCTCTGTGAAGAGTCGTTAGTCAGCAGGCTCTCACCGGCACCGGTTGAAAAGTCTCTAATGACCCGACAAGAAGCCATCGATCGGGTGCTCAGGGCCATGGTTCATGTACCACAAACATGCACACACACACACACACACACACACACACACACACACACACACACACACACACACACACACACACACACACACACACACACACACACACACACACACACACACACACTCACACAAACACACACACAACGGGGAGTGCAGTGAGGAATGCCATTTATCCCCTCTAGACATGATGAAGCCCCTGATTGAACCTCTTCCCTCACATCCAGTTAGATCAATGTTACATCTCCTATTAATTATTCACCTAGCTTTATCTCCCCCTCTGCCATCCTAAATCACCATCACAGTCCCACTGATGAGCTAGGCCCTCCAATCCCCTGCCTCCGCCGCCACGTCTTCCCTATCTCTATCAATCCAGCCAGATAGGTAGCATTCTCACCACTACCTTTCTCGCTCTCCCTCTGTCATTCTCACCCTCACTCCTCTATCTCTTCCTCTCTGTTCATCTCTCACTCTCTCACTCTCTCTCTCTCTCTCTCTGTTTCTCACATCCACTTTCCCCCACACTCTCTCTCCATAGAGTAATTCAGATGAGTGATATCAGATTTGGCCCATGCACAGTGAGTGTTTAATAGACAAGAGGATAGCTTTCCTGCCGTCCACTGTTTGTTGTTTAGGGACAGACTTACTTTTCTGCATCTCTCGCCACAGTGAACACACAGGAATTCAAATAAATATTATCTTGCATAATGATGATCAACCACAGCTCATCTACTTATAGTTTTAGGTTCCCTGGCTGCATTTGACTATATTTGCATGATAATGCCGCTTACACATTGTGAGTGTAAGGCTTCGTGTTGTTTGTCCTAATTCCAATTTGAAGTTGTAAGCTGATCCTCAGTGGGGCTAGACGCCAGAGGAGGACCGCTGGGGAATCAGGGAGAGGAAGACACTGGCAGGGAAGCAGTGAAAACACACATCAAAGCCTGCATTTCTTCATCTCTTATTCCCATGACACATGTCTACTTACATCCAAGAGTAAGTTTGACTGAGATGTTTGGAGAGAGGGATGGAAGGAGGACACTGATATGGAGTGAAGAAAAGGGAGAATTGTTTGAAGACTTGTTGTCTTATTGTTTGTTGGAGATTAATTGCTTCTGTCTGTGGATTTTACAGATAATATACAGTAGGCCGTCAAAATCAAATCAAAAGTTAACTTTATTTGTCACATGCGCTGAATACAACAAGCGTAGACCTAACTGTGAAATGCTTATTTACAAGCCCTTAAACAACAGTGCAGTTCAAGAAGAGTTAAGAAAATATTTAACAAATAGACTAAAGCAAAAGATAATAATAAAAAGCAACACAATAAGAATAAGAATAACGAGGCTATATACAGAGGGTACTGGTACCGAGTCAGTGTGCGGGGGTACAGGATAGTTGAGGTAATTTGTACATGTAGGTAGGGGTGAAGTGACTATGCATAGATAATAAACAGCGAGTAGCAGCAGTACACAAAAGGGGGGGGGGGGGTCCTAGATGGCAAGTCCTGGATGGCAAGAAGCTTGGCTCCAGTGATGTACTGGGCCGTACGCACTACCCTCTGTAGCGCCTTACGGTCAGATGCCGAGCAGTTGCCATACCAGGCGATGATGCAACTGGTCAGGATGCTCTCGATGGTGCAGCTGTAAAACCTTTTGAAGATCTGGGGACCCATGCAAAATCTTTTCAGTCTCCTGAGGGGGAAAAGGTTTCGTTGTGCCGTCTTTATGACTGTCTTGGTATGTTTGGACCCTGATAATTCGTTGTTGATGTGGACACCAAGGAACTTGAAATTCTCGACCCGCTCCACTACAACCCCGTCGGTGTTTATGGGGGCCTGTTCGGCCCGCCTTTTCCTGTAGTCCACGATCAGCTCCTTTGTCTTGCTCACATTGAGGGAGAGGTTGTTGTCCTGGCACCACACTGCCAGTTCTCTGACCTCCTGCCACTGTTGTGTTGTCAGTAAACTTAATGATGGTGTTGGAGTCGTGTTTGGCCACGCAGTCATGGGTGAACAGGAAGTACAGGAAGGGACTAAGTATACACCCCTGAGGGGCCCAAGTGTTATGGATCAGCGTGGCAGACGTGTTGTCTTACCACCTGGGGGTGGCCCGTCAGGAGGTCCAGGATCCAGTTGCAGAAGGAGGTGGTCCCAGAGTCCTTAGCTTAGTGATGAGCTTTGTGGACACTATGTTGTTGAATGTTGAGCTGTAGTCAATGAGCAGCATTCTCACAAAGGTGTTCCTTTTGTCCAGGTGGGAAAGGGCAGTGTGGAGTGCGATTTAGATTGCGTCATTTGTGGATCTGTTGGGGAAGTTTGCGAATTGGAGAGGATCTAGGGTGTCCGGGAGGATGCTGTTGATGTGCGCCATGACCAGCCTTTGAAAGCACTTCATGGCTACCGATGTGAGTGCTACGGGGCAGGTTACCTTCACTTCCTTGGGCACAGGGACTATGGTGGTCTGGAATGAAACATGTAGATATTACAGACTTGGTCAGGGAGAGGTTGAAAATGTCAGTGAAGACACTAGACAGTTGGTCCGCGCATGCTTTGAGTACACTTCCTGGTAATCCGTCTGGCCCAGCGGCTTTGTGAATGTTGACCTGTTTAAAGTTTTTGTTCACATTGGTTACCGAGAGCATTATCACACAGTCATCCAGAGCAGCTGTTGCTCTCGTGCATGCTTCAGTGTTGCTTGCCTTGAAGCGAGCATAAAAGTAATTTAGCTCGTCTGGTAGGCTAGCGTCACTGGGCAGCTCGTTTCTGGGTTTCCCTTTGTAGTCCGTAATAGTTTTCAAGCCCTGCAACATCCGACAAGCGTCAGAGACGGTGTAGTAGGATTCATTCTTAATATGTATTGACGCGTTGCTTGTTTGATGGTTCGTCTGAGGGCATAGTGGGATTTCTTAAAAGCGTCCAGATTAGTCTCCTGCTCCTTGCAAGCGGCAGCTCTAGCCTTTAACTCGATGCGGATGTTGCCTGTAATCCATGGTTTCTGGTTGGGAGATATACGTATCTGTATCAATTTAGTAAATAGCATTAGATAAGGGAGGTTGTCTTCACTGGTATTCAGGTCATAAATAGTGTATGAACACAGGACCCACACACAACTCACAGTTTACAACTGTGATGTTCTTGCCCTCTCTTTCTCCCTCTCTCTGCTTCTTCCTTTTCCTCCTTCTCTCCATCAACAGTTTTCTGGGAGTGATCTCTCTGTGAGCCCTGTGTACACTGTGCTGTAGTTAAGGTGTGTGGGTGAGGTGGCTGCTCTCCTCGTTTAACAGTCACGTATCTGGAAGGCCACACTAATTACATATGGGGGTGTTCCACTCCCCCGATGACTCTTTCAAACTGTCACCGCTGCATCAATGATGGCAGCCGCCCCACTGCCACTTTAAAAGGCCCTGAACAGACAACACATTTTACTGAGGAAACAGGCACAGAGTAGTGAGGCACATAGAACATGTTTTCAGTTTTACAGCCACAAGAGCCAGATGGCCTGCTGTACCAAATTGAGCAGAGTCTGACCACGATGCAAGTGTTTGTTCAATGTAGCGGTACATGATGCAATGGAGAGAGTGGGGTGTAAAATGGTGAACAGCTGTTTCTCATAAGATCATTGTTTCCCTTTCACTCATTGAACAGACTTGTGTTATGGCACTTCTGTGTCTATGTTTGTGTGTGTGGTCCGTGCATGCATGCATTCGTAAGCAGCCTCATGTGTCCCTTGTCTCTTCCAAAAAGATGCTATTTCATATCAGCTAGGGAAAACAGACTCAGTATAAATTGAACTCAATGAGAAGAGGGAATATATATATTAAATGGCATAGTCTTTCATCATGAGGTCTAGAGAATCTCAGTTCATGAGGCTGATGAATCTTTAATGTGACACATTGCAGTTGCATATTCTGTTTGATCCTTCAAATCATCAGTTTATGGATCAAAGCTCTGGTATGAGCTCTAAAAAAGGAATCCAAAGAAATGTAAACTCAAAAATATTCCATTCAGCAAAATAAAATAAAAATAATTCATATCAAAGTCAGTTCTGCACATAAGGCTTTGCCAATGCTGAGCAGAACATCTGTACTGCCATTTATCAGTCTATAGTCCTAAGCTACTCAGGCACAAAGATAAAACAAGACTAGAATGTTTCACTTTGCAATGGGTAGAGATGTGCAAATGGGTAAGCACTGAGACAATACACAGTTACAAGAGAGATGCTATTGATAAGCCAACGTAATATAAATACTGTTCACATACTATAATACTGTGTTTAGGTATGTACACACACACGTCAAATACAGTTTGGGGGGCATTTCAAATACCCTGGTACAGTGGAATACAATAATAAACAATACGTTGCTGATTAAACTTAATCTGATCTCCAAAAACGAATTGGAAAATGTGAAATTTAGTATGATGGGGTATACAAAGAGCAGTGAGAGCATGGCTTGTGGCGAAAGATGCAGAGTCTATAATACATCAAATGAATGCAGTACAGTTGGTTATGCACTGTGGCCTTTCATTTCAACATTTCGCCTTAAGATACAGCTAAATAAATCAGCACTTGTTTGTTAATATATAATAACTACTAGGAGCTTATAATTTTCATAACAACATGTTATTATTAATTAAAATATGTTTTAATACCGAAGTTAGCTTAGGGAGGTGTACACTGTGATGAAATGTCAATGCTTAGGGAAAATACCATGTTTTTGTTACAGCATTAAGTAATACAGGCTGTGACACCAGTATCCCTCTACACCCCAGTGAGCAGGACAGGGCCCACTGGCTCAGTACAGTACAACCATGTACTGGTTCACAAGACATGAAGTTTCATAGAGAGCATTAGATCACTGAAACTGATCCTTAACTTTCCAATCAGGGCTTTTGGTCTGGACCTCATAAAGACAATGATGCACTAGTATTATTGGAATGTCCCTCTCAAACCAGTGCATCCAAACACATACAGTGAATCAGCACTGTCTCTCCACTTCTCAACCAAGGTTTTCTTTATGGATCATTACTGCTGAACATGGGAGGATGGAGCAACTAAACAACATTTGGTGAGGAGTGGGGAAAATATTTGTAGCCATGATATGAATAGAAGTGTTAACGAGAAAGTGAAAGAGAGACTTGAGGATGTCTGGGGAGGGCAAATATTGTATTCTGGGAGTTGCCTTCTGCTTGCAGAAAGGATAAAAGTATTAAGACCATCTGGAGAGATAGAGAGAAAGATAGTAAGACTGGACTGTCTGGAGAGATAGAGAGGAAGAGAGAAAGATAGTAAGACTGGACTGTCTGGAGAGATAGAGAGGAAGAGAGACAGATAGTAAGACTGGACTGTCTGGAGAGATAGAGAGGAAGAGAGAAAGATAGTAAGACTGGACTGTCTGGAGAGATAGAGAGGAAGAGAGACAGATAGTAAGACTGGACTGTCTGGAGAGATAGAGAGGAAGAGAGAAAGATAGTAAGACTGGACCATCTGGAGAGATAGGGAGGAAGAGAGACAGATAGTAAGACTGGACTGTCTGGAGAGATAGAGAGGAAGAGAGAGAGATAGTAAGACTGGACTGTTTGGAGAGAGAGAGGAAGAGAGACAGATAGTAAGACTGGACTGTTTGGAGAGGAAGAGAGAGAGAGACATGGTAAGACTGGACTGTCTGGAGAGATGAAGATGAAGAGAGAGAGACATAGGGAGACTGGACTGTCTGGAGAGATGGAGAGGAGGAGAGACATTGGAGGGTACGAGCGTCAGACAGTGATTATGCTGTGAAGGCATTCCTTCGGTCACTCACTCTCCACAGAGTTATTGCTCATGACATTTAATTGCGAGCGAAGTGCTCTACTTCATATGTTATATCCTGGGGCATGTAATCGGGCTCTGATGAGAGGGAGAGAACATTTGTTTTTATGTCATATCCTGCAGCATGGCATGATTCCTCATAAAAAGGGAGAGACCACACGCTAACCTCTATATTTCAGTTTGTCGGTTCCTCTTCTACTTCCTGCAAAATAGGCTATTTAACATTTTTGGAATCAAAAGTAAGATTCAATAAAATAATACAAATGGTTACGGTTTTTCAAACAAGTTTAAGGACATGGAAATATGTGTTGCCTACAGTCAAGGACACTATCTACCAGTGATGTGCAAATTTTTTGACTGAGTCGAGAGCCATGATTTGTTTTTCCGAGCGACTTGTTTCATTTTAGTCATTCATTTGACCTGCTAGAGGCTGACCACAATGAGTCCTACCTACAGCAGGATTAATACACGCTCCTCTGGTTTAGCGGCACCAGAGACTTGCCCCGACCACCAACTATCTTTCATATGCACACAGGGAAATAGATACATACATGTTTGATTGTATGGTGCAAGAATGAATGTGAATGAATGAACTAATTATTGAATGTTGTGATGGATACAGCTTTGTAGAACCAAAACATATACACACAGCCTCTTTTCAACAAACTCGAATTCGAGAACACATTTTTTAGGGGCTGCAGTTCGCGAACGACACTGTGCTTATCACCCTCACGGCAGTTTAGCAATGCATTCCGCCAAGAGTCATTCACAATTTAGTCCGGTTGGGCCACAACATACACAGCTAGACTTGGTTAAAATGTATCAACAAATAATCTTATTTGCAGTGGTGGAAAAAGTACCCAAATATCATACTTGAGTAAAAGTAAAGATACCTTAATAGAAAATAACTCAAGTAAAAGTGAAAGTCATCCAGTAAAATACTACTTGAGAAAAAGTCTAAAAGTATTTGATTTTAAATATACTTATGTATCAAAAGTAAATGTAATTCTAAAATATGCTTAAGTATCAAAAGTAAAAGAAAAACTATAAATCATTTCAAATTCCTTATATTAAGAAAACCAGATGGCACCATTTAAATATATTTTTTTTTTTACAGATAGCCAGGGGCATACTCCAACACTCAATTACATCAATTACAAACAAAGCATTTGTGTTTAGTGAGTCCTTCAAATCAGAGGCAGTAGAGATGCCAGGGATGTTCTCTTGATAAGTGCATAAATTGGACCATTTTCCTGTCCTGCTAGTACTTTTGGGTGTCAGGGAAATGTATGGAGTAAAACATACATTATTTTCTTTAGAAATGTAGTGAAGTAAAAGTAAAAGTTGTCAAAAATATAAATATTAAAGTAAAGTAGAGATACCCCCAAAAAACTATTTAAGTAGTACTTCAAAGTACACCACTGCTTATTTGTATGCCTAGCAATCAACAAATGTACATTGTTTAAAGCATGTGTTTACAAGTCTCAGTAACAAATGACAGCTCCAATAAGCCCCTTATTATGAAAGACATGTGAACGAGAGGCTTGTAGAATTATGACTCATTCGAGTTTTCAATTCATTGTTCGCCGGTAAGGGATCCTGCGTGCTCTGGCCATTACTGATTCAAATATGTATTTTTTTGACCGAACTATCATCTTCACACTAATAAGCTATTGGCTTTCTTCAATAACGATCTCATTAAACACATTTTCATAGGCTGACCCACATACTCCAAAACAAGCAGGACGAAATGCCACGTTTTGCAAACTGTTTTACTGTGAAGGAATAATCATATTTCCTCCAGTGTAAGGATATTAATGGGTCCCCTCTCAGGATGTACTCTAGTACAGGGTAGAGGATTAAAATCCCAACCCAGCTACCATCTGCAAAATTGTGCTACATTTCTTAACAATACATTATTGGCCATGTGAAAAGGCTGTTAACTAGCTGGTGTGCTGAGCCTGGCCTGGGGTGGAGATAGAGAGACATTCTCCGGCTGTGACTGGCTGGTGTGCTGAGCCTGGCCTGGGGTGGAGATAGAGAGACATTCTCCGGCTGTGACTGGCTGGTGTGCTGAGCCTGGCCTGGGGTGGAGATAGAGAGACATTCTCCGGCTGTGACTGGCTGGTGTGCTGAGCCTGGCCTGGGGTGGAGATAGAGAGACATTCTCCGGCTGTGACTGGCTGGTGTGCTGAGCCTGGCCTGGGGTGGAGATAGAGAGACGTTCTCCGGCTGTGACTGGCTGGTGTGCTGAGCCTGGCCTGGGGTGGAGATAGAGAGACGTTCTCCGGCTGTGACTGGCTGGTGTGCTGAGCCTGGCCTGGGGTGGAGATAGAGAGACGTTCTCCGGCTGTGACTGGCTGGTGTGCTGAGCCTGGCCTGGGGTGGAGATAGAGAGACGTTCTCCGGCTGTGACTGGCTGGTGTGCTGAGCCTGGCCTGGGGTGGAGATAGAGAGACGTTCTCCGGCTGTGACTGGCTGGTGTGCTGAGCCTGGCCTGGGGTGGAGATAGAGAGACGTTCTCCGGCTGTGACTGGCTGGTGTGCTGAGCCTGGCCTGGGGTGGAGATAGAGAGACGTTCTCCGGCTGTGACTGGCTGGTGTGCTGAGCCTGGCCTGGGGTGGAGATAGAGAGACGTTCTCCGGCTGTGACTGGCTGGTGTGCTGAGCCTGGCCTGGGGTGGAGATAGAGAGACGTTCTCCGGCTGTGACTGGCTGGTGTGCTGAGCCTGGCCTGGGGTGGAGATAGAGAGACGTTCTCCGGCTGTGACTGGCTGGTGTGCTGAGCCTGGCCTGGGGTGGAGATAGAGAGACGTTCTCCGGCTGTGACTGGCTGGTGTGCTGAGCCTGGCCTGGGGTGGAGATAGAGAGACGTTCTCCGGCTGTGACTGGCTGGTGTGCTGAGCCTGGCCTGGGGTGGAGATAGAGAGACGTTCTCCGGCTGTGACTGGCTGGTGTGCTGAGCCTGGCCTGGGGTGGAGATAGAGAGACGTTCTCCGGCTGTGACTGGCTGGTGTGCTGAGCCTGGCTGGGGTGGAGATAGAGAGACGTTCTCCGGCTGTGACTGGCTGGTGTGCTGAGCCTGGCCTGGGGTGGAGATAGAGAGACGTTCTCCGGCTGTGACTGGCTGGTGTGCTGAGCCTGGCCTGGGGTGGAGATAGAGAGACGTTCTCCGGCTGTGACTGGCTGGTGTGCTGAGCCTGGCCTGGGGTGGAGATAGAGAGACATTCTCCGGCTGTAACTGGGAAGAACTGAGTGGCCGCTGGTGGTGGTACATTTGTGTCACACATACATTTGTTTGTTGTGGTCGCTTTTTTTCTTCTTTAATCTATGCTGTGCGTCTGTGTGCTCGCACGTGTGCATGCATGCGTGTGTGTTTGGTAGAACTCAGGGATTGAGTGGGAAGTGTGAGTCAGCTCCACCCGCCCTGCAGAGTAAGTTTTTACTTTATTAAACACCAACATATTCAGTGACTTATTGGCTTCTTAATCTTTCCCTGATATAAAGCTGAATTCTGCACATTCTGCATGAAGCTTCTTAGAGTGGCCTCTGAGAATCCCCCCTCAACTCACCAAATTCCTGCACATTACTCAGACTCCCACTCTTTTTGTTTCATTTTTTTTCTCAATTCATCCTTCTCTCAAATTCCTTTTTTATATTATTAAAACTTAACTTTCCTTGACTCCCACCTCCCACTTGTTATGCCCCCCTTTTTAAATGAATGTGTCACACACCCCTGCTCACCTATCCATCCCCATCCAACACCATCTCCCCAGTGAGTGTGTTTTTTCTTTATTTATATTTGTACAATATTTATCTGTCTCTCTTAATTTTGCAGTAATAAAAAATGTCAACTGTTGATTCCCAAATCATGAAGTGTTAATGTAAAATGTTAAGTTATCGGTTAATGATTAGTTTTTCTCTCCGAAGGTATATTTTCCTTCTCAATCATTCGTGATGAAGGATGATGGCAGTGAACAGACATGTCTCTGGTGTGGATGATCTCATAGTCAAAAGGTCTCATGTTCATCACATGCACTCTCAAATCCAGGTTGAACCCAACAGTGTGTCGCTCTGTTGTACAGTAGATCTTCGAAGGGGTGTGAGATGCTGGCCCCACATAGACAGGACTGTACCTGAAGGATACTGATATCATATCAATGCTCCTCTGTTTCACCTTTGGTCAATTGGTTATATTTTAATCACCTCCACCTTCAGCCAGGAGAGATTGACATGCATATTATTAATATTAGCTCTCTGTGTACATCCAAGGGCCAGCCAAGCTGCCCTGTTCTGAGCCAATTGCAATTTTCCTAAGTCCTTTTGTGTGGCACCTGACCACACGACTGAACAGTAGTCAAGGTGCGACAAAACTAGGGCCTGTAGGACCTGCCTTGTTGATAGTGTTGGTAAGAAGACAGAGCATCACTGTCACGATCGTCTTGCGAAGAGAGTGAGGACCAAAATGCAGCGTGTTCAAAATACATCTTCTTTTATTTCAGAAGAGAGAAAAAACAAGAAACGAACAACTATACAAAAACTAACAAAATAACAAACTGACGACCGTGAAGCTATACATATAAATAGTGCTGACACAAACACTACACATAGACAATTACCCACAAATGCATGATGCCCATGGCTGCCTTAAATATGGCTCCCAATCAGAGACAAATGAAAGACATCTGTCTCTGATTGAGAACCACTCAGGCAACCATAGACATACCTAGACACATTCACTCAACCATAGACATACCTAGAAACATTCACTCAACACAAACTCATACACTACACCCAACACCCCCTTCACCATATAACCACCCAAAATGACAAAACACAAACATTCCCCATGTCACACCCTGACCTAACTAAAATAATAAAGAAAACAAAGAATACTAAGGCCAGGGCGTGACATAACCCCCCCCTTAAGGTGCGAACTCCGGGCGCACCAGCATAAAGTCTAGGGGAGGGTCTGGGTGGGCGTCTGTCCACGGTGGCGGCTCTGGCACTGGTCGTGGTCCCCACCCCACCATAGTCACTACCCGCTTTCGTAGCCTCCTCCAAATGGCCACCCTCCACATTAACCCCACTGGATTAAGGGGCAGCACCGGACTAAGGGGCAGCACCGGACTAAGGGGCAGCACCGGACTAAGGGGCAGCACCGGACTAAGGGGCAGCTCCGGACTAAGGGGCAGCACCGGACTAAGGGGCAGCACCGGACTAAGGGGCAGCACCGGACTAAGGGGCAGCACCGGACTAAGGGGCAGCACCAGGATAAGGGGCAGCACCAGGATAAGGGGCAGCACCAGGATAAGGGGCAGCTCCGGACTGAGGGACGGCAGCTCCGGACTGAGGGACGGATCCTGGCTGGATGACGGCTCTGGCGGATCCTGGCTGGACGGCTCTGGCGGATCCTGGCTGGACGGCTCATGGCTGGCTGACGGATCTGGCTGCTCATGGCTGGCTGACGGATCTGGCTGCTCATGGCTGGCTGACGGATCTGGCTGCTCATGGCTGGCTGACGGATCTGGCTGCTCATGGCTGGCTGACGGATCTGGCTGCTCATGGCTGGCTGACGGATCTGGCTGCTCATGGCTGGCTGACGGATCTGGCTGCTCATGGCTGGCTGACGGCTCTGGACGCTCATGGCTGGCTGACGGCTCTGGCAGATCCTGTCTGGTTGGCGGCTCTGGCAGATCCTGTCTGGTTGGCGGCTCTGGCAGATCCTGTCTGGTTGGCGGCTCTGGCAGATCCTGTCTGGTTGGCGGCTCTGGCAGATCCTGTCTGGTTGGCGGCTCTGGCAGATCCTGACTGACGAATGGCTCTAGCGGCTCCTGACTGACTAACGGCTCTGACGGCTCGGGACAGACGGGCGGCTCTAATGGCTCGGGACAGACGGATGGCTCAGATGGTGCTGGGGAGACGGATGGCTCAGATGGCGCTGGGGAGACGGATGGCTCAGATGGCGCTGGGGAGACGGATGGCTCAGATGGCGCTGGGGAGACGGATGGCTCAGATGGCGCTGGGGAGACGGATGGCTCAGATGGCACTGGGCAGACGGATGGCTCAGATGGCACTGGGCAGACGGATGGCTCTGGCCGGATGAGGCGCACTGTAGGCCTGGTGCGTGGTGCCGGAACTGGAGGCACCGGGCTAAGGACACGCACCTTCAGGCTAGTGCGGGGAGAAGGAACAGGGCATACTGGACCCTGGGGACGCACATTAGGCCTAGTGCGTGGTGCCGGAACTGGTGGTACCGGGCTGGGGACACGCATCTCAGGGCTAGTGCGGGGAGAAGGAACAGGGCATACTGGACCCTGGAGACGCACATTAGGCCTAGTGCGTGGTGCCGGAACTGGTGGTACCGGGCTGGGGCGGGGAGGTGGCGCCGGAAATACCGGACCGTGCAGGCGTACTGGTTCCCTTGAGCACCGAGCCTGCCCAACCTTACCTGGTTGAATGCTCCCCGTCGCCCGACCAGTGCGGGGAGGTGGAATAACCCGCACCGGGCTATGTAGGCGAACCGGGGACACCATGCGTAAGGCTGGTGCCATGTATGCCGGCCCGAGGAGACGCACTGGAGACCAGACACGTTGAGCCGGCTTCATGGTACCTGGCTCAATGCCCAATCTAGCCCTACCAGTGCGGGGAGGTGGAATAACCCGCACCGGGCTATGAACACGTACAGGAGACACCGTGCGCTCTACTGCGTAACACGGTGTTCGCCCGTACTCCCGCTCTCCACGGTTAGCCTGGGAAGTGGGCGCAGGTCTCCTACCTGCCCTCAGCCCACTACCTCTAAGCCCCCCCCCAAAGAAATTTTTTGGGTTGACTCACAGGCTTCCTACCGCGTCGTCGTGCTGCCTCCATTCGCCGGTATCCCTCCTCGCACTGCGCCAGAGAATCCCAGGCGGGCTCCGGCACTCGCCCTGGGTCGATCGCCCACCTGTCGATCTCCTCCCACGTAGTGTAGTCCAGATTACGCTCCCATTGCCATTCCTCCTTGCGCTGCTCCTGTTGCCGCTTATCACACTGCTTGATCCCGCATAGGTGGGTAATTCTGTCACGATCGTCTTGCGAAGAGAGTGAGGACCAAAATGCAGCGTGTTCAAAATACATCTTCTTTTATTTCAGAAGAGAGAAAAAACAAGAAACGAACAACTATACAAAAACTAACAAAATAACAAACTGACGACCGTGAAGCTATACATATAAATAGTGCTGACACAAACACTACACATAGACAATTACCCACAAATGCATGATGCCCATGGCTGCCTTAAATATGGCTCCCAATCAGAGACAAATGAAAGACATCTGTCTCTGATTGAGAACCACTCAGGCAACCATAGACATACCTAGACACATTCACTCAACCATAGACATACCTAGAAACATTCACTCAACACAAACTCATACACTACACCCAACACCCCCTTCACCATATAACCACCCAAAATGACAAAACACAAACATTCCCCATGTCACACCCTGACCTAACTAAAATAATAAAGAAAACAAAGAATACTAAGGCCAGGGCGTGACAATCACTTTATTATTGACAGATTTCTCCCCATCTAAGCTACTACTGCATCAATATGTTTTGACCATGACAGTTTTATTTTATTTTGTATTTTTTAAGGGGTGATTCAGCTTAATATTGCGGAAAGAATGTTGCTTCCATCAATGTAATTGTCTGCACCATTTCCAATCCCCCATATTTTTTGGGTAAATATATATATCCATACACGCATGCATAAATATAGACATATATACATACACATACCTATATAGACATACTTTTTTAAAGAATATACCTTTAATATTATTCCCCGCAAACCCTACCACCGATCCCCCAATTTGAGTAAACTAATAAACACTTCTGCTTTTACCGTCAAGTTATACATCTTATACACATTTTACAGACACAGTCTACTTTACAATAGTTCTCTCTTGTTTGTTCTTAGTCCTTCCTCTATTTCTCATGTCCATCCAGTTTGATTTCTATTTGTAACTGTGCTATTTCACACAAGTTCCGAACATATATACATTTTACAGATCCCGTATGTTTTACATTGTTTATCTTGCTATTAGTCCCACCCTTCAGCTCCATTCAACCCCTTCCATCTATCTCTCAACATGATCCATTTCAGATTTCTCTTTGCCATATATTTTTCGACTGTGCTGTGATGCTTCACACAAGAATTGAACCTTCCTATTCTCATAGCTTCTACAGATTGTAAATTAAAAATAAATATTTTTGCTAAAATAATTATTATATTATTGACTGATTGACTATGGCTTTTCAAATCACCCATTGCTATCTGTAGCGTTAGTTCTAGGGAAATGTTGCAATTCTTCAGCCATTCCTGGACCTGTGACCAAAAACGAGCTACATATGGACAATACCAAAATAAATTATCTAATGACTCTGCCTTCTCACAGCATTATCTGCAGAGCTGGGAAGATTGTATCCCCCATATATATAACATTTTATTAGTTGCAAGAATTTTGTATAGTAATTTAAATTGAAAAATTAGAAGCTATGAATCCGGCATTGTTTTGCGTATCAATTCATAAACCATGTGCCATGGAATGGGTACATCGAAAATCTCGTCCCAACTATTTTGCAATTCATATGGCACAGCATATGGCACAAGTTCCTTACTTTTTTCCCTTTCTACTTGCCTCTTCCATTTTTGTGGTAATGCTGCAATTAATTGGTTGTAATTTTGGGTAGAGCAGACATTTCCATATGTCTGTGTTAGCTGCATGTGTGACATTACTCCACCAGTCCTATTTATGATATCATTCACAAAAATTATACCTTTTTTAAACATTTCTTCGATAAATACAGTTTTTTTTATCAATTACTATATTTGAATTTAACCACAATATTTGTTGTACTATTTGTTCCGTCCTTTCAGGTGGATTAAACTGAAATTGCAACCAACTTTCTAAGGCTTGTTTAAAAAATAAAGATATTTTGGAGATTATTTCCTTTTCAAACAACCGAAAGTGAGCAGGTGTAATCTGAATAAAGGGAAAAAGGCCCTTCTTGAACATAGGATGAGACATTCGTACCAATCTACTAGAGAACCAGTTTGGATTTAAGTATAACTTTTGTATGACTGATGCCTTTAGTGAGAGGTCTAATGCTTTAATATTTAATAATTTCTGCCCTCCGAATTCATATTCGTTATATAAATAGGCCCTTTTAATTTTATCTGGCTTGCCGTTCCAAATAAAATTGAATATTTTTTGTTCATATAATTTAAAAAGCAGGTCACTAGGTGTAGGCAAAACCATAAGCAAATAGGTAAACTGTGATATGATTAAAGAGTTAATCAGGGTGATTTTCCCACAAATAGACAGGTATTTTCCTTTCCATGGTAGCAAGATCTTATCTATTTTTGCTAACTTTCTATAAAAATTTATTGGAGTGAGATCATTTCTTTCTTTTGGGATTTGTATACCGAGTATGTCCACATCTCCGTCAGACCATTTAATTGGTAAACTACATGGCAATGTAAAATGTGTATTTTTTAGTGATCCAATACGTAATATGGTACATTTATCATAATTTGGTTTTAATCCAGAGAGGATAGCAAATGTATCTAGATCCTCTAAGAGGCCGTGGAGAGACTCTAGTTGTGGTTTTAAAAGAAAACATGAATCATCAGCGTACAATGACACCTTCGTTTTTAGGCCCTGGATTTCTAATCCCTTAATATTAATGTTTGATCTAATTTTAACAGCTAACATTTCGATGGCAATAATAAATAGATATGCCGATAGTGGACAACGTTGTTTTACTCCTCTAGATAGTTTAAAACTTTCTGAAATGTAGCCATTATTTAGTATTTTACACCTAGGATTACTATACATAACTTTAACCCATTTTATAAGAGATTCCCCAAAATTGAAATATTCTAGGCATTTATATATAAACTCCAGTCGTACTTTATCAAAAGCCTTTTCAAAATCAGCTATGAAAACCAGGCCTGGTGTCCCCGATATTTCATAGTATTCTATTGTTTCCAGTACTTGTCTTATATTATCTCCAATGTATCGTCCATGTGAAAAACCTGTCTGATTATGATGAATAATATCTGACAATACATTTTTAATTCTATGCGCCAAGCATTATGCTAGGATTTTTGCATCACAACACTGAAGTGTAAGAGGTCTCCAATTTTTTTAATGGACTGGATCTTTATATATACCACTTGGGTCCTGTTTCAGTAATAATGATATCAGACCTTCTTATTGCGTGTCTGATAATCTACCATTTATATAGGAGGGGTTAAAACAAGCTAATAATGGTCCTTTGAGTATATCAAAAAAGGTTTTGTATACTTCCACTGGTATGCCATCAAGCCCTGGAGTTTTCCCATCCTTAAAGGCCCCAATTGCATCAAGCAGTTCCACCTCTGTAATTTGGCATTCACAGGGGTCTTTCTGTACAGATGTTAATTTTACATTATTATTAGGAACAAATCCATACAATTAGTTTGTTAGTGGAGATGGAGGAGCCTGAAATGAAAACATATTCTTAAAGTACTTTACTTCCTCTTTCAAAATATAATTTGGTGAATCATGCGTGACTCCATCATTTGTAACAAGTTTTAATACATTTATTTTGGTAGCATTTCTATATTGAAGATTGAAAAATAATTTGGTGCATTTTTCCCCATATTCCATCCAGTTCGCTTTATTTTTATAATATATTACACTGGATCTTTCTTGAATAAGTTCCTCCATTTATTTTTGTTTTTCCTCTAACTTATTCTGTGCCTCTATGGTACCGTTTTTATTGCTATCTAACTGTACTGTTAGTCCTTCAATTTCCTTTATTAAAACTTCTTCTTAATAGGGGGCGCTATTTTCACTTTGGGGAAAAAACGTGCCCAAATTAAACGGCCTCGTACTCTGTTCTAGATCATACAATATGCATATTATTATTACTATTGGATAGAAAACACTCTGAAGTTTCTAAAACTGTTTGACTTATATCTGTGAGTAAAACAGAACTCATTTGGCAGCAAACTTCCAAACAGGAAGTGAAAATTCTGAAAATGGGGCTCTGTGTCAGGGCCTGCCTATTCAACTGGCTTATATTTATGGATCTGTATGCACTTCATACGCCTTCCACTGGATGTCAACAGACAGTAGAATGTTGAATGAGGTGTCTAGCTTGATGTGAGACCGAATGAGAGCTTTTGGAGCGACAGGTCCGCTCTTTTGGCAGTATTCAACTGCGCACCAGGGAACCTCATATTGTCTTCTGAAATGCGTTAGGTATACACGACGAAATGCTCCGGCTCGGATTTTATTGGATACATATGAGAAAAACATCATAAAGTTGGATTTTCAACCGAGTTTGACCAGTTTATTCAACGTTTATTGGGACTTTTGGAATTTTTCGTTCCATGCGCTAACAGTTCTTGGACATGTGCGCTCCACATGGCTAGCCAAAGTTGCTAATTCGACAGAAGAAATTGACATTTAAAACAAAACAACGATTTATTCTGGAACTAGGACTCCTTGCACTACATTCTGATGGAAGATCATCAAAAGTAAGAGAATATTTATGATGTTATTTCGTATTTTTGTGGTTTATGTTGGCTCCAACAAGGCGGAGAATTGTTGGGCGCTGTCTCACAATATTGCATGCTGTACGTTGTACTAAAGTTATTTTTTTAAATCTAACACAGCGGTTGCATTAAGAACCAGTGTATCTTTCATTTGCTGTACAACATGTATTTTTTTGTAAAGTTTATGATGAGTTTTTTGGTTAGATTACGTGACTGTCCAAAATTTCTCCGGACAATTTGGTGCATCATGGCTACGTATTCACAATGTAAAACCAGGATTTGTAGCTCTAAATATGCACATTTTCGAACAAAACATAAATGTATTGTATAACATGATGTTATAAGACTGTCATCTGATGAAGTTGTTCAAAGGTTAGTGATTAATTTTATCTCTATTTGTGGGTTTTGTGAAAGCTATGTTGGCGGTGAAAACATGGTGAAAACATGGCGTTGTGTGTTTGGCTATTGTGGTGAGCTAATATAAATATATATTGTGTTTTCGCTGTAAAACATTTTAAAAATCGGAAATGATGGCTGGATTCACACGATGTTTATCTTTCATTTGCTGTATTGGACTTGTGATTTCATGAAATTATATTATATGATATCCCTGTCGCGTTAGGCTAGGCTATGCTAGTCAGCTTTTTTGATGAGGATGATCCCGGATCCGGGAGGGTGACTCGTTAGATTAATATGGACTCTGTTGATCTAAATTGCTTTTGTTTTATAGATACAGTAAGTACTGTATTGCATGGCCTCTAAAGGCACACTTAAAAGTGTCCCATACAATACAAAATCTGCTGTTATGTTATGTCTATGTTATGTCTGAAAAAGTCAGTTATAAATTCTTCTGTCCTAGTTCTAAACAATTTATCATCTAGTAGGCTTTCCCGCGTGGAAATTTTGTAAGAGTAAAATATATGCCAATTATGTGATGATCCGACCGCATTCTGTCCCCTATCAACACTTTTTAAACTTTTGGTGCCAGAGAGAATGGCATAAGAAAGTAGTCAAGACGACTAGCTTGATTAAGCCTCCACCATGTATATCTCACCAGGTCAGGGTATTTAAGTCTCCATATATCCACTAATTCCAATATATCCATGACATTCATGATTTCCTTAAGTGCCTGAGGGTAATAGTTTGTAGTGTGATTTCCTTTCCGGTCCATAGAGGTATTTAAGACCGTATTAAAATCTCCCACCATAATAATAGAGTCTAGTGTTGCTTGTAGAGTTGATAAATTCTTATATATATTTTCTATATATATTTTCAAAGAAGCTTTTAAAACTTCTACTTGGTCACCATCCCGGATCCGGGAGCATCCTCATCAGTAAAAAAGCTGACTAGCGTAGCCTAGCATAGCGCCACAAGTAAATACTAGCATATAAATATCATGAAATCACAAGTCCAAGACACGAAATGAAAGATACACATCTTGTGAATCCAGCTATCATTTCCGATTTTTTAAATGTTTTACAGCGAAAACACAATATGTATTTCTATTAGCTAACCACGATAGCAAAAGACTCAACCGCATATTTTCACCATTTTTTTACCGCATAGGTAGCTATCACAAATTCGACCAAATAAAGATATAATTAGTCACTAACCAAGAAACAACTTCATCAGATGACAGTCTTATAACATGTTATACAATAAATCTATGTTTTGTTCGAAAAATGTGCATATTTCAGGTATAAATCATAGTTTTACATTGCAGCTACAATCACAAATATCACCAAAGCAGCTAGAATAACTACAGAGAGCAACGTGAAATACCGAAATACCCATCATAAAACATTTATGAAAAATACATGGTGTACAGCAAATGAAAGACAAACATCTTGTGAATCCAGCCAATATTTCAGATTTTTTAAGTGTTTTACAGCGAAAACACAATATAGCATTATATTAGCTTACTACAATAGCCAACCACACAACCGCATTCATTCACCGCAAAGGTAGCGATAGCGAAAAAAACAGCAAAAGATATAAAATTATTCACTAACCTTGACAAACTTCATCAGATGACAGTCCTATAACATCATATTACATAATACATATATGTTTTGTTTGAAAATGTGCATATTTAGCGGTACAAATCGTGGTTTTACAATGTGAATAAGTAGTCAAAATGCACAAAATTGTCCGGAGAAATCTTGGAGAGTCACCTAATCTAATCAAATAACTCATCATAAACTTTACAAAAAAATACATGTGTTACAGCAAATGAAAGATACACTAGTTCTTAATGCAAACGCTGTGTTAGATTTTTAAAAATAACTTTAGTACGATATACAGCTTACGTTATAGCGAGACAGCGCCCAAAATAAGGGCGGAAAATATGACTAAACATTTTCAACAGAAATACGAAATAACATCATAAATGGTTCCTACTTTTGATGAGCTTCCATCAGAATGTTGTACAAGTTGTCCTTTGTCCAGAATAATCGTTGTTTGGTTGTAGAATGTCCTCTTCTCCTGTCGAATTAGCAACCAAAGCTAGCCATGTGGCGCAAACGTGCCCAACTTCACATAACGCAAAGAAAAGAAAATGCCGAAAATCTCAATAAACGTTCAATAAACTGATATAACTCGGTTTAAAATAGCTACTTTATGGTGTTTTTATCACATATATCAAATAAAATCAGAGCCGGAGATATCTAACGTCCATACCGAAAGCTTTTCAGAACGCAACCTGGGGTTCCTTCTCGCGCCTTCCAAGACAATGAAAATTCCAGACACGTCATTCCAAAAGCTCTTGTTCGGCCTCAGATCAAGCTAGACACCCCATTCCACCTCTCACTGCCTGTTGACATCTAGTGGAAGGCGTATGCAGTGCATGTAGATCCATAGATTTCAGGCAAATTAATAGGAAGGCCCTGGAACAGAGCCTCGATTTCAGATTTTTCACTTCCTGACAGGAAGTTTGCTGCAAAATGAGTTCTGTTTTACTCACAGATATAATTCAAACGGTTTTAGAAACTAGGGAGTGTTTTCTATCCAATAGTAATAATAATATGCATATTGTACGAGCAAGAATTGAGTACGAGGCAGTTTAATTTGGGCACGATTTTTTACAAAGTGAAAATAGCGCCCCCCTATTGACAAAATTAATCATCATTATTCGGACCGTATAGGTTAATAAGCCATATCTGTTTATTGTCCAATAACATATTTTAAATAATCCATCTACCTTGAGGATCTGTTTGGACAATTTGCACATTTGGATCAAAATTATTGTTAATTAAAACAATCACCCCTTTTGAATTTCTTTGCCCATGGGAGAAATATATATATCGCCCCCCCAGTTCTTTTTCCACGAAACTTCATCTAAAACTGTTGAATGGGTTTCCTGTAAACAATAGATATTATATTTCTTCTCTTTTAGCCAGGTAAATACTGATCGTCTTTTCTTATTATCTGCTAGGCCATTACAATTGTAACTGGCTATACTTATTTCACCACTTACCATAATGAGACACAACTTTCAATTCTTTTGATCAAAATATATGTTTGTAAACGTACCATTAAAAAGTAACATGATGATTGAGTGTCTATATAGCTGTACCATGATATTTGCATTTCTACTAAGTAAACCTCCAATTGGTCCCTACTATTCCACCCGCTAAAAGCCTTCCTCATCCCAAGTTGGGTTGTCATCCCAATGTCCGGCAGACCACCCTTGACCCCCTGCATCCCATAGCCCTGAACCGATTGGGATCCATCCTTTGAAAAGAGCACACAGTGCCATTTACCGAATTGAAGTAGATCAACTGCCAAATGCATTTCCATCGCCCTCACCTCGATTTGTATTATATATAGCTGTGGATCATCCTCTATTGTCCCTAACATATTTTACTCCTTCGCAACAGTTGTGGGATAGACATATACACCCACACACACACACTCAACCCTTACCCCCACACAACCATAAGCTCACTTTCTCAACAATTGCGCCATCCCAGAGCCCAACTCAAGATAGGTCTTGATTTACAAATGCACTTACAGTTGCAGCTGCATGAGAAGGCCTGCAAGACCGCGCAAAAAAAACATTGTCACATCCTAGATGATGGAGGTCAAATGTACACCTTTTCCCTGAAACACCCACAATACGGTCACCCGTATTGACCATATTCCCAAGCATCTCCATGCAGTCCGACTTTGATTTTGTGCCACCAGGGTCACAATAATATACCCCCTCTCTGAATGTCCGAGTGTGACCCCCTCCCTATGGGTTACTGCAGCTAGTGTTGCCAGCACTGCCACTGCCTGGGTGGGGGCACCCCACCGGAATCCCCACCGGCTAGGTATAAGGTCGTCAAGGTTCTCCTTAGCAGCTTTGAGAATTTCCGTGTGTAGTATGCTCTCCCTTTAGGGGGCTTTGGCTTTGCTCGGAATCTTGAGGGGGCAGTGCTGCTCTTGGTCTCTGACCTCATTTTGGCTGCATACAGACTGCTTACAGCAGGCACATAAAACAGTTAGGGAGTTCTCCTTAGTATCTGGGTCATTCAGGTGGGTGTCTAGGGTATAGGGTCATGGACCGTACCATTAAAATAGGATAATGAATAAATAATTAGATATAATTTATTTTAAAAATGTAGTTCCCCATGATAGAACAATAATAAATTAAATGTATCATTAATTTTAAAACTGTTCCACCATGATAGGACAATAAATAAATAAGACGTATAATTCATTATAAAAGTATTTCCATCATCTGAACAACATTGAAAGCCCTCTCATACCCCGGCTCACAGCAATACATTGGCTCTGGGATACGCAACCATTTCATTACTCACTCACTCAACTTTCCAAACATAACAAATAAAATAAAAAATAAACACACACCACACCATCCACACATACTGTGCCTTCTGTTTACTTAGTTTTTATCTTCACCATGTTGAATTTGTGTTTTTGTGTTCCAATTAGTTATATGTGAAGATATATAGAACAGCTATATTTTTTATTTTATTGTTACAATCCATAACTGGGCTAGAATTGTGTAATTTTTTGTAATTTTTTAAATAACCATGGAGTAGTCTTTGTGTCTCTGAACAACTGGTTATCAATATATAGTTTATCAACGACGAGAGCTACTCGTTTCGCTTTTAATCTATTTTATTTGAAAATTGGATACAAAACTTTACGCCGTTCTGCAATTTCCTTCGGAAACTGATCATTCATGACAATTTTGGTCCCAGCTAATCTTTTATCCAGGCTTTTAACCATTATTTTATCTTTAAATTAAGCAAATTTGGTAACGATTGGGCGTTCATACCTTTGGCCTCTTGACCATGACAGTTTACAATCTAGGGTTACTCCAAGCAGTTTAGTCATCTCAACTTGCTCAATTTCCACATTACTTATTACAAGTTTTTTTTTAGATTTAGGGTTTAGTGAGTGTTTTGATCCACATTCAATGTTTTTAGTTTCATAAATATTTAGGACTAACTTATTCCTTGCCACCCACTCTGAAACTAACTGCAGCTACCCTGGGGAATTCCTGATTCTAACTGGATCATATTTTAGAGGCTTCCATTAAAGAACACCCTCTGTGTTCTGTTAGACAAGTAACTCTGTATCCACATTATAGCAGGGGGTGTAAAGCCATAACATATAGGGTTTTCCAGCAGCAGACTGTGATCGGTAATGTCAAAAGCTGCACTGAAGTCTAACAAGACAGCCCCCACAATCATTTTATCATCAATTTCTCTCAGCCAATCATCAGTCATTTGTGTAAGTGCTGTGCTTGTTGAGTGTCTTTCCCTATAAGCATGCTGAAATTCAAACCTATGCTACTGTATGTGTCCATGAAAAGACAAGACTGTGATGGAGAGTGGGGGAAGGGATTCAGAGAGAGGGAGAGAGAGAGAGAGAGAGGTGTGGTTCTATTTCATAATGGGCAGTTTTAAATTAAAGTGACCCATTTTTCTCTGTCATTTTAAGACCTGGTCATTTCCATGTATAAGGACCCATGAACACCAACTTGTGATGGTCATAGCATATCAGATTGGGTGTAAAAAACTGTTGTTGACTAAGTCGTTCAAACGAGATACTAATTAGTTCCAATGAGATAATTCCAAGTCTACTTTTTATTTTGTTTGGGTTCAGGTCATCCATAGTTAACCATTTTGTTTATTAATTATTAATTGAACAAAACTCGAAATCTGAAAAATCGGTAATGCAATTTCTGCAATTGAATTGGCTGCAATGGGAAATCAGAGTAGTCACAAACCACACTTGGGTTCACAAGTTTGGACAGCACAGTACAGTATAGCACAGTAGAGTACAGTACAGTGCAGCAAAGAAGAGTTGAGTGTAGTACAGTACTGTACAGTAGAGTTCAGTACAGTAAAGACAAATAGAGTGTAGTTTAGTACAGTACAGTATAGTACTGTAGAGCAGGTATTCCCAAACTGGGTTATGCCGACACAAACAATGGGATTCATTATCTCTTTCATGCCCTGCCTCCAGTCCACTTACCGATATCTGAACAAGAGAGCCTCATCGAAATTGCAACAAGCGGTTCTGTGAAAATTTTATCAGAAGCCACTGCCAGATTTCTGGATTGGGCTGCGCTCATAGTATCCTGCGTTGGCAAATCGCGCTGTTAAGACACTGATGCCCTTTGCAACCACGTACCTATGTGAGAGTGGATTCTCGGCTCTCACTAGCATGAAAACTAAATAAAGGCACAGACTGTGTGTGGGAAATGATTTAAGGCAATTACAATCCAATACAACCCAACATTGCAGAGTTATGTACATCCTTTCAAGCACACCCTTCTCATTAACTTATTATGGCTGCAGGGGCAGTATTGAGTAGCTTGGATGAAAAGGTCCCAGAGATGCCCAGAGTAAACTGCCTGCTCCTCAGTCCCAGTTGCTAATATATGCAAATAATGATTAATATTGGATAGAAAACACTCTGAAGTTTCTAAAACTGTTTGAATGATGTCTGTGAGTATAACAGAACTCATATGGCACGAAAAAACCTGAGAAGGAAATCCAAACAGGAAGTGGGAAATCTGAGGTTTGTTGTTTTCAACTCATTGCCTATCGAATACACAATGGGATATGGGTCAGTTTGCTCTTCCTACGGCTTCCACTAGATGTCAACAGTCTTTGGAACCTTGCCTGATGCTTCTACTGTGAAGTGGGGCCGAAGGATAGGGGAATGAGTAAGGTCTGCCATGAGCTGACCATGCTCTGACCATGCGCCTTCACATGAGAGGGAGCTCTGTTCCATCGCACTTCTGAAGACAATGGAATTCTCCGGTTGGAACATTATTGAAGATTTATGTTAAAAACATCCTAAAGATTGATTCAATACATCGTTTGACATGTTTCTACTGACTGTTACGGAACTTTTTGACATTTCGTCTGCTTTTAGTGAACGCGCTTCGTGACTTTGGATTTGTTTATCAAACGCGCTAACAAAAGTAGCTATTTGGACATAAATGATGGACATTTCCGAACAAAATAAACATTTCTTGTGGAAGTGGGAGTCCTGGGAGTGCATTCCGACGAAGATCAATAAAGGTAAGTGAAGATTTATAATGCTATTTATGACTTTTGTTGACTCCACAATTTTGTGGGTAACTGTATGGCTTCCTTTTGTGGCTGAACGCTGTTCTCAGATTATTGAATATCATGCTTTTGCCGTAAAGCTTTTTTGAAATCTGACACAGCGGTTGCATTAACTTAGCGCTAGGGGTCAGAATATTTTTTTTTTTTCAAATAACGTACCCAACGTAAACGGAAATTTTCTCTGGCCCAGATCGTAGAATATGCATATAATTTACAGATTAGGATAGAAAACACTCCAAAGTTTCCAAAACTGTCAAAATATTGTCTGTGAGAAAAATAATATTTATTCTGCAAGAGAAATCCTGAGAAAAATTTACCCGGAAGTGATATTTAAAAAAAAGAAATCTTTGTTTCCTTTCCCCTCTAACCTCCATATAAAGGGGTATCAACCAGATTCTTTTCCCAATGGCTTCCTCAGGCTGTGACCAGGCTTTAGACATAGTTTCAGGCTTTTATTTTGAAAAATGAGCGAGACGTTTCAAAAGAGGTCAGGTGTCCTCCGAATATTTCCTGCGCGCAAGAGAGGGGCTCCCGATTTTTCTTTTGTCTCTTCATGAATAGGTTACGCTCCGGTTGAAATATTATCGATTATGTTTGTTAAAGACAACCTGAGGTTTGATTATAAAAAACATTTTAAATGTTCCTACGACCATTTCGGATACTTTTTGGGATTTGTCGAACGGAACACGGCTTTTGATTTTTCATCATAACGCGCAACCCAAATGGCGTTTTTTTGTGATAAAAATAACATTTGTTGTGTAACTGGAAGTCTCGTGAGTGGGAACACCCGAAGATTATCAAAGGTAAGTGATTCATTTTATTGCTTTTCACACTTTCGTGACCATGCTAATTTGGGGCTACCTAATGTAGCATTGAAAGCTACACTCACAAAAGCTTGGATTTCTTTCGCTGTAAAATATATTTTCAAAATCTGACACCATAGGCGGATTAACAACAAGCTAAGCTGTGTTTTGGTATATTTCACTTGTGATTGCATGATTATAAATATTTTTAGGAATATTTTTGAATTTGGCGCCCTGCAATTCAGCGGTTATTTAGGAAAGTGAACCCGTATTCGGTATCCGTAGATCAGAGAAGTTAAGAACAAGTGTATCTTTAATTCTATGTAAAACAAGTATCTTTCATCAAAGTTTATGATGAGTATTTTTGTTATTTGATGTGGCTCTCTGCAATTTCTCTGGATATTTTGGAGGCATTTCTGAACATGGCGCCAATGTAAACTGAGGTTTTTGGATATAAATATGAACTTCATCGAACAAAACATATATGTATTTTGTAACATGAAGTCATATTAGTGTCATCTGATGAAGATCAGCAAAGGTTAGTGATTCATTTTATCTATATTTCTGCTTTTCGTGACTCCTGTCTTTGGCTGGAAAAATTGTGTGTTTCTGTGATTTTGTGGTGACCTAACATAATCTTTTGTGGTGCTTTCGCTGTAAAGGCTTTTTGAAATCGAACACTGTGGTGGGATTAACAAGAAGTGTATCTTTAAAATAGTGTGAAATACTTGTATGCTTGAGGAATTTTAATTATGAGATTTCTGTTGTTTGAATTTGGCGGCCTGCACTTTCAGTGGCTGTTGTCATATCGATCCCGTTAACGGGATTACAGCCCTAAGAAGTTTTAACCTGTGGTGAGTTATTCACAATTTTCGATTAATAAATAAAGTTTTATATGTAAGATGGCTAAATAAAGAGCAAAATGATTGATTATTATTATATTATTATTTGTGTTTTGGTCCTTTAAGAGCTCTTAGTCACTTCCCACGAGCTGGGTTGTGACAAGAACTCACACTCATTCTTATGTTTAATAAATGTATTGTATAGTGTGTGTTTGGCAGGCTTACAATGATGGCAGAAAACAACATTTGAGAGTGCATTGACCCTGGTGCTAGAGGGGGTACACAGCTGGAGGTTCAATGTTTGAAGGGGTGCTGGACTATAGAACGTTTGGGAACCACTGCTGTAGAAGAATCCTGATATCTCCAGGAGTGATTAGTATAATTTTTGTCTTCATCTGTTGTCTAGTACTGTCTTTTTGCTAGTTAGGGCCATCTACTTTAAATGCTGCCTGTCTTCCCTTTAGCCTAGTTGGTGCTGAACTGCTGACTGCTCATAAATTGCAGATGATTGTTGACATGTCAACCAGGATTAAGGGGCAAGGCAATTTGTAACTTGTTTTGGTAATCAGTGCCTGTATTGGAGGGGGAGTGGTTTCTCCTCTCCTCGGCAATCAGCAATTTGTACAGGGAGGTGTGCTCTTCACCTCTGCTAGGCAATTAGCAATTAGTGTTAGTACTTCAGTCTCCATTGGTCTTCCCAGCGGCAGCTGTAAGCAGCGGTCTCGTTGGCAAAACTAAGACAGTCGACAAAACTTAGACTGTTCTGTGGAGTTGTTTGAGGAAGGAAAGACAGGAAGTCTCCACACCTCTCCATTACTTTAATATCTTACCTAGTTATTTTCTGGTTTTGTTATTTGTTATATATGTTTGTTATGTATGTTTTCTTTACCTGTTCACTCCTCTCCCTGTAGGCTTTACAAACGCTCCCCTTCCCTTGGCTGCAACCATTCTAATGTAGTGTACCTGTGCGCACAACCCATGTGGAGTTCCGGGCCTCAAGCATGCAGAGTTCGGGCTTCCTGAGTGGTGCAGCGCTGAGGCGCCACTACAGCCTCGGGTTTAGCCGTGCCCGGGAGCCCCACAGGGCGGCGCACAATTGGCCCTGCAGCGTCTGGGTTAGGGGAGGGTTTGGCCGGGGCGGATCATGCTTCTTGGCTCATCATGCTCTAGCGACTCCTTGTAGTGGGCCGAGCACCTGCAAGCTGACTTGATCGTCAGTTGAATTGTCTTTCCTCCTACACATTGGTACGGCTGGATTCTGGGTTAAACAAGCAGTGTTTTAAGAAGCAGTGTGGTTTGGCTGTTCATGTTTGAGAGGACAAATGAATTGACCTTCACCTCTCATAAGTATCAGTTGGATATCACGAAATTGGGGAGGAAAAGGGGATTCATTTTTAAAACAAAAATATACAAATAAACAAGAGTTCATCTCAGCCTATGCTGCCCTTAAGACCACTGACTTTTTGGACCTAACAGAGACATGGATCACCCCAGAGAACACTGCTATTATAAACTCGGCAAAAAAAGAAACGTCCTCTCACTGTCAACTGCGTTCATCAGCTAACTTAACATGTGTAAATATTTGTATGAACATAACAAGATTCAACAACAGACATAAACTGAACAAGTTCCACAGGCATGTGACTAACAGAAATTGAATAATGTGTTCCTGAACAAAGGGGGGGGTCAAAATCAAAAGTAACAGTCAGTATCTGGTGTTGCCACCAGCTACATTAGGTACTGCAGTGCATCTCCTCCTCATGGACTTCACCAGATTTGCCAATTCTTGCTGTGAGATGTTACCCCACTCTTCCACCAAGGCACCTGCAAGTTCCCGGACATTTCTAGGGGGAAATGGCCCTAGCCCTCACCCTTCGATCCAACAGGTCCCAGACGTGCTCAATGGGATTGAGATCCGGGCTCTTCTCTGGCCATGGCAGAACACTGACATTCCTGTCTTACAGGAAATCATGCACAGAACGAACAGTATTGCTGGTGGCATTGTCATGCTGGAGGGTCATGTCAGGATGAGCCTGCAGGAAGGGTACCACAAGAGGGAGGAGGATGTCTTCCCTGTAGCGCACAGCGTTGAGATTGCCTGCAATGACAACAAGCTCAGTCCAATGATGTGGTGACACACCGCCCCAGACCCTCCACCTCCAAATCAATCCCGCTCCAGAGTACAGGCCTCGCTGTAATGCTCATTCCTTCGATGATAAATGCAAATCCGACCACCCCTGGTGAGACAAAACCACGACTCATCAGTGAAGAGCACTTTAAGCCAGTCCTGTCTGGTCCAGCGACGGTGGGTTTGTGCCCCTAGCGGACGATGTTGCCGGTGATGTCTGGTGAGGATCTGCCTTACAACAGGCCTACAAGCCCTCATTGCGGACAGTCTGAGCACTGATGGAGGGATTGTGCTTTCCTGGTGTAACTCGTGCAGTTGTTGTTGCCATCCTGTACCTGTCCCGCAGGTGTGATGTTCGGATGTACCGATCTTGTGCAGGTGTTGTTGCACGTGGTCTGTCTGCCACTGCGAGGATGCTCATCTGTCCGTCCTGTCTCCGTGTAGTGCTGCATTAGGCATCTCACAGTACGGACATTGCAATTTATTGCCCTTGCCACATCTGCAGTCCTCAAGCCTCCTTGCAGCATGCTTAAGGCACGTTCACGCAGATGAGCAGGGACCCTGGGCATCTTTCTTTTGGTGATTTTCATAGTCAGTAGAAAGGCCTCTTTAGTGTCCTGAGTTTTCATAACTGTGACCTTAATTGCCTACTGTCTTCAAGCCGTTAGTGTCTTAACGACCGTTCCACAGGCACATGTTCATTAATTGTTTATCGTTCATTGAACAAGAATGAGAAACAGTGTTTAAACCCTTTACAATGAAGATCTGTGAAGTTATTTGGATTTTTACGAATTATCTTTGAAAGACAGGGTCCTGAAAAAGCGACGTTTCTTTTTTTGCTGAGTTTAGCTGCTCTCTCTTCATCTGACTAAGTTTTCTCTCATTGTCCAAGAGCATCTGGTAATCGAGGTGGTGGCACAGGGCTACTCATTTCTTCTAAATGGAGGTTTCTCTCTTCTCTCTCTCTCACCTATACATCTCATGTCATCTCATGATTCAAATGCCATGCTTTTACTGTCACTTATTTGATGACTTCAACCTCCTGAAGTCTGCCTTCGATTAAGTTCTTTCCAACTCTTTATTTATCACCCTTGCCTCTCTTGACCTCACACTTTCTCAATACCCTCCAACTCACAAGGCAGGCACTGTGCTTCACCTCATCTTTACTAGATGCTATTTGCCTACTAATTTCACCGCAACTCCCTTCTAGGGGCCTCATTTATAAACGTTGCTTAGGCACAAAATAAGTTGTACGCCACTTTCTAAGCAAACTTTGTGAATTATAAAAGACAAACCTGACGGGAGAATGTGCGGTCCTCCACGGACACTTTGACCCATACGTACGCACATAAATTGGAGAAAAGAGAAACTGCGAATACGATGGCAGAAGGATGAAACTCGAGAAACGCTTTGAAATGAAACCATTGTGTAAAATAAATTGAAATATTACCTCTCACGTATTATATATGAAGAGTGCACACAAAAAAACATGATTTAGGATAATAAATACAAACAGAGATATCTGTTTTTGCAAAATAGCCCCTCAAATATGTTGTACAGTTTAAAAACTTCTTGCCACTATAGGGGGTGCTGTTTTTGCATTAGCATAATTTCCTCTACAGATTAAACTGCCTCTTATTCAATTATTGCTCTTACATATGCATATAATTAATACCATTGGATAGAAAACAATCTATAGTTTCTAAAACCGTTTCAATTTTGTCTCTGAGTTAAACAGAAGTCATTTGACAGCACTTTCCCTGACCAAGAAGAAGAATGCAAGATGTGTATGCTCGCTTCAACGCTCTGCCTATATATGGTCACGCCACCTATGACCCGAAACACACTTCATTCGTCTTCCTCTGGGTGTCAAGAGGACGTCAGAGGAGAAATTTTTTGTTTACCTTGTACTGACGTGAAATAAGACCTATTTCTTTGGCGTGACCGACAACTTCCGGTTCTCTGACTCGCGCTATTTGGAGGTGCGATTGTCTACTGTTTTGCTGCCGTTACGGATGAAAACTATCTCCGTCTCGAAGTTTGTTTGATACATGTGACCATATCATCTTAATGTATGTTTTTTCAATATAGTTTAATCAGATTATTTGAATTTTTTCGGGAGTTTTGCCGTGTTCCGTTCTGTGACTTTTTTTTACTTTGGCCAGTCGACCAGTACATATGCTAAATGAAGAGGGAAAGTTGCCATTATGAATGGATTGAACGACTCATCAGGACTAAGGACACATTGATCAACATTCTGATGAAAGATCAGCAATAGTAAGACCCAATTTACGATGTTATTTCATATATCTGTCGTGCATGTGAACTGGTCGCGGGCGCCCAGCTGGTTCTGGCTGGCGTGGCTATGCTAATTTAGCGCTACATTTTGTTTTCGCTATAAAACATTTAATAAATCTGAAATATTGTTTGGATTCACCAGATGTTGGGCTTTCAATATCTGTACGCTGTGTATTTTTCTGAAATGTTTTAAGATAAGTAATTAGTTATATGACGTTGGTCTCTGTAATTGTTCTGGCTGCGTCAGCACTATTTCAGATTGCAGCTGCAATGTAGAACTGTGATTTATACCTGAAAAATGCAAATTTTTCAAAAAAAAACTATGCTATACCATAAATATGTTATCAGACTGTCATCTTATGAAGTTGTTTCTTGGTTAGTGGCTATATATATTTTTATTTAATCGAATTAGTGATAGCTACTGACGCAGGAAAAAACTGTTGGAGTAAAAAAATTGTGTCTTATGCTAACGTGGTTAGCTAATAGATTTACATATTGTGTCTTCCCTGTAAAACATTTTAAAAATCTGAAATGGTGGCTTTATTCACAAGATCTGTATCTTTCATCTGGTGTCTTGGACTTGTGATTTAATGATATTTAGATGCTACAATTTACTTGTGACGCTATGCTAGCTATGCTACTCAGTGGGGGGGGAGTGGGGGGTGATCCCGGATCCGGGTTGGTGACTCGTTAAAGGTTAATCGGGAATCATATTTAATTGGATCTTTAATTATTAAACAATACTTGCATGTTATGAAATGTATTCACATAAATAATGAAGGTGAACAGTAGGACAAATTACATTTCAACTGATGCCATTTTCGATGCCTCAGTTGGACAGATACGAGTGCAGTTTCATATATTGTTATCACATGTTCGTTGCGCAGAACTGTCAATGTGATAATGGCCCTGTCATTGTCAGTTACAATCAGGGTAATTACCACACCTGAAGGTGTTACACAATTGGGTAGCTTTGACAATCAAATCAAATGTATTTATATAGCCCTTCTTACATCAGCTGATATCTCAAAGTGGTGTACAGAAACACAGCCTAAAACCCGAAACAATCAAATGGTTGGGTATAACAAGGCATACAATTACAATGCGTAATGACGCACAATGGCTGCTTTGGCACTGTTGGAAGATTTGGGGAATGGAAGAATTCGGAGAGAACGAATTTTCAGAGATCAGCAAGATTTCCTGGCCAATGAGGATGAGTGGCTTATGAGCTGGTTCTGATTACCAAGAGCTGTGTCAATGGTGTCTCTATGCGTTTGTGGGACTGCATCTGTGAGGACACGGCCACTGGAGGGTGCAGCACCACCGACCCGCTGGAACACTCAGCTCCTGCTCAGCTGCAGCACCACCCACCCGCTGGAACACTCAGCTCCTGCTCAGCTGCAGCACCACCGACCCCGCTGGAACACTCAGCTCCTGCTCAGCTGCAGCACCACCAACCCCGCTGGAACACTCAGCTCCTGCTCAGTTGCAGCACCACCGACCCCGCTGGAACACTCAGCTCCTGCTCAGCTGCAGCACCACCAACCCCGCTGGAACACTCAGCTCCTGCTCAGCTGCAGCACCACCAACCCCGCTGGAACACTCAGCTCCTGCTCAATTGCAGCACCACCGACCCCGCTGGAACACTCAGCTCCTGCTCAGCTGCAGCACCACCAACCCCGCTGGAACACTCAGCTCCTGCTCAGTTGCAGCACCACTGACACGCAGCGACTAAAAACAATAGAAAATGTCACAATTGTTTGTGTAAATAAATATTTAAACACAACTTGAAAGCATTTGGTTTACTCTTTTCAAACGAGGGAATACTAATTACATACCTGGATCATCTGGTACATCTTGCATGTCTGTGTCCCCCTCCACCTCCGTCACTAGTCCACTCAGGAGGGATTCCCCTATAATACCGGCAAGTCGCTCATCAAGGGGGTTGAGCTCCAGTGTCCCCTTTCCCCCGTTTGTGGCACAAACACTTTGTCTGTGTAAGGCTATGCGCCTTTTGGCCTCTACTTTTATGTCGGACCAAGTCTTTTTTATTTCTGAGAGGGTCTGACCTGAGCCAGCAGCATTCACCACGTCCGCCACATGCTGCCACTCTAACGCCTTTTTGGCATTTGTATTGCCCACACTGTGTCCACCAAACAATATATTTTTTCTTGCTTCAACCTCCCATCAAGAACTTCCATTTCACACTGGGTGAAATTAATTTTTTTGGCCTTCCTGTCGGGATTTGCCGTCATTGTTGTCATGCAGTCAGTATGGATGAATATTATTTAAGGGTGATTCACTGACTACCTATAGGCAACTATGTGCGTTAAAAGGGACACTCGCTCACGTGCACCAAATTTCGAGTTGATTGTGATTTATAAAGGGAAACTGGCGTGGGACGTGCGTGCGCACTGTTAGAAATCAGAATATTTTTGTGCGTAAGCACTTTCTGTTTCGTCCCTATGCCACCTTTTGACATGATCCTCCGCACAGTTTTATAAGTGAGACCCCAGGTCTCTGATCAGTACTCCCCCCCCTTTTTCCCCCCTTTCCTCCAACCCTAGTCTCTCTCCTCTTCTGTCCTATCATCTCTCCCTTCTGCTAAATCCTTCTCCCTCTTGTCTCTGCCTCTTCGACGCTACTCTCCTCCCTTTCCACATCCTAGGACTCGCACTGTCCCCTTTCCTCTCGGCTGGCTCGGCCCTCCCCTCCTGCTCCGTGGCTAAGTGGCTCATTGCGAGCTTACAGGGCTGTGGGCAGCTGAGCAAAAATGTGGGAAAACTAAACTTCCGGAAGACCTATGATCCGTTCACTCCCTCCTCTCTATTTTATATTCCTCTGTATAGGATGCTAAAGCCACTTTCTTTCACCATAATGTCAAACTAGTAAGGTCTGGCCGCCCGACAACCTGCCCACTCGACCCTATGCCCTCCTCGACCCCATGCCCAGACCATGTATGGAGACCTTCTCCTATTCCTCACTTCTTCACTTCTCTCATCAATCATCTCTGACCACTGGCTGTGTCCCCTCTGACTTCAAATTACCCGAGTCGCTCCCCTCCTCAAGAAACCAACACTCAACTCATCTGACGTCAAAAACGTTAGACCTGTATCCCTTTCTTTTCTTTCCAAAACACATGAGTGCGCCATCTCTGATTATCTCTTTCAGAACGATCGTCTTGACCCTAACCAATCAGGCTTCAAGATGGGTCACTCAACCGAGACTGCTCTTCTCTGTGTCACAGAGGCTTCCGCACTGCCAAAAGTGACTCTCTCCTCTGTTCTCAGCCTCCTAGATCTATTCCCTGCCTTTGACAACGTGAACCATCAGATCTGTTACATTGATGCTGTTGACCCGGATCACTGGTTGCTGCGGAAAAGGAGGAGGTTGAAAGGGGGGTGAGTGTAACGGATGTGAAATGGCTAGCTAGTTAGCGGGTACGCGCTAGTAGCGTTTCAATCAGTTACGTCACTTGCTCTGAAACCTATTAGTAGTGTTGCCCCTTGCTCTGCAAGGGCCGTGGCTTTTGTGGAGCGATGGGTAACGACGCTTCGTGGGTGTCAGTTGTTGATGTATGCAGAGGGTCCCTGGTTCGCGCCCGTGTCGGGGCGAGGGGACGGTTTAAAGTTATACTGTTACATTGTTACACTGTTACAACTCCACCCTCTCAGGGCTGGGCGTCTCAGGCTCTGCACACTCTTGGATTGCATCCTACCTAGCAGGCTGCTCCTACCAGGTGATGTGGAGAGGATCTGTGTCTGCATCATGTACTCTCACTACAGGCCTTGGTTCTAGGCCCTCAACATCTTCTCCCTATAGACCAAGTCACTCAGCTCCATCATATACTCACATGGTCTCTCCTACAGTTTCATTGCTATGCGGATGACACTCAATTACTTTTCTTCTTACCCCCTTCTGACACCCAGGTGGCAACATGCATCTCTGCGTACCTGGCAGATATCTCAGCTTGGATGTCGGCCCACCACCTCAAACTCAACCTCGACAAGACAGAGCTGCTCTTCCTCCCGGGGAAGGCCTGCCAGCCCAAAGACCTCTCAATCATGGTTGACAACTCCACAGTGTCGCCCCCCCAGAATGCAAAGAACCTTGGCGTGACCATGGACAACACCATTTCTTTCTATGCAAATGTCAAAGCAGTGATTCGCTACAGCCGGCATGGTTTTCAACCTTCCCAAGTTCTCTCATGTCACCTCGCTCCTCAGCACACTTCACTGGCTTCCAGCCGAAGCTCACATTCACTACAAGACCATGGTATTTGCCTAAGGAGCAGCAAGAGGAACTGCTCCTCCATACCTTCAAGCTATGTTCAAACCCTTTACCTCAACCCAAGCACTCCATTCTTACCCTTCTGGTCTCTTGGCCCTCTTACCTTTTTGAGGAAAAGTGTACTTACCATGCCTGTGATATGTGGTTGTCCCACCTAGCTATGTTAAGATGAATGACGTGGTTGTCCCACCCAGCTATGTTAAGATGAATGATGTGGTTGTCCCACCTAGCTATGTTAAGATGAATGATGTGATTGTCCCACCCAGCTATGTTAAGATGAATGATGTGGTTGTCCCACCTAGCTATGTTAAGATGCATGATGTGGTTGTCCCACCCAGCTATGTTAAGATGAATGATGTGATTGTCCCACCCAGCTATGTTAAGATGAATGATGTGGTTGTCCCACCTAGCTATGTTAAGATGAATGATGTGGTTGTCCCACCCAGCTATGTTAAGATGAATGATGTGGTTGTCCCACCCAGCTATGTTAAGATGAATGATGTGGTTGTCCCACCCAGCTATGTTAAGATGAATGATGTGGTTGTCCCACCCAGCTATGTTAAGATGAATGATGTGATTGTCCCACCCAGCTATGTTAAGATGAATTATGTGGTTGTCCCACCCAGCTATGTTAAGATGACTGATGTGGTTGTCCCACCCAGCTATGTTAAGATGAATGATGTGGTTGTCCCACCTAGCTATGTTAAGATGAATGATGTGGTTGTCCCACCCAGCTATGTTAAGATGAATGATGTGGTTGTCCCACCCAGCTATGTTAAGATGAATTATGTGGTTGTCCCACCCAGCTATGTTAAGATGAATTATGTGGTTGTCCCACCCAGCTATGTTAAGATGACTGATGTGGTTGTCCCACCTAGCTATGTTAAGATGACTGATGTGGTTGTCCCACCTAGCTATGTTAAGATGAATGATGTGGTTGTCCCACCTAGCTATGTTAAGATGACTGATGTGGTTGTCCCACCTAGCTATGTTAAGATGACTGATGTGGTTGTCCCACCTAGCTATGTTAAGATGACTGATGTGGTTGTCCCACCCAGCTATGTTAAGATGAATGATGTGGTTGTCCCACCCAGCTATGTTAAGATGACTGATGTGGTTGTCCCACCCAGCTATGTTAAGATGAATTATGTGGTTGTCCCACCCAGCTATGTTAAGATGAATGATGTGGTTGTCCCACCCAGCTATGTTAAGATGAATGATGTGGTTGTCCCACCCAGCTATGTTAAGATGAATGATGTGGTTGTCCCACCCAGCTATGTTAAGATGAATGATGTGGTTGTCCCACCTAGCTATGTTAAGATGAATGATGTGGTTGTCCCACCCAGCTATGTTAAGATGAATGATGTGGTTGTCCCACCCAGCTATGTTAAGATGAATGATGTGGTTGTCCCACCCAGCTATGTTAAGATGAATGATGTGGTTGTCCCACCCAGCTATGTTAAGATGAATGATGTGATTGTCCCACCCAGCTATGTTAAGATGAATGATGTGGTTGTCCCACCCAGCTATGTTAAGATGAATGATGTGATTGTCCCACCTAGCTATGTTAAGATGAATGATGTGGTTGTCCCACCTAGCTATGTTAAGATGAATGATGTGGTTGTCCCACCCAGCTATGTTAAGATGAATGATGTGGTTGTCCCACCCAGCTATGTTAAGATGAATGATGTGGTTGTCCCACCCAGCTATGTTAAGATGAATGATGTGATTGTCCCACCTAGCTATGTTAAGATGAATGCACTAACTTGAAGTGGCTCTGGATAAGAAGGTCTGCTAAATTACTAAACTGTACAAAGTAGATCAAACCTAGAGTTGCGTAGACTATAATGTACTGCACTGTACTGAACTCTAGTCTACTGTAATGCACTCTACTGAGCTCTACTTTGATTTTGTTTGCCTCTCTTCCAGGCTTTATCTCTGGCCTGACTAGCCTGGGAGAAAATGGACTACAAATCAAAGATCATGGCTCCTCCATTCGAGAGTGGAAAGGATGCAACAGGCTGTTGCATATCATGAATGTATTTCAGGTGAAGCGCATTCACTTTCTGACTGTATATTATGAGATTAGCTGGATGTTCACACACATGAGCATGCTTGCACGCACACAAAGTTCTCAACTATTCATCATCCTTCACAGTGTATTCATGGTGATGCGAATGTTTGGATCCTGAATGGCGCAGCGGTCTAGAGGTGTCACTACAGACCTGGGTTCGATCCCGGGCTGTATCACAACTGGCCTTGATTGGGAGTCCCATAGGGAGACGCACAACTGGCCCAGTGTTGTCCAGGTTAGGGGAGGGTTTGGCTGGGGTAGGCCATCATTGTAAATAAGAATTTGTTCTTAATTGACTTGCCTAGTTAAATAAAGGTTAAAATAAATAAAATGTGCATGCAGAATTTTTGCAGTCGGAAAGTATTCAGACCCTTTGGGTTTTTCCACATTTTGTTACGTTACAGCCATATTCTAAAATGGATAACATTTTCCTCATCAATCTACACGCAATACCCCATAATGACAAAGCAAAAAATATTATGTATAGGCTCTGCCCCCAAATAAGACCAAATAGACAATTTTGGACATCAAAGTATAGCACAGTAGAGTGCAGTACAGTAGAGTAAAGTTCAGTACAGTGCAGTACATTATAGTCTACGTAACTCTAGGTTGTGGATATTTTACATTTTAGTCAATTAGAAGACCCTATCCTATGAGACTCGAAATTGAGCTCAGGTGCATCCTGTTTCCATTGATCATCATTGAGATGTTTCTACAACATGATCGGAGTCCACCTGTGGTATATGCAATTGATTTGACATGATTTGGAAAGGCACATGCCTGTCTATATTAGGTCACACAGTTGACAGTGCATGTCAGAGCAAAAACCAAGCCATGAGGTCAAAGGAATTGTCCGTAGTGCGCTGAGACAGGCTTGTGTTGAGGCACAGATCTGGGGAAGGGAACAAAAAAATTCTGCATCATTGAAGGTCCCCAAGAACACAGTGGCCTCCATCATTCTTAAATGGAAGAAGTTTGAAACCACCAAGACTCTTCCTAGAGCTGGCCAACTGAGCAATCGAGGGAGAAGGGCCTTAGTCAGGGAGGTGACCAAGAACCCGATAATCACTCTGACAGAGCTCCAGAGTTCCTTTGTGGAGATGGGAGAACCTTCCAGAAGGACAATCATCTCTGCAGCACTCCACCAATCAGGCCTTTATGGTCGAGTGGCCAGACGGAAGCCACTCCTCACAAAAAGGCACATGACAGCCCCCTTGGAGTTTGCCAAAAGGCACCTAATGATTCTCAGACCATGAGAAACAAGATTCTCTGTTCTGAGGAAACCAAGATTTAACTCTTTGGCCTGAATGCCAAGCGTAACATCTGGAGGAACCACCATCCCTACGGTGAAGCATGGTGGTGGCAGCATCATGCTGTGGATATGATTTTTAGCAGCAGGGACTGGGAGACTAGTTAGGATCAAGGGAAAGATGTACGGAGCAAAGTACAGAGAGAACCATGATGAAAACCTGCTCCAGAGCTCTCAGGACCTCAGACTGGGGAGACGGTTCACCTTGCAACAGGACAAAGACCCTAATCACATAGCCAAGACAATGCAGGAGTTGCTCAATGTCCTTGAGTAGCCCAGCCAGAGCCCGCACTTGAACCCGATCTAACATATCTGGAGAGCCCTTAAAATAACTGTGCAGCGTTGCTCCCCATCCAACCTGACAGAGCTTGAGAGGATCTTTAGAGAAGAATGGGAGGAACTACTCAAATATAGGTGTTCCAAGCTTGTAGCGTAATACCCAAGAATGTGATCATTCCTTTTTTTTTATACATTGGCAAAAATACCTAAAAATCAATTTTTACTTTGTCATTTTGGGGTATTGTGTGTAGATTGATTAGGGAAACATTTTTTTAATCCATTTTCGAATTAGGCTGTAATGTAACAAACTGTGGAAAAAGTCAAGGGGTCTGAATTATTTTGTAATGCACTGTATGTGAGTGGGGAATGGTTGGGTAAGGGGGAACAACATGTGACCCTTTTATCCAATCCACGACTCACCTTGAGTAGAAAGGGTGAAGAGAGAAAATGAGCAGTCTAACACAGTTGCTTGCCTCAGCGAAGACTGTGTAACGTTAAATAGGTAATTGTATTTGAAGATGAATATTTTATGGTGAATGCAACAGCATGCATTGAGATTACCCCTGTGCTGAGCAGAGAGCCTGCCAGGCAACCAGATCCCTCTGCTCTGCTTTATGGAGTCTGCTGTTTGTCTTGAGTACTGTACAATGGTAGTGATAATTAGGAGGACGTTGCCGATATTCAAGACAGGGTTCAGATTACTGGTGAACTCTCTCTACTAGCTGGACAGTGTATACCTAATTAACTAATTTAGTTGGAAAAGGAAGTGACAACCTTTGCCAGTGGGCTGCCTCTAGTCTCCATGATGGTGACAGGCTGATATGGGATCACAACACACTGCTTAGCATTTCAAACAGGAGACCACCAGACCGCTAGACCACAACATTGTACATAGCAGGGAGAGGATGAGCAGATACCATTCTATTCACATTATCATATCCTGCCTGGTTGGCTCTGTCCGGGGGTATAATCGCACAGGGCCACAGTGTCTCCCGACTCCTCCTGTCTCAGCCTCCAGTAGCAATGCTGCAATAGTTTGAGTCAGGGGCTAGGGTCAGTCTGTTATATCTGGTGTAATTCTCCTGTCTTATCCTGTGTCCTGTGTGAAGTATGCTCCCTCTGATTATCTCTCTCTCAATCTCCTCCCGGAGGACCTGAGCCCTGGGACCATGCCTCAAGACTACCTTGCCTGATGACTCCTTGCTGTCCCCAGTCCACCTAGTCGTGCTGCTGCTCCAGTTTCAACTGTTCTGCCTGCGGCTATGGAACCCTGACCTGTTCACCAGATGTGCTACCTTGTCCCGGACCTGCTGTTTTCAACTCTCTCTCTCTACCGTGCCTGCTGTCTCGAACTCTGAATGCTTGGCTATGAATAGCCAACTGACTTTTACTCCTGAGGTGCTGACCTAGTGCACCCTCTGCAACCACTGTGACTATTATTATTTGACCATGCTGGTCATCTATGAACGTTTGAACATCTTGGCCACGTACGGTTAAATTCTCCACCCAGCACAGCCAGAAGAGAACTGGCCACCCCTCAGAGCCTGGTTCCCCTCTAGGTTTCTTCCTAGGTTCCTGCCTTTCTAGGGAGTTTTTCCTAGACACCCTGCTTTTATATCTGCATTGTTTGCTGTTTGGTGTTTAAGGCTGGGTTTCTGTATAGCACTTTGTGACACCGGCTGATTTGATTTATTGATCATGAATATGGATATTATTATTATTTTCAATTTAACCCCTATTTACCTAGGCAAGTCAGTTAAGATCAAATTCTTATTTACAATGAAGGCATACCCTGGACTACGCTGGGCCAATTGTGCGCCATCCTATGGGACTCCCAATCACAGCCGGATGTGATAGAGCCTGGATTCGAACCAGTGACTGTAGTGAAGCCTATTGCACGGAGATGCAGTGCCTTAGGCCGATCACCCACTCAGGAGCAATACTGTACTGTTAATACTGTATGATGACAGGTAGTCAGATGACACACAAGGAGAAAATAAAAAGCTAGTGTATGAGAAGATGAAAATGATTCTCAAACATTTGACTAGCTAGCTTCTCAAGAGCAACACTCAATACTCAGTTGAACTGAGTGGGTATACAAGGGTCATGAACTACTACACTTTGAGTAACTTTGTCTCAGATTGATAACGGCATGGCAACATTGATGTTGTAGCAAAATATGACAATGATGTGACTAATTATGATGATATAACTTTAATCCAAATACATTTTCAAAGTAACAAGCAAATACATTTTTGTTCATGGCTCATTTTGGAATAAAAATACTTATTCATTAACCATTAAAATGTGTTAGGCAGGAACAAATGGATTTTGTTTCCACAGTGAATAGTTTTGATGTTTTTAGCCAAATAAGGCACAAAAACGTCTGACACTTCCGACACGTTTTATTCTACGGTAGTCAGTCTTACCCTCAAGATTCTTTGGCCTACAAATATGACTGTATGTTAGCTATGGAGTCTGCTGGTCACTGTTTTAACAGAACATATAAATATATAAGTTAATAGAAAAACAAATGGTGCACACACCAAGTCACACTGTCTCTCCGGCTTCCCTTCACATTCTCCCTGCATTGGCATGTCGAAGTCAGAATGGCAGACAATGTACACTTCAAAAGATAAGAGAAACAGAAAAGCTTATGCTTGCAAATTCAGAATTAGCTTAATTCTTTTGTATCTCCGCTGAATGTTTTCTAAGGCACCCTATGAAGCTCATTTCGCTTGACGAATGGTTCAGCGCAGTAACGCTTAATTTTGAATGAGCTGATAACGATACAGTGTTTGTTCCATCCTCACAACATGAAAAATGCTCTTTGTTTTGGATTTGGTAATACACTGTCACAGGCTCTAAGGCTGGGAGCGCTCTACCCAAATGTTTGTTGAATGATTTAGCATAATCTGCTGAGTGATTCTGGGGTGCTTCAATGTGGCCAAATAAAAACATCCTAATCATATCAGTGAAGGTGAAGTTATCTATCGTATCATCACATCAGTGGCTCGTAGGTGAATCATCTCCTCAAGGCAGAGCTTCAGACTGTGTCAAGCCAAACCCGAGTGAGTATTTCCCCCCCTATGCTGTGTATCAACATACAAGTGTAAATAAATTCCAGTGGTTAACCCCTAAACCCTCAGTGTGTTACTAGGGAAGAGTGTGTAGAGACCTGATTGGCTGACCTGGAGCCTGCTTTCCTTTCACAGTTGGATAGAAGAGCATGGGATAGATACTACTGGGGCCATCCTAGGAGCGGTCCGGGGCTCATTGACATTCCGTGCATAAGTTCTGAAGAGAAAACCAGCCCCAGCCATTACACATTCAGAGATAGCAGCCTGTGTGCACGGCAGATCTGAGTATGATGAAGCAGACAATAAACAGGGCGATGCAACATGATAAGGTTGTAGTTGAGGAGAGTCGCAGACAAATGTAACCTGACAACATGTAGCGGACCTGTGAGCGTTAGTCCCTCATTGAGAGGTCCTCCATTAGGATGGTCAAGGTCACCCTGACTTTGGCCGCAATGCAACCCTGCATGGAACAAATAGACACCTTCATCTTCGTTATTTACCCTCAGATGCTGAAGTACAATATGTCTGGTGTTAAAGTTATGGCAACTTCTTCTATTGGGTTGACCATGACGGTTTAATATGTGTCATTCAAGTCATATCTGGTTGGGTAGGATATCAGTTTGTTGACTAATCATAGAATCAATAATTGATAATGAATAGAGTGATATGAATAACGGCAGATGTGCACAACAGGAATGAGCGGAAATGGGTGACACAAGGGAAAATAGATACGAGCTAGAGATTCACTCTACTCTAGAACATGGACAATGCCAGATGGGCAAAACTACAGCCTTCAACAGAAGCAGCCCCTGTTGGTGCTGGCACCCTGTCAGCATGTCATGTTGTATTCCTTTACAGTGATTTATGAAATTTGAGGAGCATGTGTCATATCTTCTCAAAATGATTCCCTTTTTCAGCAGCTTGGGCAGAAAAACGGGACGCAAAACAGGATATACATGCACACACAAACAGTTTTGTTTTGATGTCATGTCGGAATTATGTCCTGCCACTGTCACATCAGTGTGAGCAATAAAGGCCATCAGCCATGCTGCCTCTACAGTTTGACAAAAATTACACAGAGAGCATGCCTCTGAGCAGCTAGCCAGCCACTGGGACTATTTGTTTAGTGAGGTCAGTGGGGGCCACCGAGGACAGGATGGACATGGAGGCATAGATCGTGGGCAGTAATGTCCACTGTACACACCCAGCAGTCTCTAACTGTCACTTCCACTGATCTGAGATCTGTCCACCCTCATTACAAAGTGTTGGAGAGAGGGAGGAGGGGGAGGAAGGACAAGTAACAAGCAAAGACCAATGGAAGGCAAGAATTAGAGGCACAATGAGGAGAAGAATTAAAAGGAGGGATGGAAAGATGTAGATGGAGAGGATGGGGTTGAGGAGGTCAGAATGGCTAACTTGTCAATCCCACCATGTTAACTGGACTCTGCTGGCCATTAGGCTCTCCTGAGGAGAGTGTCAGGTCAACACACCTGGGTCAGATTGGCTCGTAACTCATGGCAACGACTCCTATCACGAGGGCCCTAAAGGAGTACAGCGAAGATGGAGCTTGGCGTGGTGTTACAACATTATGCTACTGTAGCCCAGAGCAAGGAACTGCATCAGAGCATCTACACATCTGGAAGGTCAACAAGGTGAACACTAAATGAGATTATCTACTATTTCATCTCCGATGTTGGCAGGAGGTCTATAAATGTACTGTATTAGTTGAATTACTTATGATTTCAAAACATCAGAGCTGGAGATCAGGGGAGTTTTTGTTTGGCCCTCTCCTACTATTGGCAAGCATGGATGTAATGCTGCCTTGCAGGCTAGACTCCTGGTCTCTAGCTCTGAGAGTGGTGAAGATAAAGATATGGACAGAGATACAGTAGGGTTAGATTCCACCGCCTTGATACCACATCCTGCTCAGGGATATGGAATACACATTTCATGCCACACAATGAAAATTATTATTCAAAGACCACAGATATTTTACATTACATATAATATAATAAAACCAAGTTAGCTTTGCATTTCTAAACTATAATAATAGATGTGGAATGAGATAGCCCTGGTTGTTTTGTTCTCTGGAAATTAATTCCCAGGTCTTAAAGCGACAATCAGCAGTAGAAACAATAACAAAGCATCCTCCCCACACCTGTTTCAGTAAAAAGCTAAGAGATGGGGCAGGAGAAATGTAACCACTCTCAAATTCATAGACAGATCTATAATATGTTTTGAGGCTACAGTATATAGTGTTTGTTAACATTTACTTTTTGACAAACATTGGAGTAAAACGTGTATATTTTGGGTTCTAATTGTGTAGACAGTTGAACTAAGCTCATGAGGCATTTATACGTTATATTCTTCATGAATCAATGGAAGTAGCAACTGCTGATTGGCCCTTTAACTGCTTTTATGTCAGATCAAAATCTCAGTGCTGTAGAGATTGCACAGAGAAAACAAAAACAAACACTTAACTATGCATTATACGCTAGCTATGCATTATGTGGATACTTAGGACACCGAAATCGCTCGCAAACACAACAAGTTTCATGCAAAATCTCCCATTTATTTGAATGATTTTTGCAAACCTCTTGGGTAGAGAAGCAAGTTATGATTCAAACTATCTTATTTCATGTTTATGTTGTTACAGGTATCGTCATCATCTAGTGTTGTTGTTCCCACATCCCAACTCTTCCTTTATTGCCCCCCCCCCCCTTTTCTCTCTCTCTCTCCCCCTCTCTTCCTCTCCCTCTCTGTGGTTCACCCTCAGTGATTTTTGCTCTGGGGAGGGAAGAGGAGCAGAAGGAGATATGCTGTTAGCTGAAACCAGGCTTCTTCCGGTGCGTAGCTGCGCTATCTCCAGCACACACCACCTGACTGGCATTAGCATTCTCTGTGGCAGGCAGGGAGGGCAGGGGAGCCACATTAATAGCCTCCTTTACATTCCTACCATTCTCCCCTGGTTCTTCCTCATTTACTCTGCTCCTCTGCCTCTACCGAACCTCAACCCAAACTGCCATGAGAGCTGAGGTAGAGAGGACTCCTCTCTCTCTATAGCAGGAGCAGGTGGAAGAAAGGGAGAACTGTTATAGTGAAGTGCACAGCTCTGAGGTTTCGACTTCTGCTCAACTTGGCCTGGTTCTCCTGGCAGTTGGAGGGTATCTTTTCTCAGTGTTTAAAAATCTGAGAGTACATTAGAGAGTATTACCATGTGCTCATGGCAATCATTATAATTGCTGTTCTCTCTGGAGACATCTAAACATATTTACCTGTATGCTAGCTACACTGTAGTTTACACAAACACTTTGTAAGTCACCCTGGATGACAATGTCAACTAAATAATGATCACACACTCATCTCCAATCAGAAGAGGGTTGAGTACAGGGTGAGTGTAGAAGGAGAAGGCGGAAGACGAAGGGGACATGGAGAAGAGAGGGAGGAAAGAGAGGAAGGGGATAGGAAATCTGGTTAAGCGGATTAGAATTCCACCGCTGGTCCTTTGAAGGCAGGCGCTGCGCTGGGCTGCGTGGCTGCCCGGCACCGGGGGGCCATCCAAGCCCCATGTCCAAGCCCCCCCCCCCCCCCACCCCCGAAGCTCCAATGGTAAGATAAGAGAGGAGAGTTAATCCGACAAACAGGATTAGGGACTGGGAGGAGAGGAGGGGGCGAGGGAGGGTGAGTGAGCTGGGGTGCTGGGTAGGATGGGTCACTGCCACCCTTGCTCAGCCTACCCATGGGGACACAGCAGTAAGTAGGCAGTCCAAAGCTATATCAGCAGGGCCACACCGGGGGCGATAGGGGTGGCCCTGGGGAAGATGACTCCAGACCAGGCAGTGCCCTGGGGGTTAGCTGGGAGGTGTGTGGCCTCTCATTCATGCATCTGTTCTGCATGGTCCCTATCACGGTATGGCACAGGCACATGGGCTGTTACCCACTGAGTCCTTTCTGCCAGGCCAGACCCCTGTCCTCCATATGTTAACAGCATCATGGAAGCTATGGCCACACACACAGCAGGAACTGAAAAAGATGGAGTCCACTGTACGCACCATACAGAAGATCAAGCAAAGCCACTGTAGTATTCACTATGAAATCAAATGAGCTCAAGTATAGACTGAAATCATTCACAAACACATGCATACCCATCCTTGAACTTTGTTCAAAGTAGCAGTCCAAACTATGATCAGAACCATGGACAAGATAGACCAAATCGTAGCTTTCCCACATACACCTCTCCAAATGTTCTCAGTGACCTCCTGTTTACCAACTATCTCACAAAACAAACACACACTAGTGTGAGAGAGGTGTGATACACTACACACAGCCCACCGAGTCGTATTCATATTGAACAATAATGCCTGAGATCATATCCTAATCCATGAGACCGAGAAAATACCCACTGTGCCCAGTTGACTGACTTTCACCACCACCACAAACTCACAGCAAAGTTCAGCAATCCTCAAAACATCACTGCCTACGACAGAAACAGTATGCCTTACACACAGGTAAACAGATCGAAGAGTCCATGATGAACTCTATAATCCCACAGAGTCTGTGTGACTTACCTCCCTTGTTCTTGTGTCTGCCTGGCGCTCTACCCTGCAGGCTGACCCCTGGTCCTCCCAGGAGCAGGAAGAGGAGCAGAGCCATTTCACACACAGACACACATCCACATCCACACCTGGTCAAGGGTGACATCTCAGGGCTAAGTCTGGCACCCGTGCTCCTCACACATACACTGGTTCCACTGTGGGACGGTAGGTCTCCACTCAGCAGTCTCATCAATCACAGGGAGGGCAGCATGTGAGTGGGACGACGCCACTCTGTCCACTACACCCTCAGTCCCATCCACATCAGTTCCAGTTCCTAGGTGCCTCTGCAGACGCATTCATGGTATCCCCAAGTTGATGTTGATAAAAGGTGTATGTTTTTCTCTGTCCTTAGTTATCACCTGTCTGTTAATCTTGGGTCTGTCTCAGTCATAAGTCCATCGTGCGATGGGGAGACAGTGTCTCCTTGCAGACTGAGTTGCTGTATCCACAGTCACATCCTTAGAGAGCTCCAGAAGCGTACTGAAGTCCTTTCTCAGGGAATCCTCTCAGACACAGCAGCAGCGCTGCACAGGACAGCTGGAGGACAAAGCTGGCTGAGCAGAGTCGCGCAGTATGGATCTCTCTCCCTCTCCCTCTCCCTCACTATTCTCTCTCTCTCTCACACACACACAGTGAAGGCTGAAACAGCTGCGGGTAACGCTGGAGTTACCGGTGCTGTTCTGCTGCTGATTATAGTAGTGGTGCTGATGGTGTTAATGGTGGTGAAAGCCTGCTCTTTCTACTGGTGTTTACTAAGAGGAAACCTCCATGCAGCATGCACTCGTACTATGAACACAACTGACTGTGGAGGAGCGGAAAACCCAGCAGTCCAGAGGCATGAGCACAGGGGATGGAGAGAGAGTGAAAAGAGAGAGGTAAGAGTAAAGTGTAGCAGTAAAGTGAGCAGTGGAAAGAGAGAGATTGAGATATGAAGCCAATGGTTGAGACATGTGGAGGAATGTCAGGCGTGGAGAGAGGAGAGGAGAAAAGTAAAAGAGACGGCTCTAATCCTCACACACAGGCAGGCAGCTCTGGAAGCAGCAGCTGACAAAAAAAAAACGTTTTCCGAGGAGAGAAATGACAGCTTCAGCACACGACTATGTCAGCTCAGCGTCATAGAGCAGCGAGGAGAGAGCAGGGGATGGGATAGAGGGAGCTGACTTCAGAGACTAGGGGGGAAGTGTAGGGATATTAAGGCGAGGGAGGGGGTGGAGAATGATGGTGTACGTTCCCAGCTATCTCTGGGGTGTGCAAGGTTTTTCACCTCAGTAACAAGAGTTGAGACGGAGAGCCTGAAGGATAACAGAAAGGCATGTTTACCACAAGTCATGGTCTCAATTACAGTCCTCTATAGTGAGAACACACCTGCAGAAGCATTGCTAACCACAGTCACCCTCATCCCTTCTTGTACACTCAATGCATACAATTACATATGGCTGTGTAATTACTATCTTCCTTTCTCTTGCTCTTTCACCACTCCTCATCCAAGCACGTCAATGAACAAGATGGGATAGCAGATTTTCAGATCAATGTAGCTGCAGGAAGAGACACACATGGCTGTCAGAGGTATCACTGTGTTGTTGCTGGTTGATAGGACCCTGCATGTAGATAAAAGGAGATGCAAAAATTATGAGGCATGGTGATGTGCGAATATGTGTATGAGCGTGTGCGTGCAGTTAGTGTTGTCTTCAAGGGAATCGAAATGCATCATGGAACCTCTATAAGGTGGGTCAATCGATGACCACTTCACTGGCCATCAACAACAGTGCATCACTGTAACCCTTTCCTCTTCCCTTTAGGTGGGACAGCCTCACCTGGGCTGTTAGGATCAATACTGCTTTTCCATAGTAGGAGTTTTCCAACATATGCTTACACTATTTACTATTTTAGCTGCACTCCAGTCCGTATGCATTTGGACAGTGAAGATACAATTTTACGTGTCCAGCATTTTGGATTTGTGATCAAAGGTTTCATGTGAGGCAGAATCTCATCTTTTATTTGAGGTTATTTTCATACATATCTGTTTTACCGTTTAGAAATGAAAGCACTTTATGTATCTAGTCCCCCCATGTGAAGAAGTCATACATGTACTGTAAGTACTTGGACACATTCCCTTATAGTGTAACAACGTAGTCAGAAGTTTAGTGTTTGGTCTCATATACTTCTTGCACGCAAGGAATACATCAAGATTGTGACTCTTATGTTTTGCCCAATAGAATTGAATGGAAAATGATGACTGAATTAATTTTCTTTCTAATTGAGTAGATAAGATGTTTCTGAAGACTCCTGAATTAATCCTGATAATGTCATGTTTAAGAAAAATCAGGAATGAATAATGATGAGTGAGATGCCGTTCAGAGTAGAGGTCGACCGATTATGATTTTTCAACGCCGATACCGATACCGATTATTGGAGGACAAAAAAAGCCGATACCGATTAATCGGACGATTTATTTAAAATAAAATTTCTATATGTTTTATATATATATATATATCATACACACACACACATTTTTGTAATAATGACAATTGCAACAATACTGAATGAACAATGAACACTTTTATTTTAACTTAATATAATACATAGATACACACACACACAGCTCTGAAGTGACAATGATACTGAAGAGTCTGCTTAGGTGACAAATACTCTCAACTGTTTGAATAAAAATAGAGTTTAAGTTACCTGTGATGAATGTTGAAAACAAAAACTGTCATTTCTATATGCAGGAAATCCTATTTTAATAATGGGCATGGTAAGAATTGACGACCAAAGTGCGAGTCATAATTCCCATGACACCTTCTAGCAAAATCTGAAAAGGGGTTCCTTCATTTATTCCATAGGATATTTTTAGATTCACTTAAAATAAGGTCTGTGTTTCGTGTAGGCTTACACCACCTTGCCAATTTTATAACTGTGTAGATGTCCATAGGACAAGGTAACTCTTATCAATATTGGCTAAATATAAGCGAAGATCATTTTTTTTGTAGAGTGGATTTATGAAAATATGTTGACAAACGTTACTTTATCCTAGTGAGATTTACACGGGTATTAAAACGTCGAGGCGGTTTAAGCCTGCACGAAACACAGACCTTATTTGAAGTAGATCAAGACATTCTCTATGGAAGACATGAACGCTAAAATAACGAAGGATCCCCTTTCAAGTTCAGCCGCAAGTTATTACAGGAATTATAACGCGTCGACTATTTCTCTCTAAACCATATACCTTTGACTAATCCGGAAACTATCATCTCGAAAACAAAACGTTTATTCCGTTCCGTATTTTATCTAACGGGTGGCATCCATGAGTCTAAATATTCCTGTTACATTGCACAACCTTTAATGTTATGTCATAATTACGTAAAATTCTGGCAAATTAGTTGGCAAAGAGCCAGGCGGCCCAAACTGTTGCATATACCCTGACTCTGCGTGCAATGAACACAAGAGAAATGACACAATTTCACCTGGTTAATATTGCCTGCTAACCTCAATTTCTTTTAGCTAAATATGCAGGTTTAAAAATATATACTTGTGTATTAAGTATAAAATATATACTTGTGTTTTAAGAAAGGCATTGATGTTTATGGTTAAGTACAGATTGGAGCAATGACAGTCATTGATTGATTGTTTTTTATAAGATACGTTTAATGCTAGCTAGCAATTTACCTTAGCGTACTGCATTCGCGGCACAGGCAGGCTCCTCGTGGAGTGCAATGTAATCAGTCTTAGAGCATTGGACTAGTTAACTGTAAGGTTGCAAGATTGGATCCCCCGAGCTGACAAGGTTAAAAATCTGTCGTTCTGCCCCGTTCCTAGGCCGTCAATGAAAATAAGAATGTGTTCTTAACGGACTTGCCTAGTTAAATAAAGATTAAATAAAGGTGTAAAAAAAGAAATAAATAAAAAACGGCAAATCGGCGCCCAAAAATACAGATTTCCGATTGTTATGAAAACTTGAAATCGGCCCCGATTAATCGGCCATTCCGATTAATCGGTCGACCTCTAGTTCAGAGGAAACCATAAAACATACTAACCTCTCACCATTACCAATAACAGGGGAGGTCAGCATTTTTTTGGTGGTATATGATATGTATGCCTCTGTAAATTTCTCAAGTCATCATCATCATTCATGATTCTTTCATGATTATCCATAATCATGGTAGCATCCACATTAATGTAGCATTCAGAAACATCTTCCATTCTTATTTACAATCAAATTGACTCCAAAATGGCACAAAACACTATTCACCATTCACACTGGCATAGCACACCCCACGTAGCCCTCCGCATAGCGGGGGGGGGGGGGGGGGGGGGCACGAGCTTTGGCGACCCCCAACCCCCCACTGGAGGTCGGGCCCCCAGATAGCATATGAACACGTCATAAATCACGCCATGATTTAATACATTTTTTGTTACAGGAAATTAGCTTTAAAACAGCAACATTTTATCTCAGCCTTATAATAACAATGAGTAATTCAGCTTCTATAGCGCTTTTCATTACAGAAAAAATCTCAGAACTCTTGGAAGGCAAGATAAACAAGCATCAAATAAAATAGATATGTAGCTACATAACAGAGAGTAGGTTTGGACTACAACACTTGTTATCTAGTGTTAAACGTTTTGGGTGTTTCACGCCTCCAACAGATGCTGCAACAGTTGAGAGTGATAGCGTGAGCAGAGGGAGGGGTCCTCCGGGGGCAGGCAGGCTGCACACCAGCTCACTCTCCATTCAAGGTGCCATGCCATCTGACTGCAACTTCTCCGTAGCCATTGACTCATACCTGTACGAGATTAAGTTTGTTGTTGAAGTTCCCACTCACTCAATGATGATAGCCTGCATAAAAACTTCTGAGGAATCCTCAGACTGAGCGAGGAATTCATCACTGCCAGCTCGCCATCCACTGCAGTTCTCTTCAAGGTTAGAAAACCATAGACACAACCAAACAATAGGGTGGTGTATTCAAATCATAAGCTTGCTAGCATTGTTAACTAGCTATGTTGAAATACCAGATTTGCAATAAAATTCACAGGCAGGAAACAAATAGATGTAACCCAGACTAAATCAATGCTGATTTAGGTATTCAAGCCGACCTCACGGCGCCATGGCAAAATGTGTTGAATAGCAGGAAATTTGCTCTAAAACAGGACCATTTTCTCTCAGCCTCATGGCAAAATGTGTAAAATAGCATGAGATTGGCTATAAAACTCCCCCCAAAATACCCCCACAAATATAAATAAAAATGCGCAACGCCTCCGTTTTCCACCACCATCAATAAAACACCAAATGATGAAATTTCTCCTGGAAGAATGGTGTCGCCTACCTCCAGTAGAGTTCCAGACACTTGTAGAATCTATGCCAAGCTGCATTGAAGCTGTTCTGGCAGTTCATGGTGGCCCAACGCCCTATTAAGACCTTTATGTTGGTGTTTCTTTCATTTTAGCAGATATCTATACAGTGCATAGGTTGGAAAAGTATTTCATACAGATATTCAGTGAGATACTGTATCTGTTGAGACAGTGTTGTGACTGTGAGCAGGTATGCATGTGTGAGTCTCCCATTGACAGTTAAGGTAAAACAAGGTGTCAGTGGCATTTACAGCAGGGAGACAGTCAGTAAGACAGTCAGTGAGGGGAGAAGCTGTCACAGCAGCAGAAGAACACCCACAGGCCTGCTCCTGCATGGTGACATAAAATTACAGGCAGCCAGGGTTTGGGCACAGGTGACAAGAAAGATTCTTTGTTGCTCTTTTGTTAATGAGAATTTTCCTTCACAGCAGGAAATGCAAGCTTGTAGTGTTCTAGGTTTAAAAATACTTCCAAAGTTTGTAATTTCCACTTTAAAATGTCAGACTCCATTTTCCCTAATGAAAAATGTATCAACCCTACAAAAAATATCCATTAATTATAATCTTCATAATAATTCACATGTTCTGTTGATGCTGGATTATTTTCCTGCTGTAGCAAACTGGCTCAAATTAAGATCCTACATCTGTAGATGTAACGGCTTTCTTCCTGGGATGAAGGAGAGGACCAAAATGCAGCGCAGTTAGTGTTCAACATGTTTAATTAAACAATAAACGATGAACATTAACAAATAACAAAATAATAAACGTGAAAGCCGAGACAGTCCTATCTGGTGCAGAACACAAACACAGAGACAGGAAACAACCACCCACAATCTCCAACACAAAACAAGCCACCTATATATGATTCTCAATCAGGGACAACGATTGACAGCTGTCTCTGATTGAGAACCATATTAGGCTGAACACAGAAACAGACGAACTAGACACACAACATAGAATACCCACCCCAACTCACGCCCTGACCAACTAAACACATACAAAACAACAGAAAACAGGTCAGGAACGTGACAGTAGATGCCACTCTCCAAATGTTTCAAAAATAATTTAGCTGAATGTGTGCCATTACACCTGTACCAGTCACAGGGCTGACCAGTGCATATGCAGCAAAATTAGGTCCAGGCAGGTACAACTTTCAATCTGGGCTCCATCCAGTCACAGTGACATTTTACCTCTAACATGGAACTGACTGCTCTTCATATGGAGTCTATTGAGGTCAACCAGGACGGAACAGTCTGATGATTTCCTTTCCCACTGAACAATGGAAAATTAAAAGGCACTGTCATAAAACACCAAAACAGATTATAGTGGTTTAATCAGGTATTGTTAACTATTGTAGATCTCTTTAAGCAATATATAGGCTATTTTCGTTTTAGAACGAGATCATAGCATGGTAGTAATAACCAAACACACTTACAAGTCCCTCGTCATCATTGATTATTCATAGACATACTTCCATGTTCTCTTCCCCTGAAATACATATACAATTCAATGCTATGGGTGGCAAGGAGTGTCACACAGATGAAACTGATCAGAGCGCCACATTTCAACTGGTTAAATGTTTCCACCTTAACACTGGCATCCAGTGGCCATGGGGAGAATCGCAAAGGCATCCCTATTCGTTGCACAGAAGGGAAAAGTACTTTTTTAAATTTGTTGAAAAAAGTAATACTTTTTGTGCTCTATTTTAGGAGAAAAACACTTGATGGTTTTTCATAATGGCTTATGCACAGTCTTGTTGCCAAGGTACCAACCAAATACATTTAAGTCAATATTCATTTTTTAATGATCAACATTCAACAAAGACAATAGCTTAGGCCTAACCCCTCAATTGACAAAGAGCATACATATGCACAGAATAGTCTGACAGCAGTTATACTCTTCTCAATCAGCCCTCTCTGCATGACAGTGCTACCCTGAGTAACCAGAATCTGACTCTGCAAAATTCTGCCGACACTGGTGAGAGGAGCTGTGCAACCATCTGCCACACAGTCACAACCCAGCAGGCTTCCCCCCAGCCACTCATCAACATATTAACACAGGTCCTCCCCTTAGCCATATGCCTCTTAGAAGGCTAAATGAAGTCTGAGAGTCATTCGATCATAACAGATGGACCAGACACAACTCAGAGCAGTCTACCTTAAATGTACTGATTATGAGCCCTACGCCTAAGTCTGAACCTGAGCACATGCCTTAGAAGAAAAATATGTTACCTGGCGAAAAATGCAAAACTGATAAGATAGTCAGAAAACATGTGAAGTTGAACATACAGTGAGACTGCAGTGGGATTTACTGTGGGCATATGGTAGAGGCACAATCCTTAATGTGATTCAGCCAGGGTCTCTCACTTGGACTGATGAAGAAAATTAGTAACAATAACAGCTGGACAATTGCAGCTGGAAGAGTGGCTGGCTAGAACATCGACTGTGCAATATTGCTTCTCCACATGACTTCTCTGGGCAAATAAAGAACTGCTCTCAACATTCACTGAATAATAGATGCTGTTGTGTGCTTTCTCTCACTCTCTCTTCATGTGCGAGTGTGCATTTGTGCATTATGTTTGTGTGCATGTGTGTGTCCACTGCCAACGTTTTGATATTTCAACCTTTTTATTGGAAAAGGGAAACAGGCTGCTCTAACTTTACAGCCCCTCACAAAATGCATTAGACACTTATCTCCCCACTGACTTTCAGCACTGCCTTAGAAGCTCTTCTCTCTGTGAATGGCCACGCTAAGATACAGCCATCTGTTACTGAGGTCTGTAGTCAGCGATAAATACACTAAGCACACACAAGGGAACATCTTTAAGAGAACTAATATCTGATGAAGGCAAGGTGTCACGATCGTCTTGATATGAGCGATTGGACCAAGGCGCAGCATGATATGAATACATCTTCTTTTTTATTATACGAAGACGTCACACGAAACACTTATACAAACTAACAAAAACAACAAACGACCGTGAAGCTACAAACGCAAGTGCACACACAAACTACTTACGTTCAACATAGACTAGACATAGAAAATGACCCACAAACAGCTAAAGCCTATGGCTGCCTTAAATATGGCTCCCAATCAGAGACAACAATAACCAGCTGTCTCTAATTGAGACCCAATTCAGGCAACCATAGACTTTCCTAGACACCTACACTGAACATTAAACCATCTATTCTACTAAACCCCCTAAACCAAACAACACCCTAGACAATACAAAAAACACATACTTCACCATGTCACACCCTGACCTAACTAAAATAATAATGAAAACAAAGATAACTAAGGCCAGGGTGTGACATAACCCCCCCCTTAAGGTGCGAACTCCGGGCGCACCAGCATCAAGTCTAGGGGAGGGTCTGGGTGGGCGTCTGTCCACGGTGGCGGCTCTGGCACTGGTCGTGGTCCCCACCCCACCATAGTCACTACCCGCTTACGTAGCCTCCTCCAAATGGCCACCCTCCACATTAACCCCACTGGATTAAGGGGCAGCACCGGACTAAGGGGCAACACCGGACTAAGGGGCAGCACCGGACTAAGGGGCAGCACCGGACTAAGGGGCAGCACCGGACTAAGGGGCAGCACCAGGATAAGGGGCAGCACCAGGATAAGGGGCAGCTCCGGACTGAGGGACGGCAGCTCCGGACTGAGGGACGGCAGCTCCGGACTGAGGGACGGCAGCTCCGGACTGAGGGACGGCAGCTCCGGACTGAGGGACGGATCCTGGCTGGATGACTGCTCTGGCGGATCTTGGCTGGACGGCTCTGGCGGATCCTGGCTGGACGGCTCATGGCTGGCTGACGGATCTGGCTGCTCATGGCTGGCTGACGGATCTGGCTGCTCATGGCTGGCTGACGGATCTGGCTGCTCATGGCTGGCTGACGGATCTGGCTGCTCATGGCTGGCTGACGGATCTGGCTGCTCATGGCTGGCTGACGGATCTGGCTGCTCATGGCTGGCTGACGGCTCTGGCTGCTCATGGCTGGCTGACGGCTCTGGCTGCTCATGGCTGGCTGACGGCTCTGGCAGATCCTGTCTGGTTGGCGGCTCTGGCAGATCCTGTCTGGTTGGCGGCTCTGGCAGATCCTGTCTGGTTGGCGGCTCTGGCAGATCCTGTCTGGTTGGCGGCTCTGGCAGATCCTGTCTGGTTGGCGGCTCTGGCAGATCCTGTCTGGTTGGCGGCTCTGGCAGATCCTGACTGACGAATGGCTCTAGCGGCTCCTGACTGACTAACGGCTCTGACGGCTCGGGACAGACGGGCGGCTCTAATGGCTCGGGACAGACGGATGGCTCAGACGGCACTGGGCAGACGGATGGCTCAGATGGCGCTGGGGAGACGGATGGCTCAGATGGCGCTGGGGAGACGGATGGCTCAGATGGCGCTGGGGAGACGGATGGCTCAGATGGCGCTGGGGAAACGGATGGCTCAGATGGCGCTGGGGAGACGGATGGCTCAGATGGCACTGGGCAGACGGATGGCTCTGGCCGGAATAGGCGCACTGTAGGCCTGGTGCGTGGTGCCGGAACTGGAGGCACCGGGCTAAGGACACGCACCTTCAGGCTAGTGCGGGGAGAAGGAACAGGGCATACTGGACCCTGGGGACGCACATTAGGCCTAGTGCGTGGTGCCGGAACTGGTGGTACCGGGCTGGGGACACGCATCTCAGGGCTAATGCGGGGAGCAGCAACAGGATGCACAGGACTCTGGAGACGCACAGGAGGCTTGGTGCGTGGTGCCGGAATTGGTGGTACCGGGCTGGAGACACGCACCATAGGACGAGTGCGTGGAGGAGGAACAGGGCTCTGGAGACACACTGGAAGCCTGGTGCGTGGTGTAGGCACTGGTGGAACTGGACTGGGGCGGGGAGGTGGCGCCGGAAATACCGGACCGTGCAGGCGTACTGGTTCCCTTGAACACCGAGCCTGCCCAACCTTACCTGGTTGAATGCTCCCCGTCGCCCGACCAGTGCGGGGAGGTGGAATAACCCGCACCGGGCTATGTAGGCGAACCGGGGACACCATGCGTAAGGCTGGTGCCATGTATGCCGGCCCGAGGAGACGCACTGGAGACCAGACGCGTTGAGCCGGCATCATGGCACCTGGCTCAATGCCCAATCTAGCCCTACCAGTGCGGGGAGGTGGAATAACCCGCACCGGGCTATGAACACGTACAGGAGACACCGTGCGCTCTATTGCGTAACACGGTGTCCGCCCGTACTCCCGCTCTCCACGGTTAGCCTGGGAAGTGGGCGCAGGTCTCCTACCTGCCCTCGGCCCACTACCTCTTAACCCCCCCCCCCAAGAAATTTTTGGGTAGTACTCGCGGGCTTCCAGCCTTGCCTCCGTGCTGCCTCCTCATATCGCCTCCTCTCGGCTTTCGCTGCCTCCAAGTCTTCTCGAGGGAGACGATAGTCTCCCGGTTGTGCCCAAGGTCCCTTTCCATCTAATATCTCCTCCCATGTCCATGAATCCTTGATGCCTTGATCCTGTTGCCGCTTGTCATGCTGCTTGATCCGGGTTTGGTGGGTCATTCTGTCACGATCGTCTTGATATGAGCGATTGGACCAAGGCGCAGCATGATATGAATACATCTTCTTTTTTATTATACGAAGACGTCACACGAAACACTTATACAAACTAACAAAAACAACAAACGACCGTGAAGCTACAAACGCAAGTGCACACACAAACTACTTACGTTCAACATAGACTAGACATAGAAAATGACCCACAAACAGCTAAAGCCTATGGCTGCCTTAAATATGGCTCCCAATCAGAGACAACAATAACCAGCTGTCTCTAATTGAGACCCAATTCAGGCAACCATAGACTTTCCTAGACACCTACACTGAACATTAAACCATCTATTCTACTAAACCCCCTAAACCAAACAACACCCTAGACAATACAAAAAACACATACTTCACCATGTCACACCCTGACCTAACTAAAATAATAATGAAAACAAAGATAACTAAGGCCAGGGTGTGACACAAGGTTTCAAGTCAGTCTCTTGCATACACAGCTAAGATAAAGGTGGACATGTAAAGGCCGATGTGATTAACTATTTCTAGGCAAGTGTGTTGATCCAAAAAATATAGAACCCACACACACATACCAACAAGCCTTCGAAAGTTGAGAGCTAGGACAACTACAAAATCCCTGCCAGGGACGTACAAAACTGTTTAAATTCAGGAAAATGTCTGAATGAGGACCACAATGAGCGCATTGATTTTGGCAATGTTGGCAGCTTTGCAGACAGCTTATTTTGCAACAATCAGTCAGACGCTTGAGCAACTTAATTATCACAAAATGTAGTATGCCAGATAATTGTATGCTATGAAAATGAGAGTATAGTGTTACTTGTCAAGCCATCAATGATAACACCCTAACCTAGAACGAAAGACCACACAGTCTGTATGTGACAATGATTAAGTACAGTCACCATCATTCCACCAAAACCACCGCACTACACAGAAAAAAACATCCTCAGTGCCTTCTGGTGTAAAAAATAGAGGAAGCTGTCCACTGTTTCTAGTGCTGAATAGTGCTACCATCTTGTGGCTTTGACCTGCTACTGCAAACTTGCAACAAAAGGACAATAATTCCCCAGACATTCAGATTTATTTCACAGTGGAAAGAATGCCAACTGCTTTGCTGTGAATAGACATATTGTGGTCACAATGATTGTAATAGAAATCTGATGTCTTCATGCTTTAAATTTTTTGGTGGGCAAATATAAATATATTGTAATGGGTTATTAGGATTTGCAAACAGTCTCCAACTTTTCCCCTGTCTTTGTCAACTCTTTTCCTTCCTTCCCTTCATGTTGTCCCATTAAGACAGGCAAAGTCAGAGCCCTCCTAAAGAGCTCCATCTGTCCCATGCTCCCCTCTCCCTGGTGTGTGTTTGATCGCTGGCATACACACAGTGCCAAGCCATTCATCAGGCCCTGTCCAGCCTAAACACTCACCACACTGAGGGCACATTCACCTTGGGCTGCCTCACTCTCACACTCTGTGCTGCTGTGTGTGTGTATGTGTATCACAATGTGCTCATTACAAACCACTCTAATAACATCCTGATAAGGCACCAGAGGCCAAGATACACGGTAGCTTGAAAATTGTGCAGCTGTAAGGTTAACCATATTTTTCTCTTACCCTCTAACATTATTTTACAATTCAGCTTGAAGATATAATCAATTTACAATACCTTTAGTTCTCAATTACTTACTGTGTACTGCAGTTGGTATTCCTGCTTAGATGTAGGCTGGGCTCCAACTCGATTGCACTTTGTCGGCAAAGCACGTTTTAAAGGCAATGTTTCCGTGTTCGCGGATTCAAGGTCAACGCTTCAATCATAAATTACCTTTAAATGGCACATTGTCCAAATCCGCGATCAGATTGAGTCCCGGCCCTGTTTGGCAAGTATATTCTCCAAAACACTTGCCCCAACCCTAGCCAGGTAGTCACATGTGATGTCTTACCTTGGCCATGGAGAATCTCCATGATGTGGAGGAAGAGGAGGAGTAGCAGAGAGGAGGACATTATGGATTGAGAGGACAGTGGTCTTGCTCTTTCCTGGGTGTCCATAGTCACACAATGGGCATCCGTAATAACAAGTAGTCTAGTTAACAACATACATGTTTTGAGAACATCTCTGACAGTGACTTCGAGTTTATTTTTCAGTTTTAGTGCTAGTGGTGATAAAACTTTGCCATGTTGAGACAGAGCCATCTCCCAACAAGAAGCTAAGTGATGAAACTGACCTCATCTGAAATACAATGAGAGAGTTGTGCAGCTATTAAAATCCTGCTGACCACCATGACCTCTGCTGGATGGTAACTTCATGCAGCTGCTAAAATCAATAAGCATAGCTTTACAGTTGTATGGCCATTCCTGCAAACTCCAGTCACATTCAACTGAAATGGAATATTATGCAAAATCCTTGTGCACGCATTTATGACCAACATTTAGAGAATAGGCACCGCCTTCTCCACATACTGTTTTACTTGTGGCAACTTCAGTCACACTTTCACTTGGAAGGATGTACTTGGAGAAGTGTTAATAGCTCTTTAAAGGAACATTACATACAGTACATTACTGAATCCTTTGATCCACATACAGTGGAGAGGGGAATGGCTCACATCAGGCTGAGAGTGAGACCATGGCCATCAGATAGCTGGACACCTTTTAATTTGTGCTTTTATGTGTAATTATGTTGTGCACAGAGGAGCGCATCAAGCACCTAAGTACCTGCCTCAGGTGCCTATGTGCCTTTATATTAACTGTCTACGTCCCACTCAGTCACCCTCAATAACATGGCAAAAGAGCCGAATGACCAATCGAAAGCTTTTTACATTATAATGCATTGCTTGCCTATTACAGGAGGACAGAGAAGCAAAGCGACTAATATAGACAGAATGACAGAGAGCAGCTATTAACACCCCTGTAAGCTGGACATTCCTTTCTCTTTTTCAGACCCTACTTTAAATACACTGTCTATGTCACTATCTCGCGCTCTCCAGATCTATATTTAATTTTGTTTTCTCTATCTGGAGGGCCATTTACAGAAAACAACTAAATGAACAGCGCTATAGTTTGCTGGTGACAGCTGCATATTGCTTTGTATCAGTTCAGATGACATTACAAAAACGTACCATGGTCAGTCTGCAGTGTTGTCCTTGGAAATAGAACCTCTACCTAAGATATTCTATACACCAAGTTATACGTGTGACCTGCCCACTTTGGGGTGTGGCCCCTCCATCTCTTAAGAAGTCATGCTACCGCCCAACGCTTCTTGTCACAGCAGCTCTCTGACTGGGATTATAACACCGTTTTTTTGTTAAGAACAAGGACAAACAAGTCGCTTTTCCTCTTGTCAGTTAATGACAGTGCCAGCTAACAATAGCTAGGAAGGAAGTTATTCTACAAACGCTGGATGTTGTCTTACCTGTCCCAAACCTGCCAGGATCAAAACAGAAAATGACTCGCCCCCCCATCCATCCACGGTAAGTGCCATGTCTTAGACAACTGCTGTAAATTCCACCACAACGTTAGGAGAGAGTTAAAGTGAGTGACGTGAAAAGAGAGAAGCAGCGAGGGAGAGAGGATAAATATTGAAGATCATTCCCCATTACCTTCCCTGTATATTTCCTATGATTTTTCTCTTTTGAATGCAGGCTACTGCCCTTGCTACCCATGAGGAGAGAGAGTGAACCTGGGAGAGAATGAGCAAGTAAGAGAGAAAGAGAGAGAGGGGTGAAACAGAGGGAGAGGAAAGAGAGTATAGCGGGATAATGTAGTTTATGCAGACTTGTGTTACAAGCCCCACTCTCATCCCTAACTATAATTGAAAGGATCAAAGCATTTCTTGTTAGCAAACTCTTAGAAGAAAGGCTTCCAAAAGGATTCTTCAGCTGTCCCCATAGGAGAACACTTGTTGGTTCCAGGTAGAACCCTTTTGGTTTCTGGTAGAACTATTTTGGGTTCTATGTAGAACCCTCGGTAGAATGGGTTCTGTATGGAACCAAAAAGGTTTCTTCAAAGAGTTCTCCTATGGGGATAGTGTACCTGCTGCAGCATGGAGTATCTTTGCTCAGTAGGCTACTGGGCATTTCCAGACAAATGTCTCAGAAATGGTTGTTTCATAACTCATTATGGATGGTCTGTCTGACCCACTCCTGCTACCTGGTGTTCCTACATGACATCGCAGGTCATATGGAGGACTGCAGACATTATATCTGATAATGACAGCCCTGGCAGACTGATGCCAGGAAAGTAACCTCTCCCTCAAAGTCCCTCAAAGAGCGGACTGCCGTACATCGACGGGGCCGCAGTGGAGAGGGTCAAAAGCTTAAAGTACCTCGGCGTGCACATCACTGAAGACCTGAAATGGTCCTGTCACACAGACAGTGTGGTGAAGAAGGCGCAACAGCACCTCTTCAACCTCAGGAGGCTGAAGCAATTCAGCTTGGCCGCTACCTCCGCCTTTGTGCAAGGAGGAGCACTGCCAGAGCCCTGCAAAATGACCGCCAGCAGGCCACAAATGTGCATGTGTCTGCTCAAACGGTCAGAAACAGACTCCATGAGGGTGGTATGAGGGCCCGACGTCCACAGGTGGGGGTTGTGCTTACAGCCCGACACCGTGCAGGACGTTTGGCATTTGCCAGAGAACACCAAGATTGGCAAATTCGCCACTGGCGCCCTGTGCTCTTCACAGATGAAAGCAGGTTCACACTGAGCACATGAGCACATGTGACAGACGTGACAGAGTCTGGAGACGCCGTGGAGAACGTTCTGCTGCCTGCAACATCCTCCAGCATGACCGGTTTGGCGGTGGGTCAGTCATGGTGTGGGGTGGCATTTCTTTGTGGGGCCGCACAGCCCTCCATGTGCTCGCCAGAGGTAGCCTGACTGCCATTAGGTACTGAGATGAGATCCTCAGACCCCTTGTGAGACCATATGCTGACACATGCACATTTGTTGCCTGCTGGAGGTCATTTTGCAGGGCTCTGGCAGTGCTCCTCCTTGCACAAAGGCGGAGGTAGAGGTCCTGCTGCTGGGTTGTTGCCCTCCTACGGCCTCCTCCACGTCTCCTGATGTACTGGCCTGTCTCCTGGTAGCGCCTCCATGCTCTGGACACTATGCTGACAGACACAGCAAACCTTCTTGCCACAGCTCGCATTGATGTGCCATCCTGGATGAGCTGCACTACCTGAGCCACTTGTGTGGGTTGTAGACTCCGTCTCATGCTACCACTAGAGTGAAAGCACCGCCAGCATTCAAAAGTGACCAAAACATCAGCCAGGAAGCATAGGAACTGAGAAGTGGTCTGTGGTCACCACCTGCAGAACCACTCCTTTATTGGGGGTGTCTTGCTAATTGCCTATAATTTCCACCTTTTGTCTATTCCATTTGCACAACAGCATGTGAAATGTATTGTCAATCAGTGTTGCTTCCTAAGTGGACAGTTTGATTTCACAGAAGTGTGATTGACTTGGAGTTACATTGTGTTGTTTAAGTGTTCCCTTTATTTTTTTGAGCAGTGTATATATTTACGCTCAGTGTGTGGTTCTGATATATGTTGGAATGTTTGTTTCTGTTGGAGAGTTTGTCCGCCCTCTCTCTCTCTCTCGTGGTTAGAATGGATAGGTCAGAGTAACATTCATTTATGTCGTTATAGAATATAGAATATAGAACGTCATGACAACAACCATCTCTGCAACACTCCACCAATCAGGGCTTTATTGTAGAGTGGCCAGACGGAAGCCTCTCCTCAGTTAAAGGCACATGACAGCCCACTTGGAGATTTCCAAAAAGCACAAAAAGGAGTCTCAGACCATGAGAAACAAGATTCTCTGGTCTGATGAAAACAAAGATTGAACTCTTTGGCCTGAATGCCAAGCGTCACGTCTGGAGGAAACCTGGCACCATCCCTACGGTAAAGCATAGTGGTGGCAGCATCATGCTGTGGGGATGTTTTTCAGTGGCAGGGACTGGGAGACTAGTCAGGATCAAGGCAAAGATGAATGGAGCAAAGTACAGAGAGATCCTTGATGAAAACCTGCTCCAGAGCGCTCAGGACCTCAGACTGGGGCAAAGGTTCACCTTCCAACAGGACAACGACCCTAAACAAACAGCCAAGACAACGCAGGAGTGTCTTTGGGACTAGTCTCTGAATGTCCTTGGATGGCCAAGCCAGAGCCCGGATTTGAACTCAATCAAATATCTCTGGAGAGACAGGAAAATAGATGTGCAGTAACAATTCCCATCCAACCTGACAGTGCTTGAGAGGATCTGCAGAGAATAGAATGGGAGAAACTCCCCAAATACAGGTGTGCCAAGCTTGTAGTGTCATACCCAAGAAGACTCGAGGCTGTAATCGCTGCCAAAGGTGCTTCAACAAAGTACTGAGTATTTATGTAAATGTGGTACTTCAGTTGTTTTAAAAAAAATAATAATTTGAAAAAATTTCAGCAAGTTTTTATTTTGCTTTGTAATCATGGGGTATTGTGTGTAGCTTGATGAGGTGATAAAAAAAAAAGACATTTTAGAATATGGCTGTAACGTAACAAAATGCATCACCTCCAACCATAAGGCGCTACAGACGGAAGTGCGAACGGCCCAGTACGTCACTGGGTCCAAGCTTCCTGCCATCCATTACCTCGATACCAGGCGGTCAGAGGAAGGCCCTAAAAACTGTCAAAGACTCCAGCCTCCCTAGTCATAGACTGTTCTCTTTGCTACCACATGGCAAGCGGTACTGGAGTGCCAAGTCTAGGTCCAAAAGGCTTCTTAAAACTTCTTGTCAATAGGGGGGCGCTGTTTTCACTTTGGAAAAAATCGTGCCCAAATTAAACTGCCTCGTACTCTATTCTAGATCGTACAATATGCATATTATTATTACTATTGGATAGAAAACACTCACGTTTCTAAAACTGTTTGAATTATATCTGTGAGTAAAACAGAACTCATTTTGCAGCAAACTTCCATACAGGAAGTGAAAAATCTGAAAACGATGCTCTGTTCCAGGGCCTGCCTATTCAATTCCCTAATATTTATCGATATGCATGCACTTCATACACCTTCCACTAGATGTCAACAGGCAGTGGAAGGTGGAATGGGGTGTCTAGCTTGATCTGAGGTCGAACAAGAGCCTTTGGAGTGGGAGGTCAGGAATTTCCTTTGTCTACCAAGGCGCGAGGCGGAGCTCGACATTGGCTTCTGAAAAGCGTTCGGTATACACGGCTAATATCTCCGGCTCTGTTTTTATTTGATAGGATCAAATCGAGAGAAACTGGGAACGTCATCAACATTGGCTAGCATTGTGGCACGAATTCGACAGGAGAAAAGGACATTCTAAAACCAAACAACGATTTATCCTCGACCTAGGACTCCTTGTACAAGATTCTGATGGGAGCTCAACAAAAGTAAGAACAATTTATGATGTTATTTCGTATTTCTGTGAAAAATGTTATTCCTATTCTCTGCCGTTTATGCGGGAGCTGTCTTGCAATAACGCAAGCTGTTTGTTATGGGAAAGTTATATATTTTTTTTAATCTAGCACGGCGGTTGCATTAAGAACCAGTGTATCAAGGGCCTCCCGGGTGGCGCAGTGGTCTAGGGTACTGCATCGCAGTGCTAGCTGCGCCACCAGAGTCTCTGGGTTCGCGCCCAGGCTCTGTCGCAGCCGGCCGCGACCGGGAGGTCCGTGGGGCGACGCACAATTGGGCTAGCGTCGTCCGGGTTAGGGAGGGTTTGGCCGGTAGGGATATCCTTGTCTCATCGCGCTCCAGCGACTCCTGTGGCGGGCCGGGCGCAGTGCACGCTAACCAAGGGGGCCAGGTGCACGGTGTTTCCTCCGACACATTGGTGCGGCTGGCTTCCGGGTTGGAGGCGCGCTGTGTTAAGAAGCAGTACGGCTTGGTTGGGTTGTGCTTCGGAGGACGCGTGGCTTTCGACCTTCGTCTCTCCCGAGCCCGTACGGGAGTTGTAGCGATGAGACAAGATAGTAATTACTAGCGATTGGATACCACGAAAATTGGGGAGAAAAGGGGATAAAAAACCCCCCCAAAAAAACAGTGTATCTTTCATTTGCCATACAACAAGTATTTTTATGTAAAGTTTATGATGAGTTCTTTGGTCAGATTAGGTGAGTGTCCAAACTAGCTCCGGACATTCTGGTGAATCGATGCTACATATTCACAATGTATAACCACGGTTTGCAGCTCTAAATATGCACATTTTCGAGTGATTAATTTTATATATTTTGCTGGTTTTTGCGAATGCTATCTATGCGGTGAATAAATGCGGTTGTGTGTTTGGCTATTGTGGTAAGCTAATATAATGCTATATTGTGTTTTCGCTGTAAAACACTTAAAAAATCGGAAATATCGGCTGGATTCACAAGATGTTTATCTTTCATTTGCTGTACACCATGTATTTTTCATAAATGTTTTATGATGAGTATTTAGGTATTTCACGTTGCTCTCTGTAATTATTCTGGCTGCTTTGGTGATATTTTTGATGGTAGCTGCAATGTAAAACTATGATTTATACCTCAAATATGCACATTTTCGAACAAAACATACATTTATTGTATAACATGTTATAAGACTGTCATCTGATGAAGTTGTTTCTTGGTTAGTGACTAATTATATCTCTATTTGGTCGGTTTTGTGATAGCTACCTATGCGGTAGAAAAATGGTGAAAATATGCGGTTGAGTCTTTGGCTATTGTGGTTAGCTAATAGAAATACATATTGTGTTTTCGCTGTAAAACATTTAAAAAATCGGAAATGATGGCTGGATTCACAAGATGTTTATCTTTCATTTGCTGTATTGGACTTGTGATTTCATGATAGTTATATGCTATTATTTACTTGTGGCGCTATGCTAGGCTATGCTAGTCAGCTTTTACTGATGAGGATGCTCCCGGATCCGGGATGGGTGTTAAGTAGAGGTTAACAGCTTCTACCCCCATTGCTGAACAGCTAATCAAATGGCTACGCGGACTCTTTGCATTGACCCCCCCTCTCCTTTTTTTACACTGCTGCTACTCGCTGTTTATTATCTATTATCTATGCATAGTCACTTCACCACTACCTACATGTACATATTACCTCAATTACCTCGACTAACCTGTAACCTCACACATTGACTTGGTAGCGGTACCCCCTGTTTATAGCCTTGTTATTGTTATTTTATTGTTGCTCTTTTATTTTTTACTTTAGTTTATTTAGTAACTATTTTTCTTAACTCTTATTTTTCTTAAAACTGCATTGTTGTTTAAGGGCTTGCAATTAAGCATTTCACCTGTTGTATTAGGCGCATGTGACAAATACAATTTGATTTGATATTGATATTGGACTGTAATTTAGCTGTGTTGATCATGGATCATCATTTAGTTGTTTCGATCCTGGATCGTCGTTTAGCTGTGTCGGTCCTGGATCGTCGTTTAGCTGTGTCGATCCTGGATCGTTGTTTAGCTGTGTCGATCCTGGATCGTCGTTTAGCTGTGTCGATCCTGGATCGTCGTTTAGCTGTCTCGATCCTGGATCGTCGTTTAGTTGTGTCGATCCTGGATCGTCGTTTAGCTGTGTTGATCCTGGATCATAATTTAGCTGTGTTGATCCTGGATCATAATTTAGCTGTGTTGATCCTGGATCATAATTTAGTTGTGTTGATCCTGGATCGTTGTTTAGCTGTGTTGATCCTGGATCGTTGTTTAGCTGTGTTGATCCAGTTCAACACAGTTTAGCTGTGTTGATCCAGTTCATGCCCCATAAAATCCAAATAACATATATATATATTTTTTTACTATAGAGAATGGTGTAGGATTTAACCCTGAGTGAGGTAAGGCTAAAGTAGGGTTGCAGAAATCTGGTAATTTTTCCCAAATTCCTTGGTTTTCCAGAAAATCTGGTAGGAAGATTCCTGGAATCAGGATGGAATAAGTAAGAAATCAGAAAAGTTACCAGATTCTTGTAACCACGGGTAAGGGGGATACGTAGCAGACGTGAGTCGGACTCACATTCTCGTGATGGTGATGAGGTAGCCCTGCCTGTGAATTTAAAATCAGTGTCACCAACGGTCCAAAAGGAAATTACCTCTTGGCCTTTTGTTTAAGATGTTGGTTTTCCACGGAGGAGACCGAGGTTCAGATCCCACCTGTGACAGAGGCCTGATTCAGAGGTGGGTTTCTTGACCTGTGCAGAGTGGACTTGTTTAGGGGTAAGGACTAATGAAAGTTGTACTCATGCACTAAGGTTCATTGCCAGGTTCACTCCAAATGTTTATGCTGTATTAGGGCCTTATTGGGGCCTTGGAGTATAGTGTTTGTATGCGTCTCCAACACCTTTAATTGGTAGAATTCCTGTGAGTTTTGGACCTCATTATCCCAGAGCCTTGAATACAGCTTATAACGGTATCCTCTGGTGAGAGAAACTTAAAGTCAAACAAACATCATTAAGGAGTTGTTCACTTACCCAGTAGAGATGCTATGGTCATAGTGTCATCAGTCACAGAGCACAGGTTGTTTTGCTGATGTAATATGCTCTTTGGGAGCCGTTGCGAAATCACTATGTAGTAGTTGAGTGTGTCTGTCTGTGTGTGTGTGTGTGTGTGTGTGTGTGTGTGTGTGTGTGTGTGTGTGTGTGTGTGTGTGTGTGTGTGTGTGTGTGTGTGTGTGTGTGTGTGTGTGTGTGTGTGTGTGTGTGTGTGTGTGTGTGTGTGTGTGTGCGCGTGTGTGTGTTTGAGGCCTATACTTGGTTGAGTGCTATGTGTCATTTTTACAGAGCCTTGCATGTAAATTCTAACAGGACACTCTGGAATCTGAGAGAACAACAACAAACCAGAAAATGATGATTGGGTCAGAATACCACAGAATGATGTCTGTCAAATATTATTTGTTCCTATGATGTAACTGTCTCCCTCAACTTGAATCATTATTTCATCATTCAGTTCAGATGGACAAGTCTATGGAATGTCCATTAGAGCATACAACAAAAAGTTCTGTCATCTTATCAACTTCCTGACTGTCAATTTGATATGCACAGTGAAAATGACATATGCAATGATGACTCGGGTAGTCTCGCAAGGCCATCCTTCCAAATCTAGATTTGTTGACTCGATTATTAGAAGTCTGGAGAACTTCAGTATGGGACTTTGCATTTGAATGGGAGGGCTGGCTGTTAACACCCATTACTAGTTTTGTATCTCATGATAGCTTGTTGCAAGCCAGAAACATTTTCAGAAACACAACCTCTGTTTGGAGCTCCACCTATACAAAGTATTTGATAGCTGCCCCCTCTGTTTTCTGGAACTCAGGTTTCTGAGTTGACCATTGAGCCGGATAGAGGGCCCTCATGGCCCAAAGACTGTTTTAGCATGACCAACAGCTTTGAGGGCTTTCAACATTGTTAAGTAGTCAACTGGGTGGGACTTGCTAAAGGTTAAGGAAGAATCACGGAATTCCAACCAGGTCAACAGGAGGTGTCAGCCAATAAATTATACTGCCGAGCAAACATTCCATAACAAGTAGAATTGTCGTGTGTCTGCCGGCCGAGATGACTTAAAATCTCTGAACAAAGTGCTGGACCTAATTTGCAAACCAAGTGCAAACCAATTCTACATCTAGAAATGGGTAAAAAGTATTGCTGTCAGTTGCCCACTGATGTGTGGAACCTCTAACACATCACGCCGACAGCAAGCGAATGAACAGTGAAGGAATGTACAAACCGACAATCAGTCCGGTGATTTTTCTCCTTTATACCTTTTCAGACTATGTACACTCCAGCACAGTAGGTGGTGATGTGTACCTTTTCAATGTATTTACGAACTGTCAATACACTCAGAAGTAGAAGAAAAAGAAATGTACTAATTGAAAATGGAAATGCCAATGCAAAGATAGGAGATGAGCTCTCTAGTACATCTCTGTGGAGCTGATGCATCTGCTGTAATGCCTAACATACCTGGGCTAATGCTGTTCACATTTTCTCTCAATTGTGTACAAGCATTTTTTGGAACTGTGGTCAAACGTACCTAAAGCAGAACAGTAATCAAATCGAACATTTGATAATTTTCTTGCTTTGTATGGCAAATTTGTATGATTTTTCACAACATTAGTTATATTCAAAGTTGCGGAGAAGAACAGTTTTTCTCAATTGTGTAAAAGCTTTTTTTGGGATCTGTGTTGAAACGTAGCTATTGCAGAACAGCAATGACCAACTGCTCAAATACTGTACCAGTCAAAAGTTTGGACACACCTACTCATTCAAGGGTTTTTCTTTATTTGTACTATTTTCTACATTGTAGAATAATAGAGAAGACATCAAAACTATGAAATAACACATATGGTATCATGTAGTAACCAAAATAGCTCAAACAATATCCCACGTATAAATACAGTAATGTAAACACACTTAAGGATAACAAAAATATATGGACAAAACTTAATGGAGTAGGCAATTCAAGCAGCTGGCCCGATGGTGCCTTCTGATGTCATCGGCCACCCCCTTGCTTGAGGAGCAATAGAATATAGGAGCACTAGAGAACAAACTACCTGCCAAACTTAATAACTATTTAATCACACTCTGTATTTAACAATTTTACCAAGGTTTTAGTTTTGTCCACATACAACTATTTCACCCCGGACACTTTTCTGGACATAAATCTGCAGGACCTCCTCCAGCCCCAAAAAATAAAGTAATATTATGCCTTCTCATTGCAGTCACTGTACTCTTAATATACAGGAGAACTATCACCTTATGGTGAGGATTGCCGAGTTGCAAGCTCGGCTTCAGACGCAATAGTTAGGCAAGCATCTGTGCCACCAGTTATTACAGCTAGTAGTGTTAATCCCCTGCATTGTCTCCTCAGCCAGACAATTTTCTCATGGCTTCTGGAAAGAAATGCTTTCGGCATGCTCAACCGGTGTCGGTTCAGCCGATATAAACTTTCAATCGTTTTCCCCGCTAAGCAATGAGTCAGAGTCAGAGCCAGAGCCTTCTCAGGTCTCTCATCCACCCATTACAGGGTCTGAGCTGCCGAAGCCTCCCACCATTAGCTCTGACAAATTGAAAACCCGATGTCATTGATGACTCTATTACCTGCAATATTAGACCTAAAAATAATCATCCAACGATCATACATTGTTTACCAGGGGGCAGGGCTACCGACGTAAAGGTTAATCTGAAGATGCTGCTGGCTGAGGCTAAAACCGGCGAGTGTAGATGGTATAGGGATATTGTTATCAACGTTGACACCAACGATGTTAGGATGAAACAGTCAGAGGTCACCAAACGCAACATAGCTTCAGCATGTAACTTAGCTAGAAAGATGTTTTGGCATCAAGTAATTGTCTCTGCCCCCCTCACAGTTAGGGGGATTGATGAGCTCTACAGCAGACTCACACAACTAAATCGCTGGTTGAAAACTGTTTTTTGCCTCTCCCAAAATATAGAATTTGTAGATAACTGGCCCTCTTTCTGGGACTTCCCCACAAACAGGCCCATGCCTGGCCTGCTGAGGAGTGACGGACTCCATCCAAACTGGCTGGGTGCTCTCATCTTTTCTATCAACATAGACAGGGCTCTAACTCATCTAGCTCCACAGTGAGATAGGGTGCAGGCCAGGCAGCAGACTGTTAGCCAGCCTGCCAGTTTAGTAGAATCTGCCACTAGCACAGTCTGTGTAGTCAGCTCAGCTTTCCCCATTGAGACCGTGTATGTGCCTCAATCTACAGTAGGTCGGGCATGACACAATCTACAGTAGGTCGTGCAAAACTAAACATGCCGGTGTTCTCCTTAGCAGTCTCAATGGAATAAAGACCTCCTCCATTCCTGTTATTATTGAAAGAGATTGTGATAATATCTCACATCTCAAAAAAGGACTATTTAATGTTAGATCCCTCACTACTTGGTCACTTCCATGCCACCCCAAGGAGAAGTGTGACGTCATGCCAGGATTTTTATTCTATACTCGAATTGAGGTGTTTGAGTCACTGATGTGATCTTCTTGTCCGGTTTTGATTCACATTTAAAAAAATATCCTTTCTTTCTTTAAATTATTTTATAAAAAATCTTCACATTTTCGAACAGTCCATTTAGTAAGGCACGCGTCCATAGAGACATACCAGCTCTACTAACAGCAGTAGAACACCTGCACCTGTCGACGACACAAGTTGTTCTGCTTCCACGAGCACATCCAATTCTAGCATCATTAATTCTACATTTGTTGTTAGCCCACCTAGCATGGACACTGACAGTTGTGAATCTGATGCAGCCGAAGAGCTACTGCCCCCTTATCCGGGAAAGCGCCGGACAACAGACAGGGACGTTGTACCATCGAAGAGGCGCAAATAGATGCAAAATACATTTATTTGGGGTTCACTTATATTGGAAGTAGTGCCTTTCCTCAGCCACAGTGTGTTATATGTGCAGAAGTACTATCTGACAACTTGATGAAACCATTACTTGTGCGCAGACGTTTAGAAACAAAACATGCCAATTTGAAAAACAAGCCACAGGAGTTTTTTGATTGAGAATTAAGACGACTTTTGAGTAGTAAGACGTATAAAAGCAAAAGATACCATTAATAAGAAGGGGCTAAAAGTGTCTTATATGATGAGCTACCGAGTGGCTAGGACAGGCATGCCGCAAACTATTGTGGAGGACTTCATTCTTCCTGCTGCGGCGGATATGGCTGGGACAATGCTGGGGGAAAAGGCCAAAAAAACTATACAGACAATGCCTCCATCAAACAACACTTTTTCACAACACATCAGTGACATGGCAGGAGATATTTTGAAAAATTACTGTTTTGCATACAAGCCAGTGAATTATATGCTTTACAGCTGGATGAGTCAACAGACGTGGCGGGCCTGGCACAGCTCCTGGTATATGTCATTTACGTGTATGGGGGGGCAAATTAAGGAATACATCCTTTTCTGCAAACCACTGGAAACCAGGACAACAGGAGAGGATATTTTTAAAGTACTGGACAGCTTTGTGATATCAAATGGACTTTGGTGGTCAAGATGGGTTGGTATCTATGCAGATGGCGCAAAAGCCATGACAGGGAGACATAGTGGAGTGGTAACTCGCGTGCAAGCATTTGCTCCCGACGCAACTTGGCTACACTGCAGCATCCACCGAGATGTTCTTGCTGCCAATGAAATGCCTGACAGCTTAAAATGCGTCTTGGACACTACAGTGAAAGTGGTTAACTTTGTTAAAGTAAGGCACCTGAACTCTTGTGTATTTTCTGCCCTATGCAATGATATGGGCAGCGACCATGTATCGCTTTTACAACATACAGAAGTGCGCAGGTTATCAAGGGACAAAGTATTGACATGTTTTTTTTTAAATTGAGAGACAAGATTCAAGTTTTCTTTAATGAACATCATTTTCTCTTGTCTGACCGATGAGAGTTTCTCACATGACTGGCCTATCTGGATGATGTTTTTTCTCGCCTGAATGATCTGAATCTAGGATTACAGGGACGCTCCGCAACTATATTCAATGTGCAGGACAAAATTGAGGCTATAATTAAGAAGTTGGCGCTCTTCTCTGTCTGCATTAACAAGGACAACACACAGGTCTTTCCATCATTGTATCATTTTAGGGACAATGTCAAATGTGATATAGTTCAGCACCTGAGTGAGTTGGGTACGCAATTATGCAGGTACTTTCCCGAAACGGATGACACAAACAACTGGATTTGTTATGCCTTTCATGCCCTGCCTCCAGTCCACTTACCGATATCTGAACAAGAGAGCCTCATCCAAATTGAAAATGTAATTTAATCAGAAGCCACTTCCAGATTTCTGGATTGGGCTGTGCTCAGAGTATCCTGCCTTGGCAAATCGTGCTGTTAAGACACTGATGCCCTTTGCAACCAAGTACCTATGTGAGAGTGGATTCTTGGCCCTCACTAGCATGAAAACTAAATACAGGCACAGACTGTGTGTAGAAAATGATTTAAGACTGAGACTCTCTCCAATACAACCCAACATTGCAGAGTTATGAGCATCCTTTCAAGCACACCCTTCTCATTAACATGTGGTGAGTTATTACATTTTTTTTATGAACAAATAAGGTTTTATATGTAAGACGGTTAAATAAAGAGCAACATTAATGATTATTATTATTTGTACCCTGGTCGTATAAGAGCTCTTTGTCATTTCCCACTAGCCGGGTTGTGACAAACTCACACTCATTCTTATGTTTTATAAAAGTATTTTATAAAAGTATTGTATAGTGTGTATGTGGCAGGCTTACGATGATGGCAAAAAACAACATTTGAGAGTGCACTAACCCTGGTGTAAAACGGAGTACGCAGCTGGAGGTTGAATGTTTGAAGGGGTACGGCACTATACAAAATCTGGGAACCACTGCTCTAGTGGTATGGGGGCTGTGCTTCGGCAAAGTGGGTAGGGTTATATCCTGCCTGGTTGACCCTGTACGGTGGTATCGTCGGAGACGAGTTGAGACTGGCCGGGGGCCCTAAGCAACCGCTTATGTCGCTTATTTCTGTACCTGGCCGTGGCCCGTCCCCCCCACTTGTGCCATGTCAGAGCACACCTGGACAACCTATTGTGTGTTTTTTTTTTAAGTAAACAGGGTGATAAATGAGCTGAAAAGGAGACTTGATCAGGTTGAAAATCACAGCTCGTACATTGTTTGCTGCCTGATGTTTCAGTCACTCAATATTTTGGACAAATACGGATGAAAGTAAGGAGGGACTCTCAACACAATCAAACTAGCATGGCCAATGATCATAAGTCATAACGTGGCTAATAGGCTATCTTATCAACAGTTTTAATGTATTTCTTGAGTACACTAAAAACAGAGAAACCTGTTGTAGCTAGCTAGCTGCTGGGAGGATGTAATGTCATCGCTTGGACGAGTGGCTAAAGCTAAATAAGATGTAATTTGGTCATTTATTAGCTAGCTAACAAGAAATGTGACGCACCTCTTGAACTATTGTTATCCACGGTTAGCATATGTCTTAGTTGTCAAACAAATGTATTTGGCATTGATCAAATTGTCAGGCAAGAAAGCTGGTTAATCCTTTTCAGTTGTCAAAAACGTGGGTTATGGGACATAAGCAGGTATTTGAGGGCAGGCTGCAGCAGGGCTAGCGAGCAGGCTACTATTCACCATCGTATCAGTGCAATTACTCGCTGAAAAAGTTTGACAGAGTATATCCAAAGATACTGGTTTGCGCTTTTTTCTGTGGTTTATCCCTCACTAGATTTCATTTGTGCTGTTGCAGCTCCCTGTGAAAACACGGTTCAAAGTGAATTGCATATCCCCATATTGCAATGGCTTATTTCCATATACACCAACTGTAGCTCTGATTGGTTTAGGTGCACCGGTCTGTTTAAAGTCTGGGCATGGAGAAGATTGACACGTTTTAATTCATTTTTAATCGACTGTGGTGTCTATTAATTGTCCAAACGCATGGCCGCTTTCCCATTCACATTAATATAGAATTTATTAACAAATACCCAATTCAACTTAATTCCCAAACATTCTATGAATGTATGAAAACGTGAAATGACCGTATCCGTGTGATTGCTTCTCACAAAATTTTTAATAATTCACCATATTCTTCCCGAGGGTGTAAATAAACATATTTTAATTAGATTTAATGATGCTAAAACGCTGTTAGTTCTTATAAGGTCTTTGTTCACAGACTATTACCACATTGTTTTCATCAAAGGATAATTGTGTGTTGATTCAGAAAGTGGTGTTGATACAAAATGATTTGGCAGGATTGGATTGACTTGTTAATTGCAGAAGGCATAAACTTGTTTTAAAAGAGCAACCTGCAGTTCAAACAATAACAAAGTGTCTCATCTCACCACCGTTTCGGCAAACGGCTAAGGGATGGGGCTGGAGAAATGTAATGGAAAAAAAACCTGCCACCTGATCCATGATGATCTTCTCATTCAAGGACTATGCACTATAATCCTAAAACGGCACATTGCTCTTTTTTTATTTAATGAGTCGGATGGGAAGGATATACTCCAAACACCCAAACAGGCCCTCATCCCTGTCATTCGCTGGAGAAGAAAAGGGAGATTTTGCAGAAAGAGATCAGGGTGACTTGTGCGGATCAGGAGATGAGTGGATAACCTGCCTTTGCCCTCCGTACTGCTAGCTAACGTTCATTCGCTGGAAAATAAATAGGACGAACTGAAAGCACGTATATCCCATCAACGGGACATTAAAAACTGTAATATCTTATGTTTCACCGAGTCGTGACTGAACGACGACATTAATAACATACAGCTGGCGGGTTATACACTCTATCGGCAGGATAGAAAAGCAGCCTCTGGTAAGACACAGGGAGGGGGCCTATGCATATTTGTAAACAACAACTTTTGCACGATATCTAAGGAAGACTCGAGGTTTTGCTCGCCTGAGGTAGAGTATCTCATGATAAGCTGTAGACTACACTATCTATCTAGAGAGTTTTCATCTGTATTCTTCGTAGCCATCTACACACCACCACAGACCGATACTGGCACTAAAACCGCACTCAAAGAGTTGAATACCGCCATAAGCAAACAGGAAAACGCTCATCCAGTGGTGGCGCTCCTAGTGGCCGGGGACTTTAATGCAGGGAAATTAAAATCAGCATGTTAAATGTGCAACCAGAGCGAAAAAACTCTAGACCACCTTTACCCCACACACAGAGACGAGTACAAAGCTCTCTCTCGCCCTCCGTTTGGCAAATCTGACTATAATTCTATCCTCCTGATTCCTGCTTAAAAGCAAAGATTAAAACAAGTGACTCGGTCTATAAAAAAGTGGTCAGCTGAAGCAGATGCTAAGCTACATGACCGTTTTGCTAGCACAGACTGGAATATGTTACGGGATTCTTTTGATGACATTGAGGAGTACATCACATCAGTCACTGGCTTCATTAATAAGTGCCTCGATGATGTCGTCCCCACAGTGACCTTACGTACATACCCCAACCAGAAGCCAATGATTACAGGCAACATTCGCACTGAACTAAAGGGTAGAACTGCCGCTTTTATTAAGGAGTGGGACTCTAACCTGGAAGCTTATAAGAAATCTCGCTATGCCTTCCAATGATCCATCAAACAGGCAAAGCGTCAATACAGGACTAAGATCGAATCGTACTACACTGGCTCCGATGCTCGACGGATGTGGCAGGGCTTGCAAACTATTGCAGACTACAAAGGACAGCACAGCCGAGAGCTGCCCAGTGACACGAGCCTACCAGATGAGCTGAATAACTTCTATGCTCGCTTCGAGGCAAGTAACACTGAAACATGCATGAGAGCATCAGCTGTTCCGGATGACTGTGTGATCATGCTCTCCGCAGACGATGTGAGTAAGACCTTTCAACACATCAACATGCACAAGGCTGCAGGGCCAGACGGATTACCAGGACGTGTACACTGAGCATGCGCTGACCAACTGGCAAGTGTCTTCACTGACATTTTCAACCTCTCCCTGTCTGAGTCTATAATACCAACATGTTTCAAGCAGACCACCATAGTCCCTGTGCCCAAGAACACTAAGCTAACCTGCCTAAATGACTACCAACCCGTAGCACTCACGTCTGTAGCCATGAAATGCTTTGAAAGGCTGGTCATGGCTCACATCATTAACTCAGAAACCCTAGACCCACTCCAATTTCCATACTGCCCCAACAGATCCACAGATGATGCAATCTCTAGATTATAGAGATCTGAGGACCCATGCCAAATCTTTTCAGTCTCCTAAGGGGGAATAGGCATTGCCGTGCCCTCTTCATGACTGTCTTGGTGTGTTTGGACCATGTTGGTGATGTGGACACCAAGGAACTTAATTAGGGATAGGGACACCAGCCAACAACATCTGGTGAAATTGGAGGGTGCGCAATTCAAATAAATAATCGTAATATTAAACATTCATGAACATACAAGTATCTTATATAATTTAAAAGCTTAAATTATTGTTAATCTAACTATGTTGTCCGATTTACAATAGGCTTTACGGCGAAAGCATACCATGCTATTATCTGAGGACGGCACCCCACAACAACGTATTTTTCAAACAACACAGGCTTCATAAAATCACAAATAGCGATTAAATAAATCATTTACTTTTGAAGATCTTCCTCTGTTTGCAATCCTAAGGGTCCCAGCTACAACATGAATGGTTGTTTTGTTAGATAAAATCCTTCTTTATATCCCCAAAAGTCTGCTTAGCTGGCGCCATCGATTTCAGTAATCCACTCGTTCAACATGTAGACAAAGGAGTCCAAAAAGCTACCACTAAACTTCGTCCAAACAAGTCAAACGACTTTTCTATTCAATCCTCAGGTACTCTAACATGTAAATAAATTATAATATTTTATACGGAAAGTAGTATGTTCAATAGTGCGCCGAAAGACTGATATTGTTCCGGTGCTCTTCTCACCAAAACACAAAATTCTTGCTTGTTTTTCAAAAAACAAGCTTGAAACCTTGAATAAAGACTGTTGACATCTAGTGGAAGCCATAGGAATTGTAATCTGGGAGACGGATTTACATAGGAACAATAGGTTTCCTTTATAAGAGCCTGGGACCTCAAAAAAACAACAACATTCTGGTTGGTTTTTCTTCTGATTTTTGCCTGCCATATCAATTGTGTTATAGTCTCAGACATTATTTTAACAGTTTTAGAAACTACAAAGTGTTTTCTATCCAATGCCATCAATTATATGCATATCCTGGCCTCTGGGCCTGAGTAACAGGTAGTTTACTTTGGGCATGTCAGTCAGGCGGAAATTGAGAAAAAAGACCCTAGCCTGAAGAAGATTTATAAACTTGAAACTCACTTTTGAGAAAATGTTCTTTGAATGTTTTGGTATCTAGTGAAGAGCTCTTCTTTGTCTACAGTTGTGGCCAAAAGTTTTGAGAATGACACAAATATTACTTTTCACAAAGTCTGCTGCCTCAGCTTGTATGATGATAAATTTGCATATACTCTAGAATGTTATGAAGAGTGATCAGATGAATTGCAATTAATTGCAAAGTCCCTCTTTGCCATGCAAATGAACTGAATCCCCCCCAAAACATTTCCACTGCATTTCAGCCCTGCTACAAAAGGACCAGCTGACATCATGTCAGTGATTCTTTCGTTAACACAGGTGTGAGTGTTGATGAGGACAAGGCTGGAGATCACTCTGTCATGCTGATTGAGTTCGAAAAACAGACTGGAAGCTTCAAAAGGAGGGTGGTGCTTGGAATCATTGTTCTTCCTCTGTCAACCATGGTTACCTGCAAGGAAACACGTGCCGTGATCATTGCTTTGCACAAAAAGGGCTTCACAGGCAAGGATATTGCTGCCAGTAAGATTGCACCTAAATCAACCATTTATCGGATCATCAAGAACTTCAAGGAGAACGGTTCAATTGTTGTGAAGAAGGCTTCAGGGTGCCCAAGAAAGTCCAGCAAGCACCAGGACCGTCCCCTAAAGTTGATTAAGCTGCAGGATCGGGGCACCACCAGTACAGAGCTTGCTCGGGAATGGCAGCAGGCAGGTGTGAGTGCATCTGCACGCACAGTGAGGCAAAGACTTTTGGAGGATGGCCTGGTGTCAAGAAGGGCAGCAAAGAAGCCACTTCTCTCCAGGAAAAACATCAGGGACAGACTGATATTCTGCAACAGGTACAGGGATTGGACTGCTGAGGACTGGGGTAAAGGCATTTTCTCTAATGAATCCCCTTTCCGATTGTTTCGGGCATCCGGAAAAAAAGCTTGTCCAGATAAGACAAGGTAAGCGCTACCATCCGTCCTGTGTCATGCCAACAGTAAAGCATCCTGAGACCATTCATGTGTGGGTTTGCTTCTCAGCCAAGGGATTGGGCTCACTCACAATTGTACCTAAGAACACAGCCATGAATAAAGAATGGTACCAACACATCCTCCGAGAGCAACTTCTCCCAACCATTCAGGAACAGTTTGGTGACGAAGAATGCCTTTTCCAGCATGATGGAGCACCTTGCCATAAGGCAAAAGTGATAACTAAGTGGCTCGGGGAACAAAACATTGATATTTTGGGTCCATGGCCAGGAAACTCCCCAGACCTTAATCCCATTGAGAATTTATAGTCAATCCTCAAGATGCGGGTGGACAAACAAAAACCCACAGATTCTGACAAACTCCAATCATTGATTATGCAAGAATGGGCTGCCATCAGTCAGGATGTGGCCCAGAAGTTAATTGACAGCATGCCAGGGCGGATTGCAGAGGTCTTGAAAAAGAAGGGTCAACACTGCAAATATTGACTCTGCATCAACTTCATGTAATTGTCAATAAAAGCCTTTGACAATTATGAAATGCTTGTAATTATACTCATTATTCCATAATAACATCTGACAAAACATCTAAAAACACATCTAAACATCTAAAGACGCAGCAAACTTTGCGAAAATGTATATTTGTCTCATTCTCAAAAAACTTTTGGCCACGACTGTACACCCATTCAGCGTCATTCACACCCTCTTAAGCTTTAGCCCCACCCATCTCGTTCCGCTCTCGGAGCGTTCAGAGCACACACTTGACGCTCTGGTCGATGATTTGTTTACCTCTGGATAACATGAAAACAGCCTAACCAGCACTGCTGGCAACAATTTCTTTACGCTTTTTTTTGCCAACGTTTACTGACACCAGCCATATTCAATGAGTGTTGTACACTTAGAGCTTAAGACATGTAGGTAGCTAGCTAGGTAACCAATGAACCTAGGTAGGTAAACAATGTGTAAGATCACACACGTCATGTAACGTTAGCTAACGAGCCAGCCAGCTAACATTAGCTAGTTATACAACAATGAACACAGTGCCAAATCATGTGGTTACTACCTTGCATGAATATGCTGAAAGCTACCAACCAGGTTCAATGTTATCTAGCTAACAATAGGATCTAACTAGCAAAGCAAACGGCTTTGGGATACAAGTAATAACGTCATACAAGTAATGTTAGCTAGGGAGCCAGCCAGCTAACGTTAGCTGGCTAGCTAACAGTACACTTTAACTTAAGACATGTAGCTAGCTAGCTAGGTAAACAATGAACCTAGCTAAGTAAACAACATGTAAGATCACACACGTTACGTAACGTTAGCTAACATGCCAGCCAGCTAACATTAGCTAGTTAGGGCGGCAGGTAGCCTAGTGGTTAGAGCATTGGGCCGGTAACCGAAAGGTTGCTGGATCAAATCCCTGAGCGGACAATGTAAAAATATGTTATTCTGCCCCTGAGCAAGGCAGTTAACCCACTGTTCCCCGGGTGCTGTGGATGTTGATTAAGGCATCCCCCGCACCTCTCTGATTCAGAGGGGTTGGGTTAAATGCAGAAGATACATTCAGTTGTACAACTGACTAGGTATGCCCCCTTCCCCTAAACAACAATGAACATAGTGCCTAATCATGTTGTTACTCCACTCCTGTGTTGCCTTGGCTGTGTACTTTTCTTTCCCTTGATCCTGACTAGTCTCCTGCCACTGAAAAACATCCCCACCGCATTATGCTGCCATCACCACACCGTAGGGATGGTGCCAGGTTTCCTCCACACGCTACGCTTGGCCTTCAGGCTTAAGAGTTCAATCTTGGTTTCATCAGACCAGAGCATCTTTCTCATGGTCTGAATGATCGGCTATGAAAAGCCAACTGACATTTACTCCTGAGGTGCTGACCTGTTGCACACTCGACAACCACTGTGATTATTATTATTTGACCCTGCTGGTCATCTATGAACATTTGAACATCTTGGCCATGTTCTGTTATAATCTCCACCCGGCACAGCCAGAAGAGGACTGTCCACCCCTCATAGCCTGGTTCCTCTCTAGGTTTCTTCCTAGGTTCTGTCTGGCCTTTCAAGGGAGTTTTTCCTGCCACCGTGCTTCTATACCTGCATTGCTTGCTGTTTGGGTTTTAGGCTGTCTTTCTGTACAGCACTTTGAGATATCAGCTGATGTAAGAAGGGCTTTATAAATACATTTGATTTGATTTGATGGTCTGATAGTCCTTTAGGTGCCTTTTGGCAATCTCCAAGCGGGCTGTCATGTGCCTTTTACTGATAAGTGGTTCCGTCTGGTCAATCTACCATAAAGGCCTGATTGATGTAGTTCTGCAGAGATGGTTGTCCATCTGGAAGGTTCTCCCATCTCCACATAGGAACTCTGGATCTCTGTCAGTGACCATCGGGTCACCAAGGCTCTACCTGACCAAGGCCCTTCTCCCCCGATTGCTCAGTTTGGCCAGGCGACCAGCTCTAGGAAGAGTCTTGGTGGTTCCAAACTTCTTCAATTTAAGAATGATGGAGGCCACTGTGTTCTTGGGGACCTTCAATGCTGCAGACATTTTTGGTACCCTTCCCCAGATCTGTGCCTTGACACAATCCTGTCTCGGAGCTCTACGGACAATTCCTTCCAACTCATGACTTGGTTTTTGCTCTGACATGCACTGTCAACTGTGGGACCTTATATAGAGCGGTGTGTGCCTTTCCAAATCATGTCCAATCAATTGAATTTACCACAGGTGGACTCCCAAGTTGTAGACACATCTGAAGGATGATCAATGGAAACAGGATGCACCTAAGCCCAGTTTCCAGTCTCATAGCAAATTTTCTGAATACTTACGTGAATAAGGTATTTAAGTTTTGTATTTGTAGTAAATTTGCCGAAATTAATAGAAACCTGTTTTCGCTTTGTCATTGTGGGGTATTGTGTGTAAAATGTGTTTTATCAATTTAAGAGTAAGTCGTTAACGTAACAAAATGTGGAAAAAGGGAAGCGGTCTGAATACTTTCCGAATGCACTGTATATTGAATTTTCCTATAATGGCACTATTAATCTTGATTTTACGTGCTCATTAGTGCATATACCATGAGGTTATGCCATCTTATTAACATCCCTACTGTCAACATTCCTACACACTAGCTAACTGACATGCCGTCCCGTCATGTCTTTTGAGGTTGTGAAGTAGTGTGAAGTCCAAACTGAGCACTGACATCACCCAAAACAGTCATCCTATTTCCCATGTCAAATAGCCTTTCTGTCACCAAAACATAGACCATACTATTTTTTCCAGATTAAAATCGTCAGACTTGTCATACATCTATTAACCATTATATTGCTGTGTTTGATCTCATCATGGTTCCACAAATATTTTTGTTTTTCTGACCGTTTGTACATTTTTTGTGCTTTTTAGTGGTGTGTGTATGGAGAAACTCTGAGGAGGGGGAGTGTCTCTCAGTCACGCAGGGATAAATAGAGAGGCAGAGCTCACAGTCTGTCAGAAGGGTGATCAAACAGGAGCAGGACCTCAGCATTTTTAACCCTTTCTTTCAAATGGAGGAACACAAAGATGTTCAACACTGTTTTCATAACTCTTCTTGCAGGAAGGCTTCGCTATCGACATCTATTTACATAACACTGTACATTTTGTTCTCATTAATTTCAGCGGTTACAGTATTTTTGAACGTACTGGTGATCATCTCGATCTATCACTTCAAGCAGCTCCACACTCCAACCAACCTGCTCATCCTCTCTCTGGCTGTGACAGATTTCCTGGTGGGACTGATTGCGATACCAGTAGTGACTGTGGCAGTAATGGAATCATGCTGGGTTTTTGGGAAATATTTCTGTGTGTTTTTTCTCTTCATCGGTTACTTAATTATTTCTTTATCTCTGGGCAATTTGGTTTTGATATCTATTGACCGTTATGTAGCTGTGTGTTATCCCTTGTTGTACCACTCAAAAATAACAATACCAAGAATTATCTGTTGGATATTGATTACCTGGTGTTGGTGTAGCATATACAATGCTGCTATTTCAAATAACTCTGTAACTGTACAGGTACCCAAAATGTGTTTTGAAGAATGTTTTATTTTTGAAGGATTTAACTGGAGTAAAACCATTGACTTTGTAATTATAATGGTTGTCCCATGCTATATTATTATAACACTTTATTTCAAAATATTTGTGGCCGCCAGATCACAGGCCAGAAAGATATTTTCAAAAGAGGCTGCCACCAAGTCTGGTGTTAAAATTGTACAGGCAAATACATCTGAGAGAAAAGCAGCAAAAACTCTATCTATTGTAGTTTTCACCTATCTCACTTGTTGGATTTCTATTTTTTTTCTACATTTTTTTTTTCTACAATCATTAACTTACTTACTCTTGCTGCCATTTCTTAATTCCTTAATTAATCCAATAATTTATGCTTTCTTTTATCCATGGTTCAAAGCGATAGCTAAACATATTTTAACTCTAATGTTAAGGCGTTTATAGTTCCTACATTTTTATTCAAAAGTTTGACAAACATAAATTTGATATTGTTATTTTCAAACTATACTGTTGTTGTAATTGTTTATTTCATAATACACTTACATGACTTATCTCAGTAAGCTGTTGTTATCATAGATACATTTGGTGTTGATTCAGAATGTGGTGTTGATACAGCATGATTTGGCTGTATTGGATTGTAATGACTTGTTAATTGCCGAAGGCATAAGCTTGTTATAAAGACATTTTTGTCATTTTGGGTTGTACATTCCAAAGACCAAAGTCTGTGTTTGTTCCATGTTATTTAATGATAAATAGTATGTAAGTATTCTAAAAGTAAAGTACATTTTGAGGACGTCATGAATCAGTCCAGATGTTATTTAACACCACCCTCTAGTGGCTCCATGGCGACACAATGTCTTTAACAAGTGTAGTAAAGTTTAAATGTACAATACTGCTTGATATCATATACTGTCCAGGTCTATATCAATGGTGTATTTTGTAAGAATTTGATGTTAAAATGTAACAATGTGAAAAAATGACAAATAATAATGCTCCAAAAGAGAGATTTGCACAATCACAGGACTTTTTGCACAGTCGTTAGACTTACAACATAGATGTTTGTTGTGGTAAGGGTCTGGGTGCATGTACATTGAGTAATTGATTGATTAAATCTTATGTTACACAAAGATATAAAAAAATTCTAAACTAACCTAATCATTGAATTTGTGCACCCGTTACTGAACTGGTTGTTCCAGTTTAAATGGCTTAGGTAGTTTCCTCCCACTGTTATTAACCCTGGCAGTCATTATAAATGCAGGTTGTGAGTGAATGAAACATTTAACTGTTGGATAGCCTAAGGCTGGCTAGAATCCAATACGAATTACACATCACTTTGTAAATCAGCATAATCTGATTTAGTTAGTCTTGCAAAATTCTGGTACATTTCCAAGGTCTTACAGAAATCCTCATTGGACGATTTTTTTCGGGACAGTTGGGGGAATTTTTCAACCCTACTTGCAGGCCTGATGTGGCCTGTAAACTATGAATTCCAGGCCATTGTATAAGGCCTTATGATATATGTAAGGGTTCAATTATAATGATAATATTCCCCTAGGCACTCTGAAGGAATTCAACAACCATGTCTCTGTCACTAACAAATACAGTCATGGGTGGTAACTCTACAATTCAATCGAAAAGTCAAGGCACACTGTGAAATTATTTGGAGAAGTGGCTTAGTGTTGGTGTTGAATTGAATTTAAGTATACCTTACTCAAAGAAAATGCATTTGTATTACTCATATGGTACTACTGCTCACTTCAGCTATTTAAGAATATTAACTTATTATTATAATTTTTTTAAATAATCAGTTTCCTCAAAATGTTTGAGTAGCCATAACTTATCCGGTTTTACTGTGCAGTCAAAAACTATGAGGTTGGAATAATACTGTGAAATTGTGATAATGCCCTTTTAGTTTAAGAGTTGTTTGAAAATAATGAAAAAAAGACAGCTTGTTTTGGTGGAATGGAGCTCTGGCCTGCCTGGTGACAACACCAGGCAATAAATTAGTTAATAGACCAATAAAATAGAGAGTTCCAAACCTCTCTGCCAACAACAGTTTGTTTTCAGTTTTCCCCTCCCCACTCAGACAACACACAGACAGTCCTAGCTAAATCTGTGCTTGAGAAATTGCTTTTTTGTTTATTTTAATGTAAAACAATCACAGTAAGGCACTTATTTTGAGGTGTTATAAAACAGCTATGAATGTGCTTATACCACAGGATGAGTTGAAAGGATCACAAAACTTTACCAATCTAAGGATCTCCAAGAAACATGGGCAAATGGGAGCACAGATGTATTTAGGATTTTTTTTGACAATTAACTGGTCTGAGTTGTACAAATTGGATCATGTCCAGATATAAAATTAACAACAATATGCATGTATGCTGATGACGTTCTGTTATTCCTTAAAGACCCAGGCTCAAGCGTACCTAGATTGATGGATGTTCTACAAACATTTGGAACATATTCAGGGTATGTGCTTAACGTACACAAGACCCAAGCCCTAGTATATAATTATACCCCACAGGAAGAGCTGAAGAGTAGGTATAACTTCACCTGGACCTCTTCATCCATTAAATATCTTGGAGTATACCTACCAAAAGATACAGCCAAACTTTATTGCATGAATTACGATCACATCAACAAGAAAATATATGATGACCTAGACAGGTGGAACTCACTTCCCTTAGATCTTAGTAGTAGAATTGAAACAATCAAAATGAACATCCTGCCAAGGTTACTGTATTTGTTCCAATCACTGCCCATAGAAATCCCACCTAAACAGTTTAGGGAATGGGATAAACGGATATCAAGGTTTATCTGGAACAGTAAGAGACCAAGAACTAGATATACAACATTACAATTACCAAAACACTGTGGGGGTATGGCCTTACCAAACCTAAAATATTATTATGTGTCAGCCCAATGAGACCTCTGGTGTGTTGGTGCAATTCAGAATATGAATTCAAATGGAAAGACATCGAGACTACTTTGACAGGGATACCCATACAGTCAGTTTTGGGAAATAAGGACATGGTAAAAGAAATATACAATAGACAAAATCAGTGGATTAATTTCTCTCTGAAGACATGGTTTAGGGTAGTTAAGCAAAATAATTTAGACAGAGAGATCAAACTGCTGAGTTGGCCCGCATACGACCCCAGCTTCATCCCTGCAACTCAGGACAGCAGATTTAAACAATGGACGCAGAAAGGCATCACATCATTCAGTACAATTATAAGGAATGGGAACCTAGATAACTTCCAGGACCTAAGTAAAAAAACATGGCTTGGATAAACAAGATCTTTACAGATACCTACAAGTCCGACACTATTTCTTAAGGGAGATAAAAGTGACTGACCCTCGAGCACCTCCAAAATTAATCCAAGTATGCACTAACGCATACAACTTGGGGAGTAACAAAAAAACGATTTCAAATCTCTACTTGGGTATTCAATCCTCAAAGAAACATTCTACAAACTATATTAAAAAGAAATGGGAGGAGGAACTTAACATTGAAATAACTGATGAAACATGGTTGAACATATTAGAGACTCAACAAAGCTCCACCAACTCAAGATCATGGAGAGAATTCTGTTGGAAGAATGTTATACGTTTCTTCATAACACCTAAACTGAAATAAAAACAGACTGGCTCACCACACCCTTGTTGGAGAGAATGCGGTCTATTGAGGGCGGACCACTCTCATATCTTTTGGTCCTGCCCCGCAATCGAAACTTACTGGGGAGAAATAAGATCTAACATTGGAAAAATAATGGGATTTCACATAGAACAAACATTCATTTCTTTGTACTTGGGTGAAATACCTGATAACTTACACAATAGAGAAAAGTACCTCTTGAAGGTCCTACTGGCAGCCAGTAAAAAGGCTATCACTAGGAAATGGCTACAAAAAGACCCTCCCACAGTGACACAATGGATAGACATTGTAGAAGAAATACACCACATGGAGCGTATGACCTTTGCTTTAAGAACTCAACAGGAGAGAGGTCAGGAATACTGGGAGAAATGGGTTTCATACTTGGAAAAGGTCTAATTCAAAGATGCTAATGTAACTAATATGATGATATGATGATGAAGGTATGAAGTGCACTGTAACTGCCAGATCTTTTTTGTTCTTTTATTTTACTTTATTTGTACTTTCTTTGTGTTCCTACAATAAAAACAAAGTATAAAAAAAAAAAAAAAAAAAAATGAACAACAAAAAAACACAAAAATGTTCAAACAAAATGGAAGAAAGTATAATTTTACAACAAAACGAAGGTTTCTGGGGCACAACAGGATTAGGTACAGCTGTGAAAAGCAATGTGTGCAGACTACGGTAACAGCGTGCTATATTATTATTATGATGTTTTGGTAGTTGGTCAGGTAACTAAGTAGTTGATGTTGCAATTGCAACATGTAGCTCTCCAGGAACAGGTTTGGAGAGCCTTGCTTTATACAGTCCAAACAATGTGTTTTGATGACAGTATACTTGACAATACTGCCACTAGCTAGCTAGCCATTCACACCTTTAGTGACGTAACATGGAGGATATGAGCCCGGTTTGAGGGCAGACACTGGTTTTGAAGTTTGCAGGCAGGGCTATCTCATCACGTGATAATGACCGACTCATGTCCGCTATATTTACCCCCCCCTTTGACCTCCTCCCCCATGAGAGAGTGCCCAACGCGGGGTGCCATTGTAATAGGTGGGATATGAACCGGATCTCCCATGTGAGCAACCAACATCTTTAGACCCTAAGACCAAGAGGAAATTCCCCCTTGGACTGAGGGCAGACACTGGTTTTGAAGTTCGCAGGCGAGGCTACCTCATCACGTGATCATGAACGGCTCATGTCTGCTACATAGGCATGACATGAGCTCACTGTGCACCCATGGCATAGCCAGCTAGCTACAGGAGGAATTCAGAATTATAAAACTTACTTTGCAGCACATCATTCACTGGCTGGTGTGTACATACCACAGCAAGCCTGTGCGCAGATGACACGACAGCTTCTGGATGACAAAATTACAGAGGAGGAAAGGAAATACCTGAATTCTGCATTCATCATTTCTAGGGGTTTTCAACCACACAAGTCTGAGCTATGATCTGCCCAGATTTAAAAAACGGGCAAAATGCCCCACAAGAGAATGGGAAAATCTGGACCATTGTTACAGCATCATTAAAGGGGCATACCACGCCCCTCTTGGGAACTATGAGTATGTGATGATCCAACTCATTCCCTCATACAGACAGGAACGAAAAACCTGCAAGCCTGTCAAACATACAGTGAAGAAATGGACCAGTGAGGCCTTTGGGGAGTTAAACCTCTTGAGCTGGCAAAAATGAATAGGCTGTTTAAACAAAACAAAAAGTCTGACATATGTTTGACATATGGCTGGATTCAGTTTGCTGCTTCCAATTCGATGGATGTAAGCGGTAGTATACCAGCTTGTTTCATAAGCTTGACTTCCGTGTAATGCAGAGTGAACTGTACCATTGAATGCGTCTCGAGCGAGGGAATCCCGCTACACGTCTTAAAAGGTCAAATGCAAGAACATTTTCAATAAAGATGTGTGTGTTTGTCTTAGATGGACACAAGTTGTACCAAAATAAGTGCCTGGCTCTTGGGAGCTGTCCGTGTCCGACAGCGGGGGTAAACACTACAGTGAAAGTCATGAAACTAGTGCCTTGTTTTTTATTTTACAATTGCTCTACATAACTTCATAATAAGACAAATAACCCTGAACCCTCTGTTTGAAACAATATTTTTACTTTATTTTTTTAAACCTCTAACGAGTAACCCTCCCGGATCCTCCTCATCAAAAAAGCTGACTAGCATAGCCTAACGGGACAGGGATATCATATAATATAATTTCATGAAATCACAAGTCCAATACAGCAAATGAAAGATAAACATCTTGTGAATCCAGCCATCATTTCCGATTTTTAAAATGTTTTACAGCGAAAACACTATATATATTTACATTAGCTCACCACAATAGCCAAACACACAACGCCATGTTTTCACCATGTTTCCACCGCAAAGGTAACTTTCACAAAACCCACAAATAGAGATAAAATTAATCACTAACCTTGAACAACTTCATCAGATGACAGTCTTATAACTTCTTGTCAATAGGGGGGCGCCATTTCGACTTTGTAAAAATTCGTTCCCAAATTAAACTGCCTCGTACTCAATTCTTGCTCGTACAATATGCATATTATTATTACTATTGGATAGAAAACACTCTCTAGTTTCTAAAACCGTTTGAATTATTTCTCTGAGTGAAACAGAACTCATTCTGCAGCACACTTCCTGTCAAGGAGTGAGATTTCTGAAATCGAGGTCTCTGTTTTAGGGTCAGTTTATAAATTCCCATGTAAGCTATGGGGCTACATGCACTGCATACGCCTTCCTCTAGATGTCAGTAAGCGGTGAGAATTTGAATGGAGTGGATTGCACTATCTGGGGCACTATAAAAGCCCGTGGAACGGAAGGTCCGACCTTTTCAACGGGGCGCCTGGCGCAGGAGGGACATCACAATGGCGTCCTGAAAAGCTTTCGTTTTAGCAGTTCTATATCTCCGGCTCTGATTTAATTTGATTTTTGTCTTAAAAACTTCATAAGGTAGTTAATTTAAACCGACTTATAGCAGTTTATATCAGTTTATTGCGATTTTCTGGAATTTCTTTGTGACGCGCTATCACGAGTTGGGCACCTTTCCGGCACATAGCACACGTTAGCTGCTATTTCTACAGGAGAAGAGGACATCTTTCAACCAAAAGACGATTGTTCTGGAGAAAGGACACCTTGCCCAAGATTCTGATGGAAGCTCGTCAAATAGTAATAAGTCTTTATGCTGTTAATTCGTATTTATGTTGACAAATGTTAAAAAATAATTCCGCCATGAATTTCGGTGCGGTCTCGCTTTAGCGCACGCTGTATGCGCAGTAACGTTAATTTTAAAAATCTAACACAGCGATTGCATTAAGAACTAATTTATCTTTCATTTGCTGTCCAACCTGTATTTTTTAGTCAAGTTTATGATTAGTTATCGATTAGAATAGGTGCCTTTCCCAAGATTTCTCCTGACATTTTCTTTGCAGCTTGGCTACTTTTCTCATTGTATAACCACGATTTGTGCCGCTAAATATGCACATTTTCGAACAAACTCTATATGTATTGTGTAATATGATGTTATAGGACTGTCATCTGAAGAATTCTGAGCAGGTCAGTGAAAAAATTAATATCTTTTGCTGGGTTATACGTTATCGCTATTTTTGGCTTGAATCAATGCTGTTGTGTGGTTTGCTATTGTGGTAAGCTAATATAATGCTATATTGTGTTTTCGCTGTAAAACACTTAAAAAATCTGAAATATTGGCTGGATTCACAAGATGTTTGTCTTTCATTTGCTGTACGCTGTGTATTTTTCAGAAATGTTTTATGATGAGTATTTAGTTAATTCACGTTGCTCTCTGTAGTTATTCTAGTCGCTTTGGTGAGAGTTGTGATGGTGGCTGCAATGGTAAACTATGATTTATACCTGAAATATGCACATTTTTCTAACAAAACATATGCTATACAATAAATATGTTATCAGACTGTCATCTGATGAAGTTGTTTCTTGGTTAGTGGCTATTTATATCTTTATTTGGTCGAATTTGTGATAGCCAATATTTCCGATTTTTTAAGTGTTTTACAGCGAAAACACAATATATATTTATATTAGCTCACCACAATAGCCAAACACACAACGCCATTTATTCACCGCCAACATAGCTTTCATAAAACCCAGAAATAGAGATGAAATTAATCACTAACCTTTGGACTTCATCAGATGACAGTCTTATAACATCATGTTATACAATACATTTATGTTTTGTTCGAAAATGTGCATATTTAAAGCTACAAATCCTGGTTTTACATTGTGAATAAGTAGCCATGATGCACCAAATTGTCCGGAGCAATTTTGGACAGTCATGTAATCTAACCAAAAAACTCATCATAAACTTTACCAAAAAATACATGTTGTGCAGCAAATGAAAGATACACTGGTTCTTAATGCAACCGCTGTGTTAGATTTAAAAAAAATTACTTTAGTACAACATACAGCATGCAATATTGTGAGACAGCGCTCACCTATTCTCCGCCTTGTTGGAGCCAACATATTCCACAAAAATACGAAATAACATCATAAATATTCTCTTACTTTTGATGATCTTCCATCAGAATGTTGTGCAAGGAGTCCTAGTTCCAGAATAAATCGTTGTTTTGTTTTAGAATGTCAATTTCTTCTGTCGAATTAGCAACTTTGGCTAGCCATGTGGAGGGCACATGTCCAAGAAATCTTTGCGCACTGAACGAAAAATTCCAAAATTCCCAATAAACGTCGAATAAACTGGTCAAACTCGGTTGAAAATCCTACTTTAGGATGTTTTTCTCATATGTATCCAATAAAATCAGAGCCGGAGCATTTCGTCGTGTATACGTAACGCATTTCAGAAGACAATGTTAGCTTCCCTGGTGCGCAGTTGAATACTGACAAAAGAGCGGACCTGTCACTCCAAAAGCTCTCATTCGGTCTCAGATCAAGCTAGACACCCCATTCAACATTCTACTGCCTGTTGACATCTAGTGGAAGGCGTATGAAGTGCATACAGATCCATAAATATAAGCCAGTTGAATAGGCAGGCCCTGACACAGAGCCCCATTTTCAGAATTTTCACTTCCTGTTTGGAAGTTTGCTGACAAATGAGTTCTGTTTTACTCACATATATAATTCAAACAGTTTTAGAAACTTCAGAGTGTTTTCTATCCAATAGTAATAATAATATGCATATTGTATGATCTAGAACAGAGTACGAGGCCATTTAATTTGGGCACGATTTTTTCCCAAAGTGAAAACAGCATCCCCTATTAAGTTAAAGGATTCAAAGGTTGAACAGCCAGATGAAAAAACAATAACAGATGAGTGTGATGTATTTGAGCCTGTGCTGTGACAATTCAGTAAGTATCACACAAATATGGACCAGTCCATTATATTCTACAGTTCTCCACCTTTACGTGGATATAAAGGTTTACTAGCCTAATCTTCATTGCCCTCATTATACTGTCTTTTAGCAGGGCATAGCAATTACAGTTTAGTTGAAAATCCCTACAAGGATGTCAGCCACGAGGTTTTAGAGGACTGCCTGGACTCCAACAATTAGGGCATTTTCAAAGAAGACAATACCAATATACATGACTACACAGACAGGGAAACATCTTACATCAGTGTCTGCGAGGAAAACTGCATTCCAACCAGCACTTTTGTCACATTCAACAATCATAAATCCTGGTTCAATGCAGAGGTGAGAGGACCTCACTCTGCCAAGTAAGGGGCACATAGGAGCGGGAACAATGACCAATACATGGTGGCAAAACACCTACTGAACAAACAGAATGGAAGCCAAACGACAATATAAGGAGCTGCTAGAAAAACAATTCTCCACCAACAACTACTCATCTGTACGGAAGGGACTTCAGAAGATCACAAATTACAAACAAGACCCCCCATGCATCTGACGACCCAATTCAATAATATATTTTAAAAAACATATTTATTTTTTTACAGTGGTGTAAAGTACTTAAGTAAAAATACTTTAAAGTACTACTAAAGTATTTTTTGGGGGGTATCTGTATTTTACTATTTATTCATTACATTCCTAAAGAAAAGTATGTACTTTTTACTCCATACATTTTCCCTGACACTCAAAGGTACTTGTTACATTTTGACATGAAAATGGTCCAATTCACACACTTATCAAGAGAACATCCCTTGTCATCTCTACTGCCTCTGATCTGGCGGACTCACTAAACAAAAATGCTTCGGTTGTAAATTATGTCTGAGTGTTGGTGTGTGCCCCTGGCTATCCGTCAATAACAAAAAACAAGAAAATGGTGCCGTTTGGTTTTCGTTAATATAGGGAATTTGAAAATATTTACACTTTTACTTCAGTATATTTGTGCAATTGCATTTACTTTTGATACTTAAGTATATTTAAAACCAAATATATAATTTATTTGACTCAAGTAGTATTTTACCGGGTGACTTTCAATTTTAGGTGAGTCATTTTTATCAAGGTATTTTAACTTTTACCCAAGTATGGCAATTGAGTACTTTTTCCAACACTGTTTATTTATTTAACCCTTATTTAACAAGACAAGTCAGTTAAGAGCAAATTCTTATTTACAATGACGGCCTAACCCGGCCAAAGACTAACACGGACGATGCTGGGCCAGTGACGCCTCTAGCACTGAGACGCAGTGCCCAAATATACACTACCATTCAGAAGTTTGGGGTCACTTAGAAATGTCCTTGTTTTTGAAAGAAAATCACATTCTTTGTCCATTAAAATAAGATCAACTTGATCAGAAATACAGTGTAGACATTGTTAATGTTGTAAATGACTATTGTAGCTGGAAATGGCTGATTTTTAATGGAATATCTACATAGGTGTACAGAGGCCAATTATCAGCAACCATCTCTCCTGTGTTCCAATGGCAAGTTGTGTTACCTAATCAAAGTTTATCATTTTAAAAGGCTAATTGATCATTAGAAAACCCTTTTGCAATGATGTTAGCACAGCTGAAAACTGTTGTCCTGATTAAAGAAGCAATAAAACTGGCCTTCTTTAGACTAGTTGAGTTTCTGGAGCATCAGCCATTTGTAATTACAAATTACAAACTTCAGAAGCTTTTTCAAACCTCAAATACAAGTTTTACATTTCCTAACACTGTATGCTTTGGTGGTGTTTGTGTGTGCAGAGATACTCTGAGGAGGGGGATGGTATGTTTGTCACTCAGGGATAAATAGAGAGGCAGAGCTCAGAGTTTGTCAGAAGGCTGACCTGACAGTCACACACAGGACTAAGCAAGAGCAGGACCTCAGCATTTTTATCCTTTATTACAAATGGAGGAACACGAAGATGCTCAATACTGTTTTCCAGGACATAACTCTTCTTGCAGAAAGGTTTTGCTATCAACATCTATTTACATAACACTGTACATATTCTTCTTATCGATTGCAGCGGTTACAGTCTTTTTGAACATATTGGTGGTCATCTCCGTCTCTCACTTCAAGCAGCTCCACACTCCAACCAACCTGCTCATCCTCTCTCTGGCTCTGGCAGATGTCCTGGTGGGACTGATTGTGATACCAGTAGGGACCGTAGCAATAATGGAATCATGCTGGTTTTTGGGGAAATATTTCTGTGTGTTTTATGCTTACATCAGTTATTTAATTCTATCCATATCTCTCGGCAATTTGGTATTGATATCCATTGACCGCTATGTTGCTGTGTGTGATCCCTTATTTTACCACTCTAAAATAACAATAACAAGAATTACATGTTCTATATCCATTATATGGTTTTGTTGTATCATATACAATGCAGCTTTTATAAAAATAACTGTAAATGTAGAAGTACCTAAAAGGTGTTTTGAAGAATGTTTTATTGTTCAAGAATTTAAATGGATTAGCATCATTGACCTTGTAATTACAATGATTGTCCCGTGCTCTATTATTATAACACTTTATTTGAAAATATTTTTGGTCGCCAGATCACAGGCCAGAAAGGTATTTTCAAAAGAGCCTGCCACCCAGTCTGGTGTTAAAACTGTACAGGTGAATAAGACTGAGAGAAAAGCAGCAAAAACTCTATCTATTGTAGTTTTCACCTATCTCACTTGTTGGATTCCAATTTTTTTTATCCAGTTTTTTTCTCACCAATCATCAGTTTACTTAAGCTTTCTGCCATTTCTTAATTCCTTAACTAATCCAATAATTTATGCTTTCTTTTATCCATGGTTCAAAGTGACAGCTAAACATATTTTAACTCTAAAATTAAGGCATTCATAATTCTGTTTTTATTCCTAAATTTGACAAACAGATTTGATATTGTTATTTGAAACTATACTGTTGTTGTAATTGCTTATTTCATGTAACAATACACTGACATGACTTTTCTCCATTTTTTGTTGTCATCATAGACACGTTTGGTGTTGATTCAGATTGTGTTGTTGATACAGAATGATTTGACAGGATGGGACAGGAATGAGTTGTTAATTGGGGAAGGCATAAACTTGTTAAAAAGACATAGTAATTTTGGGTTGTACATTCCAAAGACCAAAGTCTGTGGTTGTTCCATGTTTTTTAATGATACATAGTATATCAGTACTGTAAAAGGTATGTACATTTTCAGGACTTCATTAATCATTCTAAATGTTGTTTAACACCACCATCTAGTGGCTCATTGGCAACACAATGTCTTCAACAAGTGTAGTGAAGTTGAAATGCAAATATAACTGCCCAAGTAAATATTAATTACATATTAATAGGCATCTTAATAGGCCGTTTGGACACCACTAACCAGAACAACTTCAATTCACCTTGGCACTCTTGTAGAATCTGGAACTCTATACCTCATTTACTGGAGTGTTTCCATTATTTTGTCAGTTACCTGTACAATACTGCATGATATAAGATAACGTCCAGGTCTAACTCAATGGTGTATTGTGTAAGAATGTGATGGTAAAATGTAACTACATGCAAATATGACATAAATAATAATGCCCCAAAATAAAGATTTACACAATGACAGGATTTTGTGCAAGGTATGTTAAATGTCACAGTACAGTAGTTAGACTTGCATTATAAATGTTCCTAGTGCCAAGGGTTTGGGAGCTACTGTTGAAGCTGTTGAGGAGGGCTAACTTGATTAAATGGGTTATAGTGAATTATTCAATATATATATATATTTTTTGGTGTGAAATGTTATTTTATATGGTAATCACTGAAATGCTTTTCATATAATTGATTGATATAACTGAACTGAACTGGAAATCACATTTCTTACTCTTTTTTTTGTAATAGGGTGATTGGTTCAGAGTACAGTGTGGTTGTTCTGATGTCTGACAAATAGTATTTGTCCCCATGATATAATTGAATCAAAGTCTCCCTTAACTTGAAGAAGTATGTTTCATAATTCAGTTCAGTTAGACATTTTTACAAATCTATTCAATGTTCCTACAAACTGGCCAACTGACATGTGCCTTGAAGTAATATCTCCTAAGGCTTTGGATTATGTTCCAAACTGTGCACTAACATCACCCAGAACAGTTAATGGTCCTGCACAGTAACCTTCTTTCCCACGTAAAATAGCCTTTGAGTGACTAATACACCACCCAAAACACTTTTCCCAGATTAAAATGTTCAGAATTTGAGAAAATTTACATTTTCTCTCATCTCTTAACTATCATTAATGCTGAATGACAGGCTAGATGGGCTCAGCAACATCCAATCCTGTCATAAATCTATTGACCTCTATGTTGCTGTTGTTGATCCGTTATTGTACTACTAAATAACAATAAGAAGAAGAATTTGTTGTATATCCATTACCTGGTGTTGTTGTATCATATACAATGCTGTTATGATAAATGGCTCCCTAAATAAGCAAAAGTTATGCTGTAGGTGATATGAAGAACGTTTTATGGTTATAGGATTGTGCAGTGTTTAATTTGTAAATTGGGAGGTGCCGGAGCAAAAAGTGAGCCCAACCTTGACCTGGGGGGCTCTGAAGTACCAGAACGAATGAAAACAAATCATCTTTATAATAAAACATTGCATGCATTACCATCGATTTTGAGTACTGGCATACAGCAGTAGAGTCGAGGGCTTGGAGAAATTGCACACATGGGGATCATTTTTGTAGCCTAGGGGTCTGTGGAAAATGTCACGTTTTATAAACACATTTCAAATTCTACATCATTTTAGAATACTTTTTAACACCTCACAAATGATCTAAATGACAGGCTACTTTGACAATGACAAACTGAGAATCTGAGATCAATAAAAATGACCTTGTCTTGAATCCATCAATAGCCTAGGCCTAGGTGTGTGGAGACACACATCATGTACAATATGAGGAGGAAATGATAGTCCTAAAAAGCTTTTGAGATGCACTGACTCATGCGCAAACTCATTCACCAGTGATGGGCAATGGAAAGGAAATACGTGATGAAGTGCAACACTGGAGAGATGAGAGTTGCAGTTTCATGTCTATCAGAGCAAAGAGGGAGAGAGATGATATAAAGTGAATCACATTCTAGTTACAGTGCATTCGGAAAGTATTCGGAACCCTTGACTTTTTCAACATTTTGCTAAGTCACAGCCTTATCCTAAAATGTCCTAAATAGTTTTTTCCCTCATCAATCTACACACAATACCCCATAATGGCAAAGCAAAAAGGGGTTTTTAAAAACTTTTACAAAAAAAAAGAAATTACATAAGCATTCAGACCCTTGATTCAGTACTTTGTTGAAGCACCTTTGGCAGCGATTACAGCCTCGAGTCATCATGGGTATGAAGCTACAAGCTTGGCACACCTGTATTTGGTGGGATTTTCACATTCTTCTTGCAGATCCTCTCAAGCTCTGTCAGGTTGGATGGGGAGTGTCGCTGCACAGCTATTTTCAGGTCTCTCCAGAGATGTTCGATCGGGTTCCAGTCTGGGCTATGGCTGGGCCACTCAAGGACATTCAGAGACTAGTCCCGAAGCCACTCCTTTGTTGTTTTGTCTGTGTGCTTAGGGTCGTTCTCCTGTTGGAGGGTGACCCTTCGCCCCCGTCTGAGGTCCTGAGTGCTCTGGAGCAGGTTTTCATCAAGGATCTCTCTGTACTTTGCTCTGTTTACCTTTCCCTCGATCCTGACTAGTCTCCCAGTCCCTGACACTGAAAAACATCCCCACAGCATGATGCTACCACCACCATGCTTCACCATAGGGATGGTGCCAGGTTTCCTCCAAGCGTGACGCTTGGCATTCAGGCCAATGAGTTCAATCTTGGTTTCATCAGATCAGATCATTTTGTTTTTCATGGTCTGAGAGTCCTTTAGGTGCCTTTTGGCAATCTCCAAGCGGGCTGCCAAGTGCCGTTTACTGAGGAGCTGCTTCCGTCTGGCCACTCTACCATAAAGGTTTGATTGGTGGAGTGCTGCAGAGATGGTTGTCCTTCTGGAAGGTTCTCCCATCTCCACAGAGGAACTCTAGAGCTCTGTCAGAGTGACCATCGGGTTCTTGGTCACCTCCCTGACCAAGGCCCTTCTCCCTCGATTGCTCAGTTTTGCCAGGTAGCCAGCTCTAGGAAGAGTATTGGTGTTTCCAAACTGTGTTTTTTGGGACCTTCAATGCTGCAGAAATGTTTTGGTACCTTTCCCCAGATCTGTGCCTCGACACAATGCTGTCTCGGCACACTAGGACAATTCCTTCGAACTCATGGCTTGGTTTTTGCTCTGACATGCACTGTCAACTGTTGAACTTTATATAGACAGGTGTGTGCCTTTCCAAATCATATCCAATCAATTGAATTTACCACAGGTGGACTCCAATCAAGTTGTAGAAATATCTGAAGGATGATCAATGGAAACAGGATGCACCTGAGCTAAATTTCAAGCAAACCTTATTTAAAAATAAGAAATCTAATACTTTGGAAAATTTCTAAAAACCTGCTTTTGCTTTGTCATTATTCGGTATTGTGTGTAGATTGATGAGGAAAAACATTTATTTAATCCATTTTAGAATAAGGCTGTAACGTAACAAAATGGAAAAAAATTCAAGGGGTCTGAATACTTTCTGAATGCACTGTATGTGAGAGATATAGACCCGCTACTCTCTCTCACCACAACAATGGCCACGTGTTAGTCTATATAGGCTACAATGTTGCAGAAACCATGAACCTGATCCTGCCCAACACAAATCAAATCAAATCGTTGAACTATGATTGCTTTATTTGTTGTAGAATTTTACCATTGTAAACAGTGACAATTATTTTTCATGCCTGCGAGGTACCGGATCCTGGTAAATGGGTTTATGAACGAAACGGTCCAAAACTGAGAGGTGCCAACTCCTGTCCAGACATGTAAGGTATTTAAGTACTGTAAAAGTAAAGTACATTTTGAGGACTTCATGAATCATTTCATATATTGTTTAACGTCACCCCTTTTGTGGCCCAATGGGGACACAACGCTTTTAACAAATGTAGTAAAGTTACTCAATTATATCAGATAACCTCTAGGTCTAACTCAATGGTGTAGTGCAAGAAGTTTAGTGTAAAGTGTAAGAATATGAAATTATGGGAAACACTTTATAATAACGTTTAGTTATAAGGTATTTACAGACATTTCGTTAACCGTTTATGACTCATTAGTCCCACATTTGTAAATGTTACTAAAATTATATATATAACTATTATGTATTTATGATTCATAAAATGACATGGAATATATAAATGGAAGAATAAGCACACAACACAGAGATAATACTGTAAAATTGAGGTTGGAATAGTACTGTGAAATTGTGAAAATTATGAAAATGCAATATTTTAGTGTAAGAACTGTTCGAAAAGACCACCTGAAATTTCAGCCTGTTTTGGTGGGATAGATGGTAGATGGTAATTAGACCAATAAGGAAGCCAATAACAGCTCATTTTCAGGTTTCCACTCCCCACTCAGATCACTCCCAGATGGTCCTTGGTAAATTCTTGCTTGTGAAATTTCTCTTTGCTAAGAAGCTATTTTGGTTTATTTTTTACTATTTTAATTGAAAACAATCACTAATATGTTATTTTTATTTATTTATCCTTTACTTAACTAGGCAAGTCATTTAAGAAAAAAGTCTTATTTACAATGACAGCATAGACACAGTGGGTTATATACCTTGTTCAGGGGCAGAA